>NC_069792.1:1942954-2266363 GCF_027406575.1 Nycticebus coucang | reverse complement strand
TTGTGGTGGAAAATAATCTTTTATTGTTATTTAGATGTCACCATTTTCTCCATTGAATTCATACATTATACACTGTAACACAAAAGTGTACAATAATCTTGATAATACGGCTTGATTTTTAAATAGCACAGCAAGACATTCATTTCAAGGGAACTGTATTTCTTCATTTGGTCAATTGGCCCCTTCTATAACACTCAATCTTCCTTTACATTGGAGGAAAATCTATAGTTTTCCTTCTTATATTTTTGTACACATCAAAAAATAATATGTAGACAGACCGAAATTTGGCTTTTAGAATAAAAAAATTATATAACATTTCAAAAGCATATAAATATTTCTATAGTATTATTCTTCACTGAGAAATCTAACATTAAATTTGCATCATTTTCTTTAATCTTGTCTACACAGACTAGCATCTCCACTAGTTAAAAATAAAAATGAAAATCCTTTAAACATCATCCATTGTTATTTTCTTTCTTAAATACTGTTGATGTTATTTTGTCTCTTAAATACTCCAGATAATAAATTGTAGAAGAAATAAATATTGTGAGTGCCAGTTCAGTTCAGCTAAATTTACAAAATGAGGATGTAATGTGTGTGAACAGAGCCTGAGAACTTCTACTGACCCATCTCCCCCACCTATCCACGGAGTTAGGAATGATGCAAAGGTCAGCCAAATGGCTATTCTTGCAGAATTAGTTTGTGGAAATGAAAGGAGGCTGAAATTATAGTGAAGTAATTAAAACAATCAAACAAACAAAAAACAACCCAGAGTCATGTTTATGTTAAAGTTCATCAGGAAAAGCTAACACAAAGATCCAGTCCAGAGATGCAGAGGTACTGTCTGAATCAGAACTAAGAATGTGAAAAAGCACAGGATGTGAGCCAGATTCAGTGAATTAAAAACAAGATCCAGAAAAAAATATGCCGACAGTGTGAGCCTGGAGAAAGTGGCTCAGACAGGCTGGATGAAAGGGCTAGGATCAAACAAGGACTAGTAATAACAGTTATTCAAGACTTTGTCTTCAAGAGTTCACAATTTGGTAGAGGAAACAAAAAATAATCTGAACTGTTCTCATATAGGAATATAGAAAAGGACTTACTAACATCGGCATGCGAAATATTTGTTACAGGTGATAGAATTTGTGTCTGTGTTCTGCATAATAGAAAGAATGTTTTCCTCTTATTTTCTTGTACTTGTTTTTATCGAGGTAAAATACACATACAATTTGAAGGCATTTAGTAAATTCACAATGTTGTATACATATTATGTCTCTCTAGTTCTAAGTTCTTACTTTCGTGTGTGTTGTGGTAAAGAACACCTTAGCAAATTGTAGTCTGCCACACAGTGTCATTACTGGAGTGCTGTTCTCTGGATCTACACTAACTCATCTCATAGAACTTCATGGGTGTAGCTTTTGACTTACATTTCCCCGTTTCCTTTCCCTCTGTACCCCTGGTAACTCTGACTTAAGATTCTACATGTAAGTAAGATATTAAATTATTTGTCTTTCTGGTTCTGGCTTATTTCATTTTTTTTTCCCTCCAAGTTCATCCGTGTTGTTGCAAATGTTAGCATCTCATTCTTTATTAAGTTACATAAGGAAGAATCATAGTCCACGGTGTGTTATATACGGCAATTTCTTTATCCATTCAGCCATCAGGGAGCCCTTCGTTTGTTTTCCTATCTTGGTTATTGCGAATGATGCTGCAGTGAACACGGGAACACATATCTCCGTGAGGTGCTGCTTTCCTCTTCCATGTCTTTGCATACATATCCAATAGAGGGATTGTTTGATTATGTGGTAGCTCTCTGTTTAATTTTCTGAGGAAACTCCATTCTGTTTTTCACAAAGGTTCTACCAACTTACTTTCCCACCAGCTATCCAACTTACTTTTTTAATCTAGCCATCCTAAAAAATGTTAGGTAATATCTTGTTCTGTACCTGTCAGTCATTTATATGTCTTCCTTTGAAAAAAGTCTATTCAAATATTTTGCCCATTATAATTACTTTTGTTAGTGAGTTATGGGAGTCCCTTATATATTTTGAATAGTAAACTCTTTTTTGATATATGATATGTAAATGTTTTCTCCCAATTCCTAGGTTACCTTTTAACTTTCTTCATTGTTTCCTTTTCATCCAAAAGTTTTTAGTTCTGAGCGCCACATTTATGAATTGAAAGGATTGCTATTGTTAAAGTGTCCAATAGTACCCAAAGAAATGTATTGATTCAATAAAATTTGTATCAAAATTTCAGTAGCATTTCTCACAGAATCAGGAAAACAACCAATTCTAAAATTCAAATGGAACCACAAAAGACCCAAATAACCAAAGCGATCTTGAAAAAATCGCACGATCTAATTTCAAATTATATTAACCACTGACTGTAATCTACACGGTATGGTACTGGCATAAAAATGAACACCTAGGCCAGGGACACAGAATGCAGAGCCCAGAAATAAACCCAAGCACACGTGGTCAACTGATTTTTCTCGAGGTCAGCATGGTGGTGTTGGGAATCTGGGATACTTGTGTGCAAAAGAATATAACTGGATGTGGCCTTGCCCCACACCTGCAAAATCAACCCAAAGCAGATTGAAGGCCTGAACACGAGACTGAAAGGTGAATGTTCTACTGAAAACAGTGGGGGGAGCTCCTTGAAACTGGTCTTGGCACTAATTACTTGAATGTCATGTCAAAAGTGCAGCAGCAAAAGCAAAAATCAGCAAGTAGACAACACCAGGCTAGGAGAGCTTTTAATAAGACAAGGAAGACGTCTTTGGAGAAGCATGAGATGTGAGGGTCACGCCAATCCCTTTCTCCATGTGAAGAGCAGAAACAGCGCTCAGAGTGTGAGGAGGTGGCGGGAAGAGCTCTGGGCCCGGTATTGATGAAAAGTGAAATCTCAAGAAGGAACTTTCACATGAAAGCTAAAACCCAGTTACAACCTAAGAATAGGGGGATGGAGGAAAGGGAGGGGAGGGAGGGGGGAGGTGGGCAGAGGGAGGGGGATCGATGGGATTACACCTGCTGTGCATCTTACAAGGGTATATGTGAAACTTAGTAAATGTGGAATGTAAATGTCTTAGCACAATAACTAAGAAAATGCCAGGAAGGCTGTGTTAACCAGTGTGATGAAAATGTATCAAACAGTCTATGAAACTAATGTATGGTGCCCCATGATTGCATTAATGTACACAGCTATGATTTAATAAAAAAAAAAAAAAGAAGAATCAGAGAAGTGGAGAGAGATGCTAAGTATACGCTGTGTTTTTGGAATGAGGCTTCCTGTTGCATCAAAACTGCACCTTTCATTTGTGTTGTTTGTAATGGTATTTTCCACTTTGCTCATTCCAAAACTAATGTACTGGGTAACCACCTAAAGTTTCCTGCAGGTCCCTGTGGAGGGGGAGGAAGGAGAGAGAAGGGGAAGGGAGAACAGGAGGAGGAGGAGGAAACATCAGTGACAGAGCCAGAGTGGAACCACGGCGGTGGGGAGACAGGGGCTCACAGAGCCGCGTCGGAAGCCGCAGTCACACTGTTATGAATTCAGGCAACTGCTTGGAGAGCTTGTGGAAAGCCTGAACATGGAGGTTTATGGCAGCTTTATTTATAACCACCTTCAGCAGATGAATGAGTCAACAAGCTGTGGTACATCATAGAAAGGCATCTAATTAGGAAAAAAAATTACCTGTCAAGCCACAAAGAGACGGGGATGGATGTAAAACACATCTTGGTAACTGAGGGGCGCACGCAGGTCTGCAGAGGCTGCGTGCTGAGAGGTTCTAAGGGGGTCTGGGAGAGAAAGCTGCAGAGACGGTGGTAAGATCCAGGGTTTCCAGGGCTTCAGAGGAGGGATTAGAAACACACGGAAATGCTCACCCGGGTGGCGAAACTTCCTGCATACGGAATGTGGCCACAGGACGCTTTGTTTGTCAAGGCCCGTGGAATGTGTTAGCTCGTGGCCTGCGAGGCTGCAGCGCTGCGCCGGCTTCTTGGGCGGACGTTGGACCTGAACTTGAACCTGGTGCAGCGCCTCTCCCCCGAACCAGCGCCCCTGCCTGCAGTGGGAGACGCAGGTCAGGGGAGGACTGGCCTTCGTGTCCAGGACAGGAGAGACATCAGGGATGTGAGCGAGGGGGGCCCTGACAGCCGCGGAGGCCGGGTCAGCACAGGGGTGGCCGGGTCACCGGGCAGCGGCTTCAGGGGAGAAGCGGAGGGCCGAGGGGCCGAGGGGCCGAGGGGCGGAGGGGACACGGTCAGCCCGGGAACCGGGTCCGCTCCCAGCCCACACGCATCGCTCCATCAGCTCGGCTGCCCTGGGCCCTGCTTCTCTAAAACTCCTCTGCAGCTGTGATACGGTAACTGTCATTTGACATCATGTTCACGAGAAAATATTTTTTGAGAAATGTTTGTTGTTTTCTGTATCACCAAAAGTGTCTCACGGTGGCCTAAAGATTTTCTTTGAATCTTTTCCACAAACAGACACAAATCTAGTCTTGGGAGGCTGCCAATACTGTCTTGGCCTGGGCAGTACTGTCCAGCCTGAGTTTTCAGGGGACAGGCGGAGTCACCCGGACTAACACAGCCTGGATTAATCTGCCAGAAAGAAAGCAGCCCGCGGCCTCCCAGAACTGCCCTGGGGCTGACCATGGGGGAGAAACACAGGCAGCGCAAGTGCTTCCCAAGTGTAGCTGAGCTTTCTCAACCATGAGAGAAACTCTAAAACGGGCAGAATGTTGCTAAAAACGTGTTCCGATTGATTGAGTTTTCTGAAATGTTTATAGAGACCCTGTGCATTTTGGCACAGTAGTAAATGCTGGAGTCACCAAGAAAAATTATAGTTTCTTCCTTCAAACTCCAGTAGAAACAGACAGTAAACAACCAAAACAAAGGTCAGTTTCTGCCTCAGAACTAGCTCTAGAAAGTTTCTAGAGGCAGCTCCTTGCTATGGGCGCCCTGGCAGGGAGCTCCATCTGCGTCCCCATGGGAAGCTGATTCGGTCAGACCCGGCCAGCGAGGGTGTGGCCAGTGCAGCCCAGTCATGTTGCCCAGGATGTGAAGTCGTAGGAGGCTCAAGGCCAACCTCGCCTGCATTCCATGTCCATGATGGGCAAATAGTCACCAAAAGAAGAATTAGAGATACCTTACCAGTGAAGCCAGGGACCCTAAAATCACAAATGTGCCAGAGAGGACTGGGAACGTGAGGAAGCACGCTGTTGGCAAATGGGCCGAGGGGACAGACCTCAGGAAGACCAACTGAAGTACCAGGACAGATGCCTGCAACAGGCCAAAGCACACAGAAGCAGCAGTAGCATTAACTGTACCCATCATGCTAGTAAGTATTTATATTATGGGAACCTTGTTCTGGCAATAAAAAAATGCCCAGGGACAGCGGGCCCGCAGCGCGAGGGGGATCCTGCTGTGGCGGCTGCTGGCACTCAGGCCACCAGGGTCTATTTTCAGTTCTAATGGAAAGCAAATCTAGCTTTAAATGTCAGCAGGATAAGTATCTATAAAATGTAAGTAGGCAGAGATGTATACTTAAGGTGATAGCGCAATGTTAGGAAAGCACCCAGCCATCGTTTTTTAAAATAGCAAATGTTAATTTCTTTTCCTGATTGTCCATTGTCGGAAGAAAGTGTTTTAAGAATGGAAACAGTCACCCTCAAGTGAATTTTTTTACCCGGCACATGCGGCCCTCTTCCTTTCTTCACCTGTGACCCTGACGCTTTATGGGGCTTCTGTCAGGACTCTCTGGTGTGACACTTTGCAGTCACACGGAGTGGGCTTTGCACATGGTGAGGTGAGTGCACACAGCAGCACCTGAGGTGGGGCGTTCCCTGCGTGAGTTATGACAAATGACACCCTCTCCAGAGCAACAGCTTTGCACGTTTGGCCAGCATAGCTCCGTTTCAGACGTTCTCACTTCCATTCTTGGCTCTCCGGGTCCTTCAGTTACTTCTACGTGGGCTTTTATTTATTTATTTATTTATTTATTTATTTATTTGTAGAGACAGAGTCTCACTTTATGGCCCACAGTAGAGTGCCATGGCCTCCCACAGCTCGCAGCAACCTCCAACTCCTGGGCTTAAGCGATTCTCCTGCCTCAACCTCCCGAGTAGCTGGGACTACAGGCGCCCACCACAACGCCCGGCTATTTTTTTTGGTTGCAGTTCGGCCGGGGCCGGGTTTGAACCTGCCACCCTTGGTATGTGGGGCCGGCGCCTTACCGACTGAGCCACAGGTGCCGCCCTCTACGTGGGCTTTTAAATGAAGGAGGGAGAAAGCAGGAAAGCTCACAGAAGTATCGATGCCTGTCTGCTCTGTGGTTTTGAGTAAGGAGGACTGGAGTCAGGAGTCAGGAAAGCACTGGCACAAGGGCTCAGTCCTCGTCACCCAAGCCGGTCGCCATCCGAATGCTCTTTTAGCCTCCTAAAGAAGTGCATTGCTCTTCTGGGCTTCTCTACGATGTTTTATTTGAAGAAAAGGTCTAGCTATGGAGTATCACTTGAGAACTTTAGGTATAGTTTTGCATTTATAGGGCACTAGAAAGAGTTCTTTTTCCTTTGTGGGGAATAGTGCTCTAGAAATTGTGTTTATTTGAATAATGAAAGTACAGTGTTTAAGAATGAGAAAAAAGGCTACTTGGATTCTAATAATTAGAGAGTAGACTGGGATGGAGAAAAGAAGACTCCATCTATTAGCAACCCGTCTGTGTGTAGATTCTCCTAGAAGAAATATAGCGTAATATGGCCCCGACACCTAACAGAATAATTAGAAACCAGAGCAACTCTGAGGCCTAACTGCCTAAGCCTAAGTGCCTCCAAATGTTGGCTTAGTCTTTGAGAACCCATCTTGGAAACATCTTTATAGGCCATCTGCATGGTGCATCCAAGCCCTAAAATTCCTTTATTTTCATAACATATGAAAGTATACTCAAATATTCTTGTCCATTTAATGTCATATTTAAGTTTAATTTAATGTCTCAGTATGTACACAATATCATTTTCAGTATTAGCACTTTTGAAACATAAAAGATAACAATGTGTTTTATGATTCTTACTAAAGCCACACACAAGTCTTTGGACTGCCAGGATATAGAACTCAAAAACACGTTGACAGTTTATTAGAAGAATAGATTTAGTGACTTCAGTCCTAAGCTTTGGCAGCCAGGTTCTTCACCTTCTAACAAACCGCGTATGGTTCCCTCTGGGAATAATGCTTGCCTAGGTCAAGGTCAGAGAGAACATTGATCTACCTGCATCACATATGCTGACTTGCACTCTTTCTGAAGGTGTATTTAATCCATTTTACTAGTTTAATACTTATTCCCACCTTGTTCTGAACAAATAAAAGGGCAATGTGACAGTCGTGGGTCTCTTTGCCAACCTGGATCATTGCCTAGCTGCCCTTCCCAGGACTCTACAGCTCACAGGCCTATGTGACTGCCATTCTCATCTTGATGAGAAGTTACTGCGCCCTTATCTAATAAAGTAGGTTTTTGAAAAACTGAAGTATACTTCTCATTTCTATGAACAGTGCTTATGAAAGGAATAAGATAAATTCAATGTGGTTATTTAAATTGGATATTAATGGAAAGATGCATCCAAATACTCCCTAACCACGATGAAACACTGAAGTATGTGGTGATCCTTATTATCCTCCCCATAAAAGGAGATTTTTAAAAATTGACTTTCTTTTCTAGAACAGAGTAAGAATATCCAGAAGGCTTAATACCAAAGAACAACATCACTTCCTAGAGATTTTGAGAAATGACTGTTTTTTCATGATACTTTTTTGTAAAGTCATGGTCTTACTTGAATTTAGGTAGAGCAATCTTTTCCTTTTGCTGGGGTCACTTCTCTGGCAGTCTCAACATTCTGGAGCGCAGTCTAGATGCAGAAATAAAAGGAAACAGTGTGAGAAGCCCAGTGAGCATTTACATCAACAGTAAGGAAAGGTGCACGCAGAGCCACTTCCTTGACAATTTCTAGAAAAAGCTCAAATCTCTGTGCATGTTCAAGAGGGGAAACAGGATAATAGTTTCCAAATAGCTAGTGTGACAAGATTGAGTTTTATAGAACACACTTAGGGAAAATTTATTTTTAAAAAGTACAAGAGGATAGTTGGTAGTCTGCCCAGATTTCATTTGCTAATAGTTGCCTTTTGGATCTAAAGTGCTAGCAGTGCAGCCTTTAGAATGAGACTCCAAGTTAAATCAGTGATAATACTTAAACGCATTCATCGTGAGGATAGTCTATTGATCTGAAGCCAAGAAGTGAGGACTTTTTTTATGAGACTCAGCCATTAACACAGTTTTATGGCAGGGTGGGGGACTGAACCTGTAAGAGGCAGAGTGATTCAAGACATGAGCCACACGTTGCTAATTCTAGGGGCTGGAATGGTGTTTCTGCCTTTGCCATTTAATTTTTGATGACTCTCTTTATGTTATTCACCCTCTCATGAACTCAACTGTAGTTTGAAAATACTTTACTACCTTCATACAGTGATAGCTAGGTGAAATGTCCAAATTTAATAGGGCAGTGGTTATCAAGAGTCCCAGGGGCGTCCAGCCGGGTGCAGAGTTACTTGTGTAGCTTATTGAAAATATATGTATCTGAATCAGGAGACACAATCCAATTCTGAATTTGGTTCAGATTTGCATAGAAGCCTGTAAATATGCATTTTAATGAGTCTCCCCCAAATGTGAAGTGTAATAAAGTTGGAAACAAACTATAATGAAACCTTGTGAGATAATAGGAATGATTCTTAGATGGTCCCGACATACTCTGATTGTGAGCAGAGCTTGTACTAAAAGGGATTTCACTCCTGCATTGAGGTTCCATCAGCCACAAAGGCAAAGAGGCATTGCGGCCATAATCTCGCCAAGTCAATTAATTCCGAGTTAATCATATTAAGGAGATTAGCTTGGGTGTCCAGGCTCCATCAGATAGGAGCTCTTACAAAGGGTCAGAGATTCAGACTGGGACAGATTCTCTTGCTGTTGTGTTGAGAGGGACACAAGCCAATGTCCTTTCAAAGGCAGTGGTCAGGGACTCAGAGCAAACTTTGGCCAGCACCCAAGAGAGTGGGGCCCTCAGTCCTACAGATATAAAGGGCAGAACTTTGCCAACAACCTAAACAGGCGTGGGAAAAACCCCCTGCTCCAGATGGGAAAGCAGCCGGGCTGATACCTCGATTGCAGCCTGTGAGACCCTGAGCAAAGAGCCAACTGATTCATTTTATGCCCACACTTCTGACCTATGGACACTGAGAAAACACATGAGTGCTGCTTTAAACCATTACATTTGTGGCATTTTAAAAACACAGCTGCAGATAACCAACATGTGAGACAAGACTTACGTCTCACTCTCTTATGACTGTCTCCCAACATCTTAGCACAGTGCGTGTGTGTGATTCAGGATTTTATTTTTTAATTTATAAGTTGCAGAATCCAGCTGCCCTTCCACCATTGTCCTCCTTTCGAATTTAAGTTTTTTGCTTCCTTAGTTACAGAACATAAACCAATAATTTTAGCCTAATCCCATTTCCGCTATTCATTTTTCTATATCTGTGTAACTTTTATTTCTGAAATAGTAAATATACATTAAAGCTTTCCATAAAAGAATGAGTCTTTGTTCTACAGGACCAATGTTGAGATGTGAAAACAGAAACATTCCTTACAGAACTGCGTGCCGTCCCCACTGAGCCGGGTCCACACTGGTTTCTGTGGAAACAGGTGAGCGGCTGTTAAACCTGGAGTTCAGAGCCAGAGTGACCACACTCACACTTCATGTGGAAACGGTGCTGAGTACGAAGAGCCAAAGAAGGGAAAAGAAACTCCATGGCTAGAGGCCTCAGCTGCATCTCCTGTTCACATGTTGACCAGCCTCAACCCTACAATTACCCATTTATTTTTACGCTTGAACTTCTGCAAAGAATTGAATGTAACAGTGTCAGGGAAATGAAGAGACCAAATAAAAACTAAAGCAAAGCAACAGACAGTCCAAAGAGGGTTCACTGCAGCTGGGGAAGTAAAGAGCAGCCCACAGAAGGCAGGTCGATGATTCGCTGTGTAACAGGGAGATGGAAGGAAGGAGGGATATAAAGTTTCTTTCCAACCAGGATGTCTGAGGCAGGACAGAAACCCCAGGCTCTCCCACCACGATCCTCAGGTTCTGAGCTCCCCACTGGTTGTGAGTGTTCCCCTTCCCTTTCTGAGTCTTCACATATTTTTCTACATGTCATGGCCAAGATTTCCAGTTGCACTTAGGTGGGAGTAAGACACAGACCTGCTTTGACTTCAGTTTGCTCAGAAGCAGAAATCAGCTTCCCTTATTGATAAAGGAATTGAACTGGAAAAATTTAACGTGAAACTTAAGAGTAGACACATGATTTTTAAAATACATCCTCCACTTCAGTGATTCAGGCTGTGTTTTTTAATATAGATATACCCATACTATCTGTGTGCCCTATAATGGCCTTTCAGGAAATAAATTCTTATCCACTGAGAAACCTGAAACACAAGTATCACTAAGGAAAACAAATTCCACCATAAATGACAAGTACAGAAAAGTTGAAGGAAGAATGAAATGAATAAAATGTGAAGTATTTTGGAACACTGTTCATTTACGTAAAAATTTACAACAGTCACTTTCTAGCCTATTATTTAATGGGATGAACCTTCCTCAAAATACTACTTGAGTTTTATCATAAACTTTATAAAAAAAAAAAAATCAACATGATTCTTCTGGAGAACAAGTTTTATTGTGTTTTCAAAACCAATTTTTTTTCTATTTCATGAACAATATGAGTCTCACAAGTCAGAGCTCTGTTTAAAAGGAATGTCATGATTTGAAAAATGACATCCGCCTTGACATTACAAAAAGAGCAAACAAGCCTTACCCTACTGGCGTTAGGAGAACCGCACCCTGCTAGAGTTAACGAAGATATTTCTGTGTCCTCAAAACATCACAGGCTTTTGTTACAGAATAAAATGTCTTCTAACTGAATTTCAAGCTCAAATTAAACTCCCTGTCCGCAGCTGTAAATGTGCCTACTGCAGCCTGCTGAAAATACAGAGGTCAGGATTTATTAGCAGGGAGAAGTCTGTGTTAGTGTTTTTATTTAAGAATATTTTAAAAAATAAATAATAATTGTATAATATTTACAGAAAAATGTTAAGCTGTTCAATAATATGTTCTTGACCTCATTACATTTCAGAATGAGTTTTGCCAGGTCATTCTGCCGTGGCAGCAAGCTGATTTATCAGCGTCAGCTCAGGATGATAGACAGATATAAATGGACCATGCACATTTTTCAAAATGACTATGGAGATTGTAGGAACAATCACAACTGTTAAGTCCCCTAGAAAGAGCACCCAGCCACATATCCCGAAGTCTCTGCTGGACTTGGTCAGCTCTGAACAACGGTGTGCAGCAGCAGTGGAAATGTGCCCCGTCCCCGTTGTGGGGTGAGACTCTGATCCCAGAGCACCACTCCACTCTCCCTAGACCTTCAGAGCTGGTCATACGAGTCAGCCTAAAACAGAGGGCGGGATGATGACAGCTCATGCCGAGTGGAGACCAGCTGTCCCATCTGAGGCTGTGGCCATTTGAGAGTCTAGGTAAGATCAGCGGATTTGCTTACCTGGCCTGTGCTGACCACAGAAGCAAGAAAAGGTAAAAACGAGAGCCTCTCAGCGATCCACAGACTCATGAGCAATAATAACTATCATTTTAAATTACTAAAATTTGGGTAGTTTTGTTAGCCAGTGAACACTAGATAACATAGTGATAGAACTGGAATAATTATGCCTGCAATTGCATGCTTACAAGACAAGGTCATGGGTCTGATATGTTTCTAAGTCATTTCCCTTGGACTGTTCAACCAGTTTTCATGTGTGGACGTGTCAGCACAGTGTCCCCCACTGTGGGTGTTGACGTCTACCAATGTCGAGGCATGATAGATTTTCACACAATTATTGCCAAAATCAAAAGCCATGGTGGCTTCACTGTAGCCACATCAACTCAGCCCGTGTTCCCTGGACTTACTGCAGGGAGAGCAGTTTGGTGGTTCCTCACAGCGGGAAACCCACGGCTTCACGTGTGAAAAGCCACAGCAGGAGCCTGTGCTGGTCTCCAAAACAATGTGTTAAGTAAAAGCAACTCTCTGAGAATACGCATTTTATAATACAATTCTCATTGAGAAAATACCAGAAAATTAAACATCATATTCTTCAGAAATACTTTCAAAAAGCCAGGTAAGTGGGTTACAGTTCTGGAATAAGATGGGGTACACTCACTTCTCCCTGCAAACAACTAAATACTCTGAAAATAATTCAAAAGGCAAGCTTTTATTATTATTTTTTTTGGGCCGGGTCTGGGTTTGAACCTGCCACCTCCAGCATATAGGACTGGTGCCCTACCCCTTTGAGCCACAGGTGCCACCCTCAAAAGGCAACCTTGGTAAGAGCCCTTGTAACCTAAACTATACTAAACTAAATATGGTGCCTGCTAAGACAGATTTAAACAGGATCAAGACTCTTCTAACATAATATACAAAATATCCAATATCTGCGTATAATCAAGAATAACTCAGGGTACCAATAGCCATTGATACTACAGTCAGGAAAGACAAGCAATTGACATCAGCACAAAAGTAGATCGGATGGTAAAATATCTGAAACGAATTTTAAAATAGCAATCACAACAATTATGAATTCTCTTGAAAATTTTTAAAATTGAAAATACGAGCAAAGAAACTCTGCAACCAACATACAATAGCAAAATGTTTTAAAAGCACTGAATGAACTTAATATGAGAAAGGAAATAGAGGTTATGATCAGTGAACTTAAGATAGATGAATAAAATGCCATAAGCTGAACAATAGAAAGAAAACAGAGTAATAAAAATTAACATCTACTCAAGGACTTAGAGAACAATAACAAAGGATCTAATTTGTGTATCATTGGGGTTCCATGTGGAAAGGAGAAAGAAGGGGACTAAAATTTTTTTTGTTCCCAGAAGTAATGGTTGAAAACTTCCTATGTTTGCCACATAAACTTAGAGATTTAAGAAGCTGAGCAAACCCCCAAAGAGTACACCAGAAGAAACCCACATAAACATGCACGGTAATTAAAATTTTGAAAACTAAAGACAGAAGAATAAAACAGAGGAACAGAGAGAGAAAAAAAAAGCACTAATTCTAGAGAAACATTAAATCAAGTGCCAGATTTCTCATCTAAAATTACAGAAGCCAGAAAGAAAGGACACATTTCCAATCACTGACGGAGAAACGCGACCATCATGTACAGTTCTGTACTTGGAGAAGCCGCCCTTCACGCACGAAGGTGGAAGAAAAAATGTCCTCAAATGGGGAAAATTGAGGAAATAAAACTGAGGGAAAAAAAATAAGAAAAAAACTAGAATAATTTGTTGTTGGCGAAACCACCTGGAAAGAATGGCTAAAATCAAGCTCTCCAAACAAAAGGAAAGGCATAGCTGAAGAATGTTGGAACATTTGCAAAGAAAAGAAAAACAGTGGGAAAGATTTTAACAGGTAAATGTAACTGAATACCTTTCCCTTCGTTATATCTGACGGTTGAATGAAAAATTATAACAGCAGCTGATCCGGTGGCCTGTTATGGAGGAAAGATAAGTCTTGTACGCATCCTCGAGAAAGTGGACGTCCCTCATCACTGAATATGGTTACCTTCGAAGGATTCCCCTGGGGAAGCAGTCTGATGTGCAGACTACATAATTTTCTATGTATTAATAGAAAATCCCAGGAAATATACAAAATAAAAAAAAACACTAAAACTAAAAAATAGGTTTAGTAAAGTACAAAGATACAAAGTAAACGAACAAACATGAAGACTTTTCTATATACTGACATCACACAAGCAGAATGCAATACCACTTGCTATCACCCCAAAGAAAGACATTTAGATATAAAAATAACAAATATGTACAGGACAAGAAGCACTTAAATTGAGGACATAGCTATATATATTAATTAATAGACTCGACATAGCAAAAAATGTCAGTTCTCCCCAAATTAATCGACTGCTTAAATGAAATTCCTATCAAAATCTTAGAAAGACATTTTGTAGGCAGGGATAAGCTTTTCTAAAATTTATTTGAAAATTATTAAAGACTCTAAAATGCAAAAACGTTTTGATTCAGAAGAATGGAAAAGCTCACTCTCTTTCTTTTATAACATACTACTCATGAAGTAATTAAGAGAGTCTGTTGCTGGGAGAGGGATGAACAGGGAGATCAACAGGACAGATAAAAGAATCCACCCATAAACTTATGCAAATATACCCAATGAATGTTTGGCAAAAGAGCTAAAGCAGTTCAATGGAGAAAAGATGAAAGAAAGTTGGCACAAAACTCACATTCAAAAAAAAATACTCAAAATGAATTACAGACATTAATATAAAAATTAAAACTATCGCACTTTTATGAAAATGGTATAGGACAAAAACTTCAGAATCTCCAATTAAGCAAATATTTATTACACCAAAAGTGTAATCCATAAAATAAAAAACTAACAAGCAAGAGATCTCATCAAAATAAATAACTTTTGCACTGCCAAAGACCCTATTAATGTGATTAGAAAACAGATTACTCACTCTGGAAATATTCGCAAATTGCATACCTGAAAATGGACTTGAATCTATAATACATAAATGTAAAAACTCTCAAAATTCAACATTACACAACAACAATAAATGCTAAAAATCCATTTAGACTATAGCCAGAAATCATGAACAGAAATTTTACTGAAGAGGTTATACAGATGGTCACCGAGTCTACAAAGAGACTTATGATACCATCAGCTGCCCAGTAATGCCCTGACCACCGCGATGCCACTGCACACCTATCAAGGGGTGGGGACAGTGCTGGCAACAATTTGGAAAAACTGAATCACTTACATTGCTGGAATGTACAATGGTACAACTCCTCTGGAAAATAATTTGGCAGTTTCTTTTAAAAAGTAAAAATAGACTTACAATATGACCTAGCAATTGAACTCCTGGACATTGATTCCAGAGAAATGAAAATGTATTTTCACTCCAAAACTTGTGCACGGATATTTATAATAGCTTTACCTATTATAGCTCAAATTGGCAACAAACAAAATAGTCTTCGATGAGTGAGTGGTTAAATCTGTGAGATATCTGTGCCATGGGGTATACCGAGAAATAAAGAAGAACAAACTCCGGATACACACAGCAACTTGGGTGAAACTCCAGGGGAAAATGCCAATGTCAATGCACTCACCCTCCGTGACTGCATTGTGTGACACTCCTGAAGTGCCACAGTCTTAGACATGGAGAGCGGATCAGCGGCTTGCCAGGGTTTAGGGATGGGTGGGTGCATCCATGAATATAAGAAAGAAGTCTTTTGGGATGACACAGTGAATTATTGTGTTTGTATAAAAGTCACACAACCCTAACTCATAAAATCACACACACACAGGGTGTTAAATTTGGGTGAAGCTGGGTGAAGAGTATATGGGACCTCCCTGTATATCTCTTTCCAATTTCCTGAAAATTATAACTATTAAAAATTTTAAGTTATGGGCGGCAGGCATCTGTGGCTCAAAGGAGTAGGGTGCCGGCCCCGTATACCTGGAGGTGGTGGGTTCAAACATGGCCCTGGCCAAAAAATTGCAAAAAAAAAAATTAAGTTATTTTTAGGAAGCAAAAAAGTAATGAATGTGAAGTTTAGTGAGTGTTAGCCATTAAAGGAAGATAGAACAGGTAAGTACAAGGGTTACAAAAAAATGTGTGAATTCCTAGTTCCTATTCTGTTTCTTAAATTGGGGGAAAGATTCACAGGTTCCTGTGGCTTCAATAAGCTTTATTTACAAATATATATATATGGGTATATATATACACACACATACATACTTGTGTGCACACAAATGTGAAATATAAATTTTTGCCTATGCCAACTATTATATTAAAATAATTTAAACATAAGACTAAATGCACATTCACACTTTATTTCAGGTACAGATTTTGTCTATTTTATTGTCACAGAAAGACCCAGATTATTCCTCGAAAGGCAAAAGTATAAGGAACCAAATGGCCTGATCTTGACAGTAAATCTATAATTTTTAGTCATATCTACATTTAATTGTTTTTATGTTAACAATGTAAAATGGTATGGGTTTGCATAAAACACATACAACAATAGAATTAATAGTTGCTAGGTTATATTGTAAGTTACAAATCTAACACTTCCTAACAATGCATAGAATTTCAAAGAAATTGGGAAATATTAATTCTAGAAAATTGGTTAATAAATGCTAGCTTGTTTAGGTTTTAAGACACAAATTTAAAACATTATTAAATTTATTTTTACATTTCAATAAGTGGAATAAATAAAGTACATGAAATAGCCACATAATATCAAATTATAAGTTAAAATTTAGATGCTTTCATTCAGTAGACATTTATGTTATAACACTGCAACAACAACAAAAAAAAATAGCCGGGCGTTGTGGCGGGCGCCTGTAGTCCCAGCTACAGCTACTCGGGAGGCTGAGGCAAGAGAATCGCGTAAGCCCAAGAATTAGAGGTTGCTGTGAGCCATGTGACGCCATGGCACTCTACCGAGGGTGGTACAGTGAGACTCTGTCTCTACAAAAAAAAAAAAAAAACATTTATCAAAGTAATTTTTCAATCTTTAGAAAAATTTATAATTGATATTTAAACTAATGGCTTTTCTGCTCTTAAAAAAAAAACCTAACTGAAATAGAATTACTTCTTACAAGAATCAAGACTGTTATATATGATCACTGTCTGAAGATATCAGTGTGATCTGAAAGAATGTGGTAAGAAAACTTTTACATACATAAGACTGAGGGGCCTGCAGAAAAAAATTAGTTTAGAATCAGACTCTTTTGCTTACTCTATTTCAAAGATATTTTACTTAGCATAACTGGAGGACTTCTAAATTACAACCTGCCTTTAGCCACAAATAGCAATGCCCATTTGTTATACACCAAATATATATATGGATAGATAGAGAGAAACACATGTTGAATTTTTTAGAAAATGCTAAGGTTTTCCAATACTGAGTTTCTGTTACATTCTGAAAATTACAGTTGTGAATCACTGAAAAAAGGAAAATAAACATGGCAAAAAATACTGGAATCAATTTCAAAGCAGATAATAAGCAGAGCAAGGTAGTTGAGTGTCCCTGGCTGGGGATGAAAACTGCCACGTAAGCTTAATTGCTTCGCTTAGTTAAATTAGGCTATATTAAGTCAAACGTACTCTTCCCGGACATGGAAGCTCTACCTGGGGATGGGTGCAAACAGCAAACATCAGTATACAGGGCACGGAAGGACTCCGGGATGCATTTTGACAAGTACCCATTTTTTAGACCTTGCTTTAAATAAATCATAACTTTTGAAAATGATCCCTGCACATCCATACGTCAGTTTGCTAAAGCCTCATCCCCAAGGCTGACTGCATTGTGATGTAGAGAGCTAATCTTTCCACTCAGGCAACTTGCTAGAAAGATGAATGGGAGTCTTTGGCTGGGGATAGATGCTAACTTTTAAGTTAAATTGACTTCACTTAATTAAATTTAGCAATATTAAGCCAAGTGCATTCATTTCAGTAAACAAAGCTGTACTTGTGAAGCTCATCAAAAGCAGAACATAGCATTTATCTATCCAAAATAGTGTACGCACTTGGCACAAAGTTAAAAAAATTAAAATTAAAAATGATTGCTTTTCCAAGGAGAAAATGAAAAGCTTAGTTTTTATGGGTTAAAGTTGCCATTTTCTTAAACCACACACAGATGAGATAAGCTAAAAGCAAATTTTAATACCTGTCAATAAGGGATGACTCATTCTTAGAACAGAATGTTAGAGTAATTTTAAGAATGAATTTTATCCCCTGGTGTTTTATGGTTATACCATTTCACATAGCCAAGGAGCATAATAATAAGATGTTAGCAATAGAATTAACAGTTGGGGATTATATTTATTTTCCAAATGTCTTCCAAACAGTTGACATAAGGATTATATACTATAATTATTATTTTATTAAATCATAGCTGTGTAAATTAATGCAATCATGGGGCACCATACACTGGTTTTATTTACAATTTGACATATTTTCATTACACTATATGTTTTGAAAGGTTGTTTTACTCACACATTTACTATCTTTGAGTATTTTCCAGGGACCCTACATTGCTCCAGATCTGTGAATACAGCAGAGAAAGCAAACAACGAAATATATAAATGAAATGTATATTATGACATACAACATGTATGCACCAAAAGAATTGCAGCCAAATATTCCTTAGTGACGTAGAACACGCCCATGTGTGGTCTATTTAAAAACCCTATCTACTTTACATATCTCTTGATTTTACAGAACTAAACCGTCAATTCAGTGAGAATGTCTGAGAGTTAACTTGACAAGAACCAGAAAAGGGGTTTGCCATGTCATCTGCTTACATGCCTGTCAATGAAGACTTGCATGTTGTTTAGGAAAAAGGACTTCCTTCCAGAACTTAGTCCCCGTGCAGAACATGCTCATGAGCAAAGTTCACTGTACCAGGGTCACACCAGCCAGGGCAAAACATCTGAATAGCACGGAGTAGTATTTTATTTTCCTTAGCCATTTGAGGCGTGCATGTGAAAAAACAGTTTTCTGTTCATTTTTATTTATGACCATATTTTAAGCATACTTAGTAAGCCCCTGGTGCCATAGAGCACAAAAAACAATCTGTGTATTTTTTATTACAGTCTCTGCGATCAAGAGACAAGTTAAAATGAAAGGAAAGGCAAATGTAAAAGGTAGATAAAGCCCACAGATCTAAACAGGTCTGTTCAAAATCTGTAGTGCTAATGGTGGTGATTGTAAAGGTGTAATCATTAACTTGGCACGGTAGGGTCCAACGTGAGTGGCATTTTTTAGTTTTTAAAATTTGTCATTTTGCATTTTGGTTTTTAAACGATCATAACCTCAATCTGGTGGTATAAAGCAAACTAATTTTATGAGAAATACCCTAAGAGAATCTTGTAATACTTTTTCTATAAGAAACTTGCACTTGTAACTAGAAGATCCAAGTTTCAGAAGACATTACATTTTGGAATACTCAGAAGAGGCATTAAAAGGGACGCAGAGAAATCATTATCTAACCTACACAATGATTAGTATTGTATAGGTTAGGTATTTGTCAAAATTTCAAAAGAAGGAATATGGGACCTCATTGCTGCCTGCCAGGGAGGGGGGACAGCTGGCCAGGCTGGGGACACTTGCTCTGTGCTCCCTGCTGGCGCGACTGTAAGGAGCTGCTCGGCCGGAGGGGACTGCGGGGCAGCGAGTGGGTGGCTCAGCCTCTGACGAGACCAGGACCCTGCAGCGCGCAGCTGGAGGTGGAGGCAGGCCGAGGGAAGGACGGAAGACACGAAGCGGAAAGCAGCCCAACTCTAGGTTGCTCAGTCCCCTCTATTTGCCCGGTCAGTGAAATCTCCCCAAGCGTTTCAGAGGCGCTGATTTGCGGGGTGAGAGGCAGCTGTGAAGGCGGCGTCTCCACTGGGGGCTAGGGCCAGGGCAGGTGGCAGGAACAGACCCACGTGACTGCACAATTTTAAGGGAGTAACCAGGCTGACATCAGGAAGATGGAAGGGTTTGTTTTCGCACAGGTGGTACAAATGCCCCTTCGCATCTGCTTGCTAGATGAGCCAGCACCTCAGAGGCCCTGGGCGGGTGAGAGGGGCGATGGAGGGGGCGGCCCTGCAGGTGACAGGTGCCTCCGGCCAACCCCAGGCCTCAGGGGTGCGCTCTGGGTCAGCCCTGCCTGCCCCTGGCTCCGCGGCATCCCAGCCTTAGGCTGTTCTCTGAGCTCCCCTGTCAAGAACCCAGCAATTATGAATTGGGCTGCAATAAACATTCTGGTACAAATATCTTTGTTATGACGTGATTTTTGGTCTTCTGGGTATATGCCCAGTAGAGGGATTACAGGATTGAATGGCAGATCTATTTTTAGATCTCTAAGTGTTCTCCATATCTCTTTCCAAAAGGAATGTATTAATTTGCATTCCCACCAGCAGTGCAAAAGTGTTCCCTTTTCTCCACATCCACGCCAACATCTCTGGTCTTGGGATTTTGTGATATAGGCTAGTCTCACTGGAGTTAGATGGTATCTCAAAGTAGTTTTGATTTGCATTTCTCTGATGATTAAAGATGATGAGCATTTTTTCATATGTCTGAAGGCCGCATGCCTGTCTTCTTCAGAGAAGTTTCTCTTCAAATCCCTTGCCCAGCCTGTGATAGGATCCCTTGTTCTATTCTTGCTAATGCGTTTGAGTTCTCTGTGAATTCTGGTTATTAAACCTTTGTTGGAGACATAACCTACAAATATCTTCTCCCATTCTGAGAGCTGTTTGCTTGCTTTACTTACTGTGTTCTTGGCTGTGCAGAAGCTTTTTAGTTTGATCAAGATATTTGTACCACAATGTTTATTGCAGCCCAATTCATAATTGCTAAGTCATGGAAGAAGCCCAGGTGCCCATCGATCCACGAATGGATTAATAAATTGTGGTAAATGTACACCATGGAATATTATGCAGCCTTAAAGAAAGATGGAGACTTTACCTCTTTCATGTTTACATGGATGGAGCTGGAACATATTCTTCTTATAAAGTATCTCAAGAATGGAAGAGAAAGTACCCAATGTACTCAGCCCTACTATGAGACTAATTTAGGGTTTTCACATGAAAGCTATAACCCAGTTACAACCTAAGAATAGGGGGAAGGGGGAAAGGGAGGGGAGGGAGGGGGAGGTGGGTAGAGGGAAGGGGATTGGTGGGATTACACTGTGGTGCATCTTACAAGGGTATATGTGAAACTTGGTAAACGGTCTGTGAAGCTAGTGAATGATGCCCCATGATCATATCAATGTACACAGCTATGATTTAATAAAAAAAAAGAAAGAAAAGAAAAAAATTTAGGAAAAGAATAAAAGAAACATGGATATCAAAAAAAAAAAAAAAAAAGAACCCAGCTAATTCTCTGACTAATCCATTTCCCTCAGCATTTTATTTTGTCCTCCCAAGCAAGTGGCACCCAAGCCATTTCTCCTGGCCCGTCTGTCACTGCCGAACCGCGCTGCGCTCCTTCCTCCTCCCTGTCCCATCCCCTCATCCTGCCTTCCCTCTCCTTCTCTCCACGTCATTCCTTTCCCCTTCATTCTTATAAAGCAGTTCAGAGCACACTGGGGGGGGTCTGGAAGGAAGGCCAGGAGCAGGTGTCTGCTTCACCAACGCACGTGGGGGGTGAATTGGGTTTTTGAAAAAAACAATTCCCTCCCTGTAATTTGTGGTCTCTCCTTTTATTGCCTTAAATATTGCTAGCCAGGATTTTTTGAGTCAGTTTTCTTCTTGTATACTCCTTTCCTCTGGAAACTGTCTTCTCCCTACAAAAATCCTTCCAAATCTGTAGCCCGTCTTACCTCCCGCACTCAAGGATCCGTCACCGATTTATGTGTTGGGGCCAGAGTTTTCCTGAATCCCAGATATACTCATGCCACTTGCTCCCAGGTAGCCCTTCTGGAAACGTCCTCAGAATCAACACACTGACACTGAAAGTTGGCCCTTGTCTACTCAAATCACATCTGTCTTTCCACATAACCTATTTCTAGCAATTGTATGTGGGTCATTACAAAATTTTTGAGACACACAAGAATCAAGAAACGTAAAATCCGCATAAACAGTATGAAGCCCTCCCAGCTACATCAACAAGACCAGCAAGTTGAAACTTGCACAGGTGAATCAGGAAGGATGCTGTTGACTGTGTTCCTTGGAAATGAAATAACGGATCATAACACAGCCTGTATAGGAATGGACACCATGCTTGCAAAGGACAGTTACTGATTCTTATCACATTAGAAGGAAACACTGAAAACAGGACAGTCTCCTGGCAAGCCCAGAGACGTTTTGTGACTTAGGGGCAATCCCCCAAGTAACTCAGTGTTCCGGAATGAGATAAGATCCGTCCCTCACTAGTGAGCAGGTGTTAAACATGGATGCTTAGTACTTCTTCATGGGGGGTGTGGGGAAAGAGCACGTGAGGAGAGCACATGGCAATCCTTACACATGCAGCCCTCGTGTGTAATGACCTTAACTCTCCACACCTGTTGGGTATAACCTTAATAAATAGCTGTTGCAGAGGGGGCTCGGGGCTACCCTGCAACTAAGGTTAGCTGGCCTCCCACAAGCTTGTACTTCTAATCCGTGTCACGCCTGGTTCCTTCCTGCGGCAACTGAGACCAGGGTCATAGGGGTCGCCGCAACAGCCTATCTCAAAACTTTCATAGTGACCGGCACAGTCATAATTCCCATCCTTCAAGCCATGAAACTGAGCTTTATATTTCATTTCTTCCTTCATCTCAGCTTTTCACCTCCAATGGGTCAAGTTTTACAAAAATTCCCTAATAACTTCCGGAACTCCAACACCTCTTGAATCTTTCTTTTTTTTTTTTTTATTAAATCATAGCTGTGTACATTAATGGGATCATGGGGTACCATACACTGGTTTTATAGACCGTTTGACACATTTTCATCACACTGGTTAACATAGCCTTCCTGGCATTTTCTTAGTTATTGTGTTAAGACATTTATATTCTACATTTGCTAAGTTTCATAGGTACCCTTGTAAGATGCACCGCAGGTGTAATCCCATCTTGAGTCTTTCTACCTCCATCGCTCACTGTTTGAGCTTTTTTCCTCAGACCTTCCTCAGCCTTCCATGATCATGGGAGTGCTGATCACACGGTGTTTCATATAAAACCCTGATTTGTCCTGTCGCCTGCTGCTGAAGTCATCGATCCCAGTTAAAAATATGTAAGTCTCTAAAAATACAAATAATTTATCATTTGACTCTTCATCCTCAAGTGCTATCGTGGAATGGCTTCATCTTCTGGAAACAATAAATATCACTCAAGATGACATTGATGGCCCCTAGAGATGGAACTATCGGCCTTGGCTTCACCATCTGCTCTTCTCAGTGTCACTGCTTTGAGGTCACTGTTGTTCTCCCTTTGCCCCAGTGGTGACCCACACTGGTGATGGCGTCTGGCTGAGCTCCCCTTCGCCTGCAGACTTCAGCTCCCAGCCGTCTACCAAGCCTGCACCTAGTTCCCAAAACTCATACTGAAAATGTCCACTCCAGTATGTTCACGTCCAAGTCCTACTCTCCTAAAGAAAGACTACAACCAGCTTGTACTTCCGTAAGAGCCCAGGGATATCAAATAAGCTAGGATGTGTGGAAGTGGGATGTCAACTTCAAAATGCATGAGATATAATATATCATGAAGCAATTACAAGCTCACGTATTGCCTCTGAAGGAGTTTTCTTACGCACAGTATAATTCAGAGAGATCACAAACCACACATTTTGTATTCAGGTAAATTTAATAATAGACTTTGTTATTTTATTTACGTTTCATTCACCATGAAACGTAAAACTTAAACAGCCCCCTAATCTGCGATATAAAATCAAAACACAAATGGGAAAAGCCAGTCCCGGGCCTGTAAGGGAAGAGGGATAATCATGAGCAATCTCTGACACCCTGTAAGAAAATGGAAAGGTTCTCCCCTCCCTTGGAAAGGTTCCCCCCTCCCTTGGAAAGAGATAATTATTTTAAAGGAATAGGATTTTTCCCTTAAAATTCATCTCAAAAGTCAACAAAAGATTACCAGTTAATCATTAGAATATTGTTTATATCATTTCTTTCACACAAAATTTTCAGATGTTATTGAAGGTCAATTTACTGTAGCAACATTGATGTGTCAGAAATTGAATTCAATTCCATAAGGAACCAGTTGAGTATTATCTAGGAACGGTTCTTCCAAGCCTCGGGATTACTAAATTTTTCTCAAAAGACTTGGCATAAACAGCACAGGAAATTAAGGGCAATGCCCTGGAGCATGTCTTCCCTTTATTAGAAAACCAGGAAAAGCCTTGTTCAATGTGTTTCCCCAAATACACGTCAAACATGCAGAGTTTGCTACTTTTTTCCTGTTGTAAATTAAAATTGCTCCCAGCTGATTTCTCATTTTTAGTTTTTCAGGCAAGTGCATATTTTAGATAATTGGGCATATTTTTCAGTAGGAAAAGAAGCTGCAGGTGGATTCAAAAAAACTTGGTTTAATTTCTTTCCTCTCTCTCTCTCTCTTTTTCTTTTTTTATTGTTGGGGATTCATTGAGGGTACAAGAAACTGTGTTACACGGATTGCATTTGTTAGGTAAAGGGTCTCTTACAATTGTGTCTTGCCCCCAAAAGGTTTGTCACACACCAAGACCCCACCCCCTCCCTCCTTCCCTCTCTCTGCTCTTCCTTCCCCACCCCTCCTCCTTCTTTCTCTCTCCCTTCTCCCACCCTCACCATGTCATCAATTGTCATTAATTGTCCTCAAATCAAAATTGAGTACATAGGATTCATGCTTCTCCATTCTTGTGACGCTTTACTAAGAATAATGTCTTCCACTTCCATCCAGGTTAATAGAAAGGCTGTAAAGTCTCCATTTTTAAATGGCTGAATAATATTCCATGGGGTACATATAGCACAGCTTGTTAATCCATTCCTGGGTTGGTGGGCATTTAGGCGGTTTCCACATTTTGGCGATTGTAATTTGAGCTGCGATAAACAGTCTATTGCAAGTGTCCTTATGGTAAAAGGATTTTTTTCCTTCTGGGTAGATGCCCAGTAATGGGATTGCAGGATCAAATGGGAAGTCTAGCTTGAGTTCTTTGAGGTTTCTCCATACTTCCTTCCAAAAAGGTTGTACTAGTTTGCAGTCCCACCAGCAGTGTAAGTGTTCCCTTCTCTCCACATCCACGCCAGCATCTGCAGTTTTGAGATTTTGTGATATGGGCCATTCTCACTGGAGTTAGCTGGTATCTCAGGGTGGTTTTGATTTGCACTTCTCTAATAATTAGGGATGATGAGCATTTTTTTTCATGTTTGTTAGCCATTCATCTGCCTTCTTTAGAGAAGGTTCTATCCATGTCTCTTGCCCATTACTTTTTTTTTTTTTTCTAATTTCAGGTTAATATGAAGGTACAACCAGGTCACAATATTTGAATTTCTTAGGTAGAGTCCTGCTTGTAGTTGTGTCCTTTGTGTCCGACATCCAAACGTTGTGCCACACACCCCTACCTTGTGTCTCTCCCAGAGAGTGGAAGCAACCAAGCCACCCTCCTCCCTTGTTCTCCCTCCCCTCAAATTGAATTGAATTAAATTTTTCTCCTATGTGGGCATGGATTAGATCATCTACTGCCTTCATATTAACACTGCATTCATTGGATATTTGCTTTTCCATTCTCATGATCCTTTACTAAGAATAATGTGTTTTAACTCCACCCAAATTAATACAAAAGATATAAAGTCACTATCTCTTTTATGGCTGAATATTGGTTTAATTTCTAGTTCTACCTTACCCGTGATACTTCAGATCAAGATAATTAAGGTCTCTACACTGTGATTTTTTCTGTCATATACAATAGAACTAGGAAGACCAATGAGGGCTGATGAAGTTGAGGATATAACAAAAAATGTGGATGTGCTATGGAAATGTAAGGCCCATTTGCTGAATAAAAATCTCTGATAGAGTCAAGGACTTGTCCTTCCACAGAAACTTCAAAAAACACTGACAACTACCTTAGTCCCTTTTTTGAAATATATATCAAATAGTGAAAATATTCTGTACTTAAACATAATAAATTAAGACATAAGTTTTCTTTTTTTTTTTTCAACAAAACTCTCATTAAGGTCACAGTCAAGGGATTTAAAAATCCAAAATTAAAAATTATGAGTAGTAGGAGAAAATACAACAAAATTTTAGAGTCAGACGAGTAAAGAAGAACTTATGGGAAGGCCAAAGAATGGTCAAACCTGTCCTGAGCCAGCAGTTGCAAAACCCAGAAATTGGACACTTTACATTGCAGAATTCCTGTAAGGGTAAGAAATGTAGAAAGCAGATTAGTCTGAAAGTTTTACTACAGTGGGACTGAAAATGAAAGGACCGACTTAGAGGATACCTAAAGAATGTAGTGACAACACACTTATAACCAAAAACATTCAAAAATCCTCTAAGTCAGTAAGAAAAATGTCTGATAACCCAACATAAAAATGAACCCAAAACGGGAATAAGCATTTTAGGGAAGAGGAAACCCAAACCAATAATCATATCAAAATCACTCATGCTCATTGGGAATTAGACAAAAGAAAATTAAGTTTACAAGACGGCGTGAGCAACCATCAAATTAGATCCAGATAACAAATGTTTGTGGCTAAAAGGAACAACTGTTTTTTCATCCTGTTGTAGAAACATAAACTGGTAAAATTCCTATGAAAAATGCCCTGGTGTTACTTATTAAAATTGAAGATGTCCATATCCAAAGTCCCAGTAATTCTATTACTAGATATGAAGACAAAACCAAACAAAAAAATCCTACACATGTGCATGAAGACATAGCAGAATGTTTGTTTGTTCACAAAAGCATTTTTTTCTTTTTTTTTATAGAGACAGAGTCTGTCTTTATCGCCCTGGTAGAGTGCTGTGGCATCACACAGCAACCTCCAATTCCTGGGCTTAGGCGATTCTCCTACCTCAGACTCCCAGGTAGCTGGGACTACCGCAAAGCATTTTTTATCTTAGCAACAACAACAACAAAAAAAACTGAATAAATAAAGAGTTGAGTCTATTAGATACAGAATAGACACAAATCGTGCCCTAGCCCTGCAATGGAAGGTCGGTTACAGCAAGCAATGTGAATCAACTCCAGCTGCACAAATTGATATGGATAAGTAGGAAAATGTCATCAGGTATCCAATAATTACACAGCTCAGAAATCACCAAACATTTACTTTCTAGTTTACATTTTGAAGTATTCTATTAACCTGTCTAAATAGAAATACTTTTCACATTCCATTGTCAAAGGAATCATAGGAAGAGCTTTGCCTCAGTAATGTCAGTTACTGGGGATTCCACCTGCTCCCTCCCGGCTGCTGTGATCAGGACAACACTTCATATATTTAAAAATTGTTGAAAACCCACCCGAGAAGTTATTTTGTATACTTATTGACATGGATAACTAGGAAAATATCATCAGGTATCCAATATTTACACAGCTCAGAAAGGTACAGTCTACATTATTTTCTTTAGAGACATGCTAAAAACAAAACGGCATAGGAGAGAAATGAATAGATTTCATATAAGCTGAAGAATTTCCATCTTTTCTGAAATTGCAGCCATGTAACATTAAAATATCAAATTACCCTTGGATGTCACAGTTCCATCATAATCTGAACCTAAGAATGGGAAGAAAACTATTTACTCCTTATAAATGCAATCATCCCAAAGAGCACATCTTAATGTCCAAAACGGAGCCGTCCCCCAAACGGAGGTGAGCATGAAATTTGCCATCCAGACCAGGTCACTTGTGAGAGAGATGTGAAGAGTTACTCATAATTCACCAGGATGGCAGACAGACCCACCCCAGGGATGTTCTGGGAGAAAGAGAATATATATTTAACTTATCTGAAACTGACAATCACTTTTTATTTTTGTCTATCAATTAATATTTCTTTAGAAATTTTTGAAAAATGTTTATTTTTGTCTAGCTTAGTAACCACGAGGGTCTTCATTCTGCGGGCTTGTTTATTTTCATTCATACAAATGCACAAGATAAAAAAAAGTACCCGAGATGTGAACAAAGCATCAGTACCAATCTCTTGAAGGTATAAATCATCCTGTTTCCTTTCTTGAATTTTGCTTTATTTTTTATGGTTTATCATGAAAACTTCTAATACTATTTTTTTGGTATCAGATAACTCTATCTGCAAGCTCTAAGAAATTCCATAATTCGATGTATTTTGCAAAAACTTTAGCTGATCTGATTTTTAAACTTCCTTTTTATTTGTAAGAAAATAATGAATAGTTTGAAAGGATAAGTTCTTAATTGCATTATGTGTTAGATAATATATATTTTGTATATATTAATATATTGTACATTGCTATCAGATTTATCTCACAAAATTATTAAATAATCTTAGAACAAAATGTTTTATTTGGGCATAATTTAGATAAAATAAAATACTCAGGTATGAGGATCACAATTTAATGGGTTTTAATAAACCTATAGCTTTCTAACAATTCCTCTGATAAAGGTATAGAACACTTCTATAGTGCCAAAGCCTATTCACTATTCTGATTTTTATTTCCCTAGTTTAATTTACTCAGAAGGGAAATTAAGGACATAATACTACAACTATATATCTAAATATTCATATATAGATATCTACATCTATTTTTAACTGGCATCCCTAGTTCAAAAATGTGATTTGAGATGAGCGTTGTTTTTCCGTCTGTTTCTGGGTCATTCTTTGTGTTACCGTGTGGCAGCGCCGGTGCATGAATAGAACACAACATCTGTTCATTTATCCGTGAGAATTTTGTGTGGTTCTCCATTTTGATATTAAAAGGTACTAGGAACATCGTGTAAAGTTTTTTTTTTCTTTTTTTTTTATTAAATCATAACTGTATACAATGATATGATTATGGGGCATCATACACTCACTTCATAAACCATTTGACACATTTTTATCACAGTGGTTAACATAGCCTTTCCGGCGTTATCTCAGTTACTGTGCCAAAACATTTACATTCTACATTTACCAAGTTTCGCAAATACCCCTGTAAGATGCACCACAGGTGTGATCCCACCGATCCCCCTCCCTCTACCCACCCCCCCCTTTCCCACTTCCCCCTATTGTTAAGTTGTAGCTGGGTTATAGCTTTCATGTGAGAGCCCCAAATTAGTTTCATAGTAGGGCTGTGTACATTGGGTACTTTTTCTTCCATTCTTGGGATACTTTACTAAGAAGAATATGTTCCAGCTCCATCCATGTAAACATGAAAGAGGTAAAGTCTCCATCTTTCTTTAAGGCTGCATAGTATTCCATGGTATACATATACCACAATTTATTAATCCATTCGTGGATCGATGGGCACTTGGGCTTTTTCCATGACTTAGCTATTATGAATTATTATGAATTCATGAACATTTTTTTTAAGCGTCCCCAATCTTTTTATTTTTTATTTCGGATTAATATGAGGGTACAAATGATTAGGTTACAATGTTTGTGTTTGTTAGGTAAGGCCCTTGCTGTAGTTGCTCCCCTCACCCGGGAGGTGTGCCCTATACCCTTACATTGTGCCCGTTAGGTGGGAGCGCACCCAGCCTCCTACCTCCTCCCCTCCCCTCTTCCCCCCTCCCCCCTAACTTGAATTGAATTGTGTTTTTCTCTTGTGTGTGCATGTATTCGTTTGGCTACTGGCTTCATATTAGTATCAAATATATTGGATATTTGCTTTTCCATTCTTGTGATACTTAAGAGGAATGTTTGCAATCCCACCAACAGTGTAAAAGTGTTCCCTTCTCTCTACATCCGCACCAGCAACTGGAGCTTTGGGACTTTGTGATGTGGGATATTCTCACCGGGGGGTTAGGTGATATCTCAGGGTGGTTTTGATTTGCATTTCTTTGATGATTAGGGATGATGGGTTTCATGAACATTTGTTTTCATACCTCTTGGAAATAGATTAGTTATATTACTTTACCCTCCAGACAATGCTGGCAAGTTCAGAGGCTCCACTTCCTAGCTGGCAGGTAGTGCTGTCCACGATTCTCACATGGGCCTGGTGGTGAGTGTGAAGTGCAGCTCAGCCCGGTTTGGTCTCCACTTCCTTGATTAATGAAAAGGTCCAGCATCATTTCAGGTACTTGTTCACAATTTTCACTTACTTTAGGGACACACGTGAAGTGCATCAGAGCATCTACCCATTTTTAATTGGGTCTTTTTATGAATAATTTTGGTATTATTCTGGATATACTCCTTTTTATATATCCATATATAATAATACATAAAACTATACATACGTAGCTGCACATTATTCCAGTCATCCATTGTTCAGCACAGACATCAGTGTTGGTATATTGAAATAACCTCAGATTTCTGGCCTAAAACTAGGTGGTCAAGGTGCGTTATCCTTTTAGGTATTGCTGAGTGAGACCTGATAATATGTCATAAAAGACTTTTGTGTCTGTTTATAAGTGGTACAGGTCAGTCATTTTATAGATAAAATTTATAAAATATATAAATTTATATATAAAATATATATTAATATATAAATTTATATATAATATATAAGATATAAATTTTTATATATAAAATATATATATAAAATTTTATAGATAAAGAGAATGAATACTGGGAAATGTATATTCTTTTCATTCTCACCCTGCTATCATGTTTTTCACATGTTAGATTCAGAGCCATCATTACCTAATAAAACAAGTTAAAACTATTTCTTCTCTCCTCATTTTCTGGAAGATTTTGGACAAGTTTTGGATAATTGCTTCTTGAACTTTTTGATAGACTCGATCCTTGAAGCAACCTGGACCTGGTATATTTTGTGTAGTGTTAAATCTCACCATCATTTATTTTAGCAACATAAGGCATTCAGATTTTCTCTTCTTTTACTTTTAGAAAGCTTTGTTTCTCAATAAAGGTTTTTTTTTAATTTGACAATTTGTTTAAACTTTGGGTGTTTTTGTCCTTCCCTTAGGGACTCCCATGTCTCTTGTCCTCTGCAGTGATCATCACTCTTGATAACGGGAATCTTTGTTTTTCCGTTTGTCTTCTTACACTATTATAGGTTGAGATTTATCAGTTTTGCTAATCTTTCCCAAGAATCAGCTTTGTCTTTGTTGCCCCTACCTATGTTTTCTGCATCACTGATTGTTGTTCTTACCTCTAGGATTTGTTTTCTTCAATTTATCTTTAATTATATTACTTCTTCCTCTAGATAACCTTATAAGGTGAAAGATGATACTTGTATTATAAACCTTGCCTTTTTCCTAATATAAAACCTTAAGAATGTACATTTCCCAGTATTCATTCTCTTTAAGTTATCTTTAGTTTCTAATTTATTTTGTAGTTTCTTATGTGTAGTTTATTTTGCCAATATGTGGGAATTTCTAAATATCGTGGCATTATGTATTCCTTGTTTAATTGTGTGGCATCACAACTTAAACATTACCTGCCTAACCCAAAGTCGCAAATATTTTATCCCACATTTTTTTTCTATCTATGTTATGGTTTTAGGTTTTACATTAGGTCCCTGAAATACCTTGAATTAATTTTTGAGTTGTGAGTTAAGGTTCATTCTGTGTCCTTATGGATATCCAATTGTTCTCCTGCCTTTGCTAAAACGATGATCCTTTTCTAAGTTAAATAATTGACTGTGCAACTCTGATGAAAAGCAATTGACCGTGTGGCTCTGGGTCTGACTGGACCCTGTTCTGACCCGTTGATCTGTGTGTTCACAACAGTATCACATCTGTTCACTACCAGGTCTTCATTCTCTGCTTTGAAATGGGGCAATGTCACAATTGTTCTTTCAAGCCAGATGGCAAATTTGGTCTCTGTTAATTTATCTTATGTGAAAAAAATAAATCTAATTCTTTCAAAAAAACATTTTTTATACCATTTTAAATTGTCTTTCTGTTTCATAATAATTTCAGCTCTAAAGGAAAGTGATAAAAAGGCGTATAGAGAATTACTCTGCAACTTCACTGAGGCTCCCCTAAGATTAACCACGTAAAAAGTTAGCATTGCAACATTACTATGAACTAAACTGCAGTGTTGATGTTCAGACTTCACCTTTTCTTCACTAATGTCCTTTTAATATTCCAGGATCTTGCCTGAGACAGCACATTGCACTCATCAGGCCTCCTTAGCCTGTTCCAATCAATGGAATTTTTTCTGACTTTTCCTGTTTTGCATGACCTTGACTGTTTTGATCAACATAGATCAGTTTATTTTTATTTATTTATTTATTTATTTATTTATTTTTTGCAGTTTCTGACTGGGGCTGGGTTTGAACCCACCACCTCCGGCATATGGGACGGGCACCCCACTCCCCTGAGCCACAGGTGCCACCCAGTCAGTTTATTTGTAGAAGGTCTCCCCATTTTGGTCAGTCTGATGCTTTCTCGTGATTACACTGGGTTTTGGGATTTCTGTGAAGACTACCATGGAGGTGAACTCTTCCTGTTCCATTGTGTTAGGAGGTACATGGTTCTCCCATGACATTTCTAGTGATTTGTACCTTGAACATTGGGGTAAGGTGGCATCTTCCAGGTTTCTCTATTGCAAAGTCACAATTTCCCTCTTTATGTACTTTATTTTGTCACAATGAGTCTCTAAATCCCCGGGCCACCCTCAAAAGAAGGAAAATTAAGTTTCATTTCCTAAAGGCAAGTATATTCACAGAGTGTATTTGGAATTCTTTCATGGAAGACCATCCCCCCCGCCATATGTTTATTTTCTCAATCATTTTTATGTAAGGATTCATGTATAATAATTTTATATTTTAATTATAATCCAATACTATGTTATATATTTCCTTGCTCAGACTATACTAGCTTGGGTTATTGTGAGCTCTCTAAGGTTGGTTTCTGCCCATCTTTATTTTATTTATTTATTTTTTTTTGTAGAGACAGAGTCTCACTGTACCGCCCTCGGGTAGAGTGCCGTGGCGTCACACGGCTCACAGCAACCTCCAACTCCTGGGCTTAAGCGATTCTCTTGCCTCAGCCTCCCGAGCAGCTGGGACTACAGGCGCCCGCCACAACGCCCAGCTATTTTTTGGTTGCAGTTTGGCCGGGGCTGGGTTTGAACCCGCCACCCTCGGCATATGGGGCTGGCGCCCTACTCACTGAGCCACAGGCGCCACCCTCTGCCCATCTTTATTTAACTTTTTCTTTTTTAAAACACTTTCCTACTTTCTAGCACTGTAATATATACCATATTTATCCTATATTTTCCTTGTCCCAGGTATAAAATCAGCTATTCCTCCAGGGAGTCCTGGTTCATTATATTACAGATTATTTAGAAGCTGAGACATGGACATGATGTGTATTGTGGGTACTAGAATTTCACTGTGTCACAAACCTGTTAGTGACCAATATGCTCACACATCTATCACTTCTGTATCCATTTGCTATCAAAGCATTTGCTATTAAAATATTAAAGTAAAGGAGTTCAAGTCTCCACATCCCCTGGCTTCTTCCTTTAACAAGGAAAAACCTGCATTACTTGGTTAAGGTTCATCTACTCTAAAGTTGCTATTTATAGTAATCCATCACCTATAATTTATTTACTCAGTATAATTGTAAAGTGGTTTTAGTATGGCTAACCTGTACCGCTGTTAAAAAAAAGGTTTACCAGGCGGCGCCTGTGGCTCAGTGAGCAGGGCGCCGGCCCCATATACCAAGGATAGCAGGTTCAAACCCAGCCCCGGCCAAACTGCAACCAAAAAATAGCCAGGCGTTGTGGCGGGCACCTGTAGTCCCAGCTGCTCAGGAGGCTGAGGCAGGAGAATCGCCTAAGCCCAGGAGTTGGAGGTTGCTGTGAGCCGTGTGACTCCACGGCACTCTACCCGAGGGCGGTACAGTGAGACTCTGTCTCTACAAAAAAAAAAAAAAAGGTTTACCAAATAAAGCATAGTGATTAAATATGTAAGTCTCATGTCTGTATTCTGACAGTGTTCAGTGAAAACACTCCTTGTATTTCTCAGGTCAGCTCTTGGTTTTTTCCATCACCACCTTCAGTGAAGTTAAGCTACACATTTATACTGTAGGTTGATTCATGTTTCACAGTTTGCATTTTGTTCTGACATCCTCTGATATCCTGGGTGGTCTTTCTTTTAACTGGCGCCCACGTTTTCAAGTTCCCTTTCTTGCTTTATACAGTTCTGTGGGTTTTAACAAATGCAGAGTCGTGTATCTACCATCCACACACCGAGAAGAAACATTCATCACTTTCAAATCCCCTGTGTTCTCGTCACATTTGACCACTCCTGCCTCAGCTTTAGATATATCATGAACAGGAGATACAGAGGAAAAAATGAAAAATTGGATCTTACAAAAATTTAAACTTTTGCTCTGTGAAAAACATGCTATTAAGAGACCAAGATGAGAGAAAATATTTGCATATCACTTATCTGACAAAGGACTTATATTTAAGAATATATATAGAAAACTCAAAACTTAATAACAAGAAAAAAATAAAGAACAAAAACAACAACAACAAAAATCATTCCCAAGACCCGAACAGACTCTTAACTATAGAAGAAATACAGATAGAAAATAAGAACACAGGAAAGTACAAATTGAAACCACACAGAAAGCCTACCACGTAGACTTTAGAATGTAAAAATTAAAACAAAAACCTGAGAGTATCACATGCTAGTAAGGAGGGGAGGCCCGGGAACTCACAAGGTTCCGATTGGGTGGCATGTCAGGTGCGCAAGACTTACCACAGGACCAGCAGTCCTGCTGGAGTGAATGGAAAATTTATGTTTAAACACACACAAAAATAAGAATTTTTATTAGAATTTTCTTGTGTGGCTGTCAGGTGCGCAAGACTTACCATAGGACCAGCAGTCCTGCTGGAGTGAATGGAAAATTTATGTTTAAACACACACAAAAATAGGGCGGCACCTGTGGCTCAAGGAGTAGGGCACCGGTCCCATATGCCGGAGATGGCAGGTTCAAACCTAGCCCCAGCCAAAAACCACAAAAAAAAAAAAAAAAAAAGAAAAAAACCACACACACAAATAAGAATTTTTATTAGAATTTTCTTACATCCTCATATAAAATAATATTAAATATAGGCATTTTATTTTTCCTGTTTTTTTCAAAAGGATTTAGTAAGCTCAACTGAATCATTTAGATATATTTAGCTATATTTCTTCAAATTTTCACCTAAAATTTCATACATAGTTTGTCATCTATATATTTCATCAGAATTTGAATAAGCATATTTTATTTACCCTTTAAATGCATTGAATTTTATTTTCCATATGTATCTAATTATTCAGAATTAAAACTGGATATTTAAATTATTTAAATGACTAAACTTCTTTCCTTCTTTGAGAACCTCTGCTCTGTAGTCTGGCTAGAGCCCCTCCCTGGTTGGCAGCTCCTTGTCAGGAGGTAATGCTGGTTACTTGTGTTAAAACTGCAAAAGGGAGGTTCAGCATGAGACAGCTGATTGGAATCAAGAGTGGGGAAGCCTGGCCAAAGGGCTGGCTCTGCCGGCCTGTCGGAAGGAAGCGTAACAGAGGCAGGTCCTACCATCCTACCATGTGTCATGGATGGGAACTCAGTTTAAAGGTTTCTCTGGGGTCCCCCTTAGCCCAGGTGGGGTCTGTTCAGTCAGTTTGGAAATTTAATGTTTTATTTTTGTTCATAGTACATTAACACTGGCTGGGCAGGATGACTCATGACTGTAATCCCAGCACTCTGGGAGTCTGAGGCAGGTGGATCTCCTGAACGCAGGAGTTCAAGACCAGCCTGAGCAAGAGCAAGACTCTGTCTCTACTAAAAATAGAGGGCAGGGTCTATGATCTCAGCAACTAGGGAGACTGAGGCAGGAGGATCGCTTGAGCCCAAGAGGCTAAGGTATCTGTGAGTTATGATGCCATGGCACTCTACCCAAGGTAACAGTGAGACTCTGTCCCAAAAAGCAAACACAAAACAAAACAAAATGAAACAATAACAACAAAATTCATTAGCATTGGATATGAGATGATGTTTCTCTCCCTTAGAGTATCGTAGTCTGTCCCCTGGCACCTGCTTTGCTGAAACTGAAGTCACTCTGAAGCAGTTTTCCTTCTCACCCAAGTGTGTTATTGTATTTTAGGTTGTTTACTACACGTCGCTTTCCAAAGAGCCCTGTGGAGCCCCAAATGTGTTGTGCCCTTTTTCGCTTGCTGAAAATCCTCACTTGTTCAATAGAGAGTTGAAAATCTGTCAGTTGTAAAGCCTCTCCCGGTGTCGTCCCCATTTATTTCACCCCGGTCCCCAGGGCCCCATGTGGGCACTCCGGCAGAGCACCTCTCCCCGTATGGAGGCCGACTGCCTTGGGGCTCCTTCTCATGATGTCCTTGAACACAAGGGCAGATGTAGCCATCTCTGTGCCTCTTGCAGCTCAGAGCTAAAATAGCATTCATCAAGTATCAAATCAATGCTCAGGAAGGAATGGAAAAGTTGGGTGTGGGTGGCCCTGAAGGAGACAGATGATGAGGAAGAGAGAAGGGGAGACCTGGAAAATGAGAGCCCGAAGAGCGATGAACTGAAATTACGAGGAATCCGTGAATAATCCCAATGGAACATATAGATCATGAAGAAGAGGTTTCCAATATTTCTGAGGAGGAGTCCTAACCTTGCCAGAAAAGCTAAAGAAAGACAGATCGTGTAGGTGATAAAGAAAGTCAAGACAGAAATGAAGATTGCCCAAGGCGGTAGACTGTATGGTCAGATTATTATTTAATCAAAAATTCAATAATAAAAACTAAGCCTGTAATTGAAAGATCCAGAAATTAGTTATTGCATTTTCTAATTTAAAGATAATTCGTGATGTTGAGATTATTCTAATTTTAATAGGATAAAAAGAATATCTTTTTGAAATGTTCCACATTTTCTTTTGTGTTTTCTTTTTGTCTAACAGGAAAATAAAGAAAGCCATAGAAAATCATGGAAGATGACAGCGTAATGTGAATGACCTTACACTCATGAACAGATAAGAACAACAATAAAATTGAATAGTTCTTGCTTCCCGTTAATCATTTTAATATATTAAAAATTAAATATTTTAAACTTTATGCATTGATAGTACCTGTGAACAAATTTCTGTGTTGGTAAACACACAAATAGAACTAATAAAATTCAAATAATGACAAACGACTACAAAAATAAAAACAAACGTAAAAGAGGACCGAGCTTGTTTAGTTTCATTCTGGTATGTAATATTGGATTTTTTCACTCATCTATTTACTTATGTATTACCACATGATGGAACATTATTTAAGAATTTTAAGGATTTTAATTTAGAATCAGATTCAAATATTAATGCACAGAGGATAAAATAAAGCCCCACTTTATTCAGAAAGCTTTGAAAACAGACATGGTAAGGGGGCGAATTCCCAGGAAGAAGATCAAGTCACTTTTGATCCTTTTTCTTGTTGACAGGGGTAGGGCTTTGAAAGAGCTTAGCTTTTCTCAGAGTGCAGCGTGCAGCCAGGCAGGAGAGGAAATTGGAGTCTCAGAAACGTTCCCATCCAGGCAGACTATGGAGTTAGATATGTGAACCTGTGGCGCTGTTCCCTCTGGGATCACAGGAAACAACTAATTAGGATTGGATCTGTGCTATAGTTTTTATTTATTTGACCTTTTTTTTGCAGTATACATACACAAAAGAGGTCTGGAAATTACTTTATAACCATTGAAGAGCAGCCTCGAAGCTGGATCCATTTTTCTTTTTTTTTTTTTTTGGCTGGGGCTGGGTTTGAACCCACCACCTCTGGCATATGGGGCCAGTGCCCTACTCCTTTGAGCCACAGGTGCCACCCGCTGGATCCATTTTTCATAGTAAGTTTGGACCCTTCAGTCCCCTCTGCGGAGTGAATCCTCCCTCAGGGCTCTGAGTCTCAGCTCTTACCGGGCTCTCAGCCCAGCCGTTACTTGGCTGCGCCCTCCCCTCTGCTTGTCTGCTATTCATAGCCCCTCACCTACTCTTTCTCCTTAAGCACCTGCGCGTACCTGTGTCTGTCATTTTAAAAAATTTAGGAGGAATGTAGTTTGTCACCCACACATTCTCCACATCATCATTCTCTTCATCTCTCTACAGCAAAAATTCTTAAACTTGTCATTTTCACTTGCTGATTCTATTTCCTCCAAATTCCACTGGAACAGCTTCTGTAGAGATTAGTGAGGAAATTACTGACCAAATCCACTGTGCCCGTATGAGTCCTCCCCTTGCCTTACGACTCTGTGACAACCGACATCACCATCCATCATCTCCTCAGCTCTGCAATAGAATCCTCTCCGCATCTCACTTTACAGTGAAAGCCTCTCTTCCTGTGAATTTTTCATAGATGTTGGTAACTCCAGGTTCCATCCTCCCACTTCCCTTCCCAGCTGTGCATGTCTGCTCTACCTGGGGACCTCCTCACTCCAGGGGGCCGGTGCCATACTCTCTGCTAGAGCTGCCCCACCTGTTCCCATCGAGGTCAGGATCTGATGGTCTCAGAAAACAACCCTTATATTAACCCACCAGCTATTTGGTATAATTTATTGAATCTGAGGGAAAAAACCCTTCTTTTCTATGTATTGGTCTTAAGTAACTCACACTCAATGACATAAATGATGTAACCACTGCCTCCTTGAAGACTGCCCTGCTAGGAATCCCCGTTTGGAAGAGCCATCCTTTTTCTCTGCTAGTATAAGTCCTTTGTTAACCATGTTGAAGCTTCTTATTCTGAGTTATAACATGTCCTCTAAAAAGATATGCTAGTGTCCAGTTTATAAAGTGTCTTTTTTTCCTCTGGATAGATACTCAGTAGTGAGTTTGCTGGATCAAATGGTGGGTCTACTTTTCATTCTTTGAGGACTCTCCACACTACTCTCCATAGGCCTGTGCTAGTTTTCAGTCTCGATGTTTACAGCAGCACAATTCACAACTGCAAAGATGTGGAAACAATCCAAGTACCCAAAAATCCAGGAGTGGATTAACAACATGTGGTGTATGTGTACCCTGGAGTACTATTCAGCCATGCAAATAATAGTGAACACCTCTTGTAATTACCTGGATGGAGCTAGAGAACATTTTTCTAAGTGAAGTACTTAGAAATTTTCTGCCCTGAGCACAAACACCACCTGTGCTCACCATTAAATTGGAATTCATCCATCAAGACTTATGTGCATGGGCAGCGCCTATGGCTGAAGGAGTAGGGTGCTGGCCCCACATACCAGAGGTGGTGGATTCAAACCTGGCCCCAGCCAAAAAAAAAGACTTATGTGCACATGTGGAAATTACACTTATCAGCAATCAAGGGGTGTTGATATGAAGAGTAAATTCACACCTAATGGGTACAAATCTGGGTGATGGGAATACTTATAACTTTGATTCAAACTATACAAAAGCAATTTATGTAACAAAAACATTTGTACCCCTGTAATATTCTGAAATAAAATAAAATTAACATCAAAGATAAAAGGATATGTGGAAGTTTTAACCCACAGTGTCTCAGAATGTAAACTTATTTGTAAAGAGTTATTGCAGGTGGAATTAGTTAGGATAAATTCATACGGGGGTAGGGTGAGCGCTTTATGCAATCTGATGATCCTTTCACTCAGAGGAGAGGCACACAGGAGAACGGCAGGTGACAGTGGAGGCAGAGACTTCAGTGACAGAAGTGCAAGGCCACCCATGATGGCACCACCAGAAGCCAGAAGTGGGGGAGCGGCAGGGGAGTAGGGGCTCAGAGCGGTGTGGCCTATTGACACCTTAGTCTTATATTTCTAGCCTCAAGAATTTCGAAACAATAAATCTCTGTTGTTTTAAGTTACTCAGTTTGTGGTTCTTTGTTGAGGCAGCCTAGGAAACTAATACAGATGCTGGTAAAGGAGGGTGCTGACCTCACAAGCAGCTAAAAATGTGGAGTGATGTTGGAACTGGGTAACTAGCAGAGGCTGAGACAATTTGAGGTGCTTAATAGAAAACACCTAAATTATCTTGAAGAGATTACTACTGGAACTCTGGTCATTAGAGGTGCTTCTGATGAGACCTTAGGAAGAAGCGATGAACATGTTATTGGACGGCAGAGGAAACAGGAAAGGCAATCCTTGGTGTGAAGTGTCAGAGAACTTGCTTACACTATGTTCCAGACTTGGATGAAAAGTAAAAGTTTCAAGTAATAAACTTGATCATTTAGCTGAGGGTATTTCCAAGCAAGGCATGGAATGGGAAGATTGGTTCCTCCTTGTTACTTACCATAAAACATGAGAGAAAGAAAGAAATTAAGGAATGAACCATTAAGTAAAAGAGGAACCAGTACTCGATGATTTGGAAAATCCTCCCCAACCAGAGAGGGTGTGCTGGAAACAGGACTGAGGGTTTGTCTAGACAATTGTTTGATAGAGAGCCCATGCGTAACAGACATTGCAGCAGAAGCCAGGGATACACACCCACCCCCCCAGGAAGGGTCTGGGCCATGCACCCAGCTCTTGTCTGATGGGTTGGAGCCCCCAAGTCCCTAGGAAACTGAAGGGGCTTTTGAGAATTTTCTGCCCTCAAGAACACTGCCAACTTAGACTAAAAGGGACAGAGATGGAACAAAATGAAGAAAAAATGTCTCTGAGGGTATAGCCATGGATGCAGAGGGCAGACCCAACAGGACCTCCGTGGGCTCAGAGGATCTGAGTGACAGAAGGGCCCAGGACACATTATGAAAACATATTGAATTATTGTGGCCTTGAAATTTAGTGGGAGTTTCCATGCTTGGTTTCATACTTGTATGGGATCCGTGATACCTGTTTTCCTTCCAGCTCCTCCCTTGGGAATGAGAATGCCCATCCTATACCCATCTCATCACCGTATCTTGGTGATACAAGATGCACTGAGATACAAGGGTGTATCCTGTTTCTCCAAGTTTCACAGGTCCACCGATAGGATTTTGCCTCAGTGTGAGTCTTATCCTTAACATTTCAATTATACAGGTGATGAAATTTAAGGCTATCTGAGCTGATAATATACAGATGGGATTTTGGACTTAGAGTTGATACTGGAATAGTTATAACTTTTGAGAATATTGCAATATGGTCAACAGATGAAAAGACAAGAAAATACCTTGTGTGTGTGTGTGTGTGTGTGTGTGTGTATGGTACCAAATATACTATTCAGCCTTAAAAAAGTAGATCCTGCCACTTAGAACAACATGAATGAAGCCAAAGGTATTATGCTGAGTGACCCAAAGCAGACACAGAAGTGGGTGTGTGCGTGTGTGTGTGCGCACACGTGTGTGTGCGTGGGTGTGTGTGTGCACAGGGGTGTGTGTGCATGGGTGTGTGCGTGCGGGTGTGGGTGTGCGTGCGCATGGGTGTGTGCGTGTGTGTGCGTATGTGTGCGTGTGCAACGGTGTGTGCATGGGTGTGTGTGCGCAGGGGTGTGTGTGCACAAGTGTGTGCATGTGCATGGGCATTTCTTCTCCTTTATCTTTCTTGATATTTTTGGTTGCTAGATCTGAATAATTTTGTCTTTCCTCGATTATGAAAAGAAATCTATAAAATCGTGTTTCTCATTCTTATTGTTCTCTTTCTGAAACTCTAGTCAACTCTGGTGAGAGCATTTCCTTTTGGCTGCTTTGTGTCTTAACCTCGTTTAATTTCAGTTTTCATCTTTTCAGTTATACATTCAGGATAATCTATTTTGTTATATTTCATAGACCTGTGTGTCCTTCTAAAGCCATGATAATCCACTAATTATCCTTGGTGTTTTAAACTCAGAATTGTAACTTGAAACATTTTGTTCTGGACATTCCATATGTTTCTTTTTAAAATTTATATGAAAAATTTTTGTTTAATGTTATTGCATAAAATTTTAACTTCCAGTTTTATTGCCTTAAATACATTAACTATACTTAATATCATATTAAATCGACCACTCAAACACCTGATTCTTAAATCTAATATAGCTTTGGGTTTATATTTTCTTCTGACCCTCAGCAACAGAAGATTTTTTTTTCCTTGCTCTATTTATATGGCTGACTTATGAGCTGGGAATTCATAAGTTTGGTTGTTTTTAATCTTGAGAAGCCTATAATAGGTGAGTTGAGGATGGTTTCTCCATAGTAAAATTGGGAAACTTTCAAGTCTGAACAATTTCTCCACCAGAGTAGTAAAAATTTTAATTCAAGGATCCTGAAAGGGTGAGTCCGCAGGTCAAAGTGTCACCTGTAGTAGCTTGGGCCCCATTAACAGCCCAGAACAAGATAGTCTTAATCCTATGTTTTCAACTTTTGCAAACAGACTGATATTTTTTCTGGACTTTATTTTTGCTTCCTTAAGGGTCTGGACTTTAAACTTCCAGTGAAAATTTATTGAGGCCCTGGCCTTCTGCCTTCTATTTGGACGTTAAAAATCCAGGCTTTCTTTTTCTATGTTATAAATCCTTGAAATAAGAAATCTCTGAACCATTCGTGTCCCTCCTCACAACTCTCCACGCTCTGTATGATCAGGCAGCCTAGTTTTGATTTTGCTGTGTAAAATGTACATAATAATGTGCAAGAGTTTTTTAATTCAGTTGATTCATTCCCATGTCCTTAGTACATAGTGTAGCAATCGGTACATAATAGGTACACAATAAGTATTTGCTGTCTAAATAAATAAGTTTGATGCTGTAAATTAAGATAAATGCAGTTTTGGAGAATCAAGTTGACTGTCATCAATTTTATTTTCTTCAATTAATATTTTGATGTCAATTCTTTGTCACACTGGGTTTCTAAGTGATTTCCTTATCTTTGTGACTGACAAAAGTGGCTAAAACAGCACACAGATACAAAATGTATTTTCAAGTTATGAATATGTAATGATATAAGGATAAAATTGCGTATTCTTTAAAGAATGGTATGAGCATATATGAGATGTTCTCATAGAATGGACAAATATTTATTTAAACATTTTTGGAATTGGCCAGGCACTGTGGCTCATGCTTGTAATCTCAGCAGTCTGGGAAAACAACATGGGAGAATCCCTTGAGTGTAGGAGTTTGAGACCAGCCCAAAAAAGAGTGAGATTCCATCTCTACCAAAAAATAGAAAAATTAGCTGGGCACTGGAACAGGCGCCCACAGTCCCAACTACACGGGGGAGGCTGAGGCAGGATGATCCCTTGAGCCCAGGACTTTGAGATTGCTATGAGCTATGACGCCAGGGCTCTCTACTCAGGGTGACAGAGTGAGACCCTGTCCTCCCCCCAAAATTGTAATTATAATTATAAATAACATTTATGGAACTAACTACAAGTCTAGTGTTGTATTATGAGATCGTAAATGCATTATCTCAATTACTCTTCAACAGTCCATGAAGCTGGTTCAGTTATTTTCTCTGCTTTATAAGAGGAGAAATAAAAATAATTGTCATGCTATTATTAAGTTATGACATTGGCATTTGAGCTTAGGGTAAAGCACTGAGAACAGCATACAGTTAATTTATTTCTATGGACAATGGCGTAGGCATTTTTGAAAGAATATAAGGAGTTCTTGCTTTCAAAATCCATGAATTTTAGTAACTTGTTAGAAGTATGAAAACTTTCAAAAGTAATTTTTATTGTATAAAGTAATATTGGTTTTACATTTCTACAACTTATAGGAAGCTTTAACAGAAGCTCTTGTTATGCATGAGACATTAAAACACAGCAAGGTATTTCTTGCGTATGCCTTGGTCCTAGGCGTCATTCCCTTCACTCTGGGCCTGGAGCAGCCCCCATCCTCACTGCTGCCCACGGTCAGTCAGGAGGGAGGGGAAGCTAAAGGATAGACACTGACCCGGAGGTCAGCCAGTAGTTACTGTGTGAGTTCTGCTCCTCATCACAGAGTAATAAGAGTTCCACCTCAGAAACTTAGTATGCAGTGCAACTCATTTCTAGTGATTTAAAATTTAATTCGTCCCATTTGTTTGCAATAACAAGCCTTTCCTTAGGCCCTCTCCCCAATCTAATGGCCAGTTTAGCGTGATAATGACTCACATACATTTAAAATGCACATATTGAATACAGACGTGATGCTAAGTGGGCGTTTAGATGCTGTGTGTGGCCATCCACAGGCAGAAAAGAAAAACAACTAGACGTGCAAAACAGATGGAAAGCTAACAATGAAAATAAATAAACAAAACCTTTACTGAAGAAAAATATACCTTAATGGTATTGTTGGGGTCAGAGAGTTTATAGATGTATTGGAAATATAAAAATAACAATTTAGGCATTCAGAAATGACCCATTATTACAAACTAATCAAAATGATGTTGACAAATATGGAAAACGTACTCTATACCTTTGTAATAGTTGTATATATTTATGATGTAATGTGATGCTTTGATACAAGCATGTGATGTGTAATTTAGGGAAATCAGGGTATCCATCACCTCAGGGTACTGGGCACCAAATGAAAAATGAAAGAATTTTTTTATTTCTTTATATTAGAAAGGTTCCAATTTCACTCTTTTATTTTAAAGCTTACCATAACTTACTGTTGATTGTGGTTACTTGGTTGTGCTATAAAATATTGCCCATCTTACCTGTCTTACCAGATGTTTGCACACATTAATCACTCTACTTAATCTTCCTCTCCCTGGTACCCTTCCCAACTCTGGTAACCATTATTCTATTCTCTGTCTGCACAAGATCCATCGTTTTAATTTTCGACTCCCACATATGAGTGAGAGCATGCAAACTCTGTCTGTGTTTGGCTTATTCCACTCAACACGCTGTTCTTCAGTCCCATCGATGCTTCTGTGCATGACAGGGTTTCAATCTTTTGCTACCTACACAGCAGTGAGACTAGTGGGTCATGTGGTAGTTCTATTTTTTTTTTATTTTACCTATACATGTATTCATTAGGTTTCCATTTTTTTTTGCTTTCACAAAATTAAAAAGGCTTAAAATTTAATAACAATAACAACGTTTAAGATAAGAACTAGAAACCAAAACCTTGTAAAGAATGAACGAACATAAATACATTCGGAAAAGGAATCAGACAATTGCTACATCTAAATATTAAGCATTAATAATGCAAAGAAAGAAAAAAAATAAAAAAATAAAAAAAATAAAAAAATAATGCAAAGAAAGTAACATTCACATTGTCAAATAAGAGTATGTCTATCATAGAATGCTTTGACTCTGAGATTCAGTATGGAGTCATCAGTTAACTTCTTCTTACTATTTTTTTTAAGTCTCAAAAGATAGACAACTAATATTTATAAATAAAAGTAAATGATAATTTCGAAAAACAGATCATGCCAAATCTTATAAACAATAGAAAAAGAAGAAATACTTCGAAATCATTCTACTTGATCTGGGTACACCTGATATTAAAATTGGAGAAAATATATTATTATAAAGGGGAAATTATAAAAATATGTCACTTATAAATGAGGATGCAATATCTTAACAACATATTAACAAGTTGAACTAAAAATTAATGTTTAAGTAATTTACTTTTGAGTAATCTATTACTCAATCTATTTTGAGTTTTTTGAGGAACCCCCACACTTTTCTCCATAGCAATTGCACTAATTTAACATTCTCAACAACAGCGCGGGGAGGGGGGAGGGTCCCTTTTCTCCACAACCTCACTAACATTTGTTATTGTCTGCCTTTTAAATAAGTCATTTTAACTAGGGCTCTCTGTTCTTTACTGTGTGTGTTCATGGCCAGAATTGGGTGGTATGTCAGTCAGTCCCTAGTGTAGAGAATCACTGTTACTTTGAACTTACTCTATTTTATGGGAAGAGCCATCTTAAAACATAAACAAAAAAAGGACTTCTGCTAGGAAGGAAGATGCACATTTGAGTTGGAATAAGGCATAATTGTTGGGTAGTTGCTGTATGCAGAATGTTTATTTCCTTCCAAAATTTATGTGTTCAGATCCTGACCCCTAAAACAATGATATTGGTGGCGGAAAATTCAGAAGATGAATAGGTTATGGGGCAGAACCTGTGTGAATGAAATGAGTGCCCTTATAGAAGATCCTGAGAAAGACCCCTGCCCACCTGTGAGGACATAGCTAGAAAGAACCATCTATGAACCATAAAGTGGGTCCTCAGCAGACACCACGCCTGCCAGCACCTGATCTTAGGCCTCCCGAATGGTGAGCCATAAATTTCTATTGTTTATAAGCTGCATACTGTATGGCCATTATTTTATGGCAGCATGAAAGTACTAGGAAAGTTAAATATTAAAATTAAATTAACAAATTAAAATTATTTGTTAACATGTGACTTCAATATGTACTTTCCATAGTGTGAAATAATATAAGGAGACATCATTTAACATTACATAACAGTTGCTGAATATGGTATAGATGCTATGCTGAGATGCTAGTGATTATCACCTAAATTTGTTTTCCAATCCTACCTTATGCCCCGTATACCATACTCAAGATAAACATTAAAAACACAGTCAAAATATCCCATACACGTCCATGAATTCATTTATTTTGTCCTCTGCCTGATTACCCACCCATATGTTCAACTATTTCTAGATGAATATTGGTGATGAATGGTGGTGACTTCTAATTATTGAACCATGAACATTTGCTACAAATCAAGAATAATAATTATATAGCAGCATTTATTGAGTGTTACTATATGTGAATTATGCCGGCAAGAGAATTTACACACATGTGCTCCTTTAGTGTAAACCCTTAGCGTATAAAATGGTCTTCCTTTTAGACAAGGAAACGCTTCTGCACTAAGAGCTTCCACATCCTGCCCACGTTCACTCGCTACCTGGTGGTGGGCATGGATTCAAAATCAAATCCTCGCCTAACACTAGAGTCCCAATTTCAAGTGTTTCATACATAGTCTGTCATTTCCTTTTGACAACTGTATCAATGTGATAGTATTAGGTCCCTTTCACACATCAGGATTCAAAGATATTAAATACTTTTACCAACCTCACAGCCATTGAAAGGGGCGGAGATGCAACTTTGGCTTGTCTGAGCCAAAGTTTGGTTCTTTCATCTATTTATTGTTTAGAGGCAGCTAAAAGGTTACCTCCTTTATTAGGCATTCCTTAATCCCACCAACAGTAATGTGCCCCTTACCTTCCATGGACTCATGCACAGGGCAGCTGGTACAAGGGCATTTAGCACACACTATTATGGGCATTGAACATACCTTCCTAGGCACTTAACAGGTTGCCAGGCCACACGATCAACATTTTGTGTCCCATATCGTGGGCCCTTAGCACATCAGCACACGACTGGCACATTGGCACTTGGAACATCTGAGTGTGTGTGTGAATGTATCATACGATAGACACTTAGGATCCAGTTCTCCATGTCAGAGTGGACTTGAGCCCAGGAAAGCAAGCTTGCATATCATCTTTCCATTCACAGAGTTGCATAGTTCTTAGCACATAGTATGAATTCAATAACAGAGTGCTTATTACAAAGGATGTCTCGGTATATAAAAATATATCATACTCAATATATGTCAATAATGCTTGTTATCTGGTATATTATATCTTCTCTCTCGCCTAGTTGCAGAAGTCAAAGGTGTGTTGAATGTTACAATTTAATACAGTTTTTTTCTTTTCTTAAAATATGTATACATTTTTTGCACCATCTGTATTTTATGTGCTTTTTGCTAAAAAAAAAATAATAAAGAAGCATGTTCTAATAGTACATATTTAAACTTGCTACATATTGATTGATACATATTTTAGGGATTACTAGGGGAGACACTCATAAATAAAACCCAATGCCTATTTCAGAAAACAAAAAAGATATTGGACCCAATTCTTTGACGTAGTTAATACACTTTTAAAAATGATGATTATTACTTCATCTTGAGAGTGTTTAAAGGCTGGAAAAACAACTGGTGGTTGTTTTAAATTCTATATTTAGAATTTCACCTGTAATTGGTTCAAATGAGAGTGAATATTCTTTGCCAGGATTTAATGCCACTTTAGAGGAGAAATTGATTACTGAGCTTCTGACATTAAAAATGTGCATGCTCCGGGCAGCGCCTGTGGGTCAAAGGAGTAGGGCGCCGGCCCCATATGCCAGAGGTGGAGGGTTCAAACCCAGCCCTGGCCAAAAACTGCAAAAAAAAAAAAAAAAAGAAAAGAAAAGAAAAAGAAAATGTGTATGCCCGTTCACATGTCCACCCACCTCTCAAATGAGAGCCCTGCCGTTGGCTTCGTATCCATACAATCTCTTTTAACAACTCTAAGCTAAAAACTAAATATGAATAAGCAGCTGGACTCTTACACAGCAACTACAGCATCCGAGTGCTTTCAGAAACAGCTGTGCCAGTAGATAAGTAATTACTGTACAGTGTCATTTACAAGATGCTGGGCCACGGAACTAAGATAACATATGCTCAGTGCAAGCAGCGACGTACCAGCAGTGAAAATTTACAAACCCATTAACAGAGCAAATACTTGGAAAATTCTATGCAATATTTAATCTGATTCTTGTTCTTTCTTCTGCCTAACACTCAAATTTTAGCAAAACGCTGAAATGACTGTGGCCAATTTCTTTAGACATTTGGCAACAATTTTCTTCATCACTGCCTCACACAAATGGAAGGACAGAAAGCCTGTTGGAAGAATTTGGCATGTGAATAGGATAATTTTCTGCCTTATTCACCAATAATTTGAAGCTATATCAATAATTTATAAGCAGACAATTAACAATAAAGCTTCTATGTCTATTCCATTCATGTATAAGACTATATTGCTTTTCTTATACCTTATGTTTAAATGTTAGCTTTGTTAATATGCAGTGTTAATTAAAAAAAAATTATCTTTTAGAAACACCAAGTCTTATTGGATGAAGTCTTTAAAAAAATTTCTAAACAGTTACATTTTACAGACATCCTTAGCAGAAATGCTGTTTTATACTAAGAAGGGGTTTAGTTTGGGAGGGCTGCCATAGCAAAGTAGCATGGCCTGGGTGGTTTAAACAACTGAGATTTCTCTTCTTACAGTTCTGGAGGGTGGAGCACTGAGATGCAGGCATCAAGGTGGTTTCCCCTGAGGTCCCACTGTCCCTTCCCCGGCTTGCAGCTGTCCATTCCGTGTCCAGCGTCTTCACATGGCCTTCCCTGTGTGTCTGTCTTCACCCAAACCTCCCCTTTTTATGACACAAGTCCTAGTGGATTGGTGCCCATCCTAACTGCTCTATTTTAATTCAGTTACCTCTTTCAAGATGCCACCTCAATGGGCAGTACTAGGGGTCAGGAATGCCACATGTGAATTTGGGGGACACACAATTCAGATAATAATGGAAGGGTTTTGTTGTTGTTTTATGTGTTCGTTTTTTGAGACAGAGTTTCACTCTGTCACCCTGGGTAGTGTGTTGTGCATCCCAGCTCATTGCAACTTCAAACTCTTGGGATTGAGCAATCCTCTGGCCTCAGCCTCTCAAGAAGCTGGGACTACAGGCAGGTGCCACCATGCCTGACTATTTTTTTTTTTTTTTTGAGACAGGGTCTTGCTCTGGCTCAGGCTGGTCTCAAACTTCTGAACTCAGCCAATCCATTCTCCTCAACCTCCCAGAGTGGTAGATTATAGGGGTGAGCCACGGCTCTCAGCCTATTGTTTTAGTGCTAAGAAAAAGACGCTGAAAATCTTGCATTATATTTATCCATATTCAACGGTATTAAAACCAAAATTACCCTTGGAAATAGGATTTGTATTTTTGAATTGCTACCTGTATGACCTTGGAGACATCACTTAACAAAGCAAAGATGTATCGACCTTTGCACACTTGTAATTGTGACTTGTAGGCTGCACAGCTGCTCATCAGGCAGGACTGGTTTGCTGAAAGTGCCCCCTCTTCAGGCTGCAGGACCCCACCATTTCCCAGTAGGAGAAACAAACAAACAAAAAAACCAAATAACTAGTGTTTAGGACACACCTAAAAGGCAAATTGTATTTTAAAAGGGAAGTTTTTCTTTGGAAGTTCATGCAACTATGGGAACTGATGATGGATTATAATAGGAATCTCTGAACAATTTGCCATCTCATCATTTATAATATATATGAGGAAAGACTGCACTTTCTCTTTCTTCATATGAAGGTATTCTTAAATACCTGATCTGTGTATCTTCCACAGCAGTGATTGAAACTGCACAGAGATGTGAGCTGAGTTTACCTGCACTGTTTTCTTACCCTTGTATGATGGGTTTTCTACTCATCATTAGAAATTCCTGTAAGACCTGCTCAGCATCCTACCTTCTCCTTTCAGGGACACTGAAACCAGCAAACACAACCATTCCGTCAAATTAGCTGCTGATGATTTAAATACCTGTGCTTTTATGTATAGCGTAACTGTGTGTTGGATCCGAGCACTGAGGTCATTCCCACAGCTGGTAGTTTCTATTCAAGTAAATCTCTGCCTCATAAAAACTGATAAGCGAGGTTTTTGCTGGGTCACATGACTTCTCAGAGGCACGTGGAGTGTGCAATTTGGATGCCACCAGTACACGTTCATAGTCCAGCAATGTCCTTATCACCTTCACGGGGGCGGCCTTTTCCCGACACGGGCTTCCACTTCATTCTTGAACCTTCAACACTTGCTGGAAGTTACGAGCCCCTTGAGTCCAGGGAGTGTGCGTGTTTAGCATAGAATAGACTCTCAGGAAACATTTGTTACTTGCACCGCCATCTCCCTTCCACAAGTGAACTGATTAAATTCTTCTCTCTCTTCAGGTGGGAGCGCACGGTTCCCTAATGAGAGGAATGGTCTATATGGCGTCTTCCCAGACATATGTTTCAGATTGCTCTCTCAGTCACTCTCCCCATTCAGAGAGTCGCCAGTGGTCTCACAGGCATCTTCTCGTCCCCACCAACAAGCCTCTGCTCAGGCCAGGGCTGCTATTCCTTGCCCGCCCTCTCCCTGGGTTCTGATCTTCAGCCTGGGTCAGGGCTGCTGTCTCCGGCCCATCCCTCCCTGCCCACCCTCTCCCTGGGTCCTGAGCTTTCAGCCTCTGGTCAGGGCTATCCTCCCCTGCCCACCCTCTACCTGGGATCCTGACCTTCAGCCTTTGGTCAGGGCTGCCCTCCTCACCTATCCCTCCTCTGTCCGCCCTCTCCCCAGGGTCCTGAGCTGCAGCCTCTGATCAGGGCCGCCCTTCCCTGCCCGTCCCTCCCAGCCTGCCCTCTCCCCGGGGTCTTGAGCTGCAGCCTCACCCTCTGATTAGTTACCGGCATTGTAGCCAGAGCTCTTTTACTTTCTTTCTTTCTCTTGTTTTTCTTTATGTCAGAACATTAGGGGTTACACGCGTTTTGTTTGCATACTTTGTTTTTGTGTAGACTGAGTCGAAGTTACACACAGGAGTGTGACCCTCACCAGATAGCGTGCGCTCTGTGCCAGAGCTGGGTAGTTACCCTTCACCCCACAGCGTGGTTTTCACTGAGACTTTGAGGCGTGCACTAAAATGGTGACTGAGCAGGTCCAGCGGTACTGAGTGTGTGTGTCTCTCCATTCTTGTGATGGTTCACCTAGAAGAACGGCTTCCAGTCCCCTCCAGGGAGCCCATAAAGGTATTGGGTCACCATTGATTTCCTGGCTGCGTACTCCATAGTACACATGTACCACATTTTATTATCCATTCATGTTTTGGGAGCCCTTGCAAGATCTCCACACCTTTACAATTGTGAATTGTGCCGCTATAAACATCTGACTGCAGGTGCCTTTTTATAAAATGAACTTTTACCCTTTGTGTAAATACCCAGCAGTGGGATTGATGGATCAAACAGTAGGTCCACATCGAGTTCCATGAGGATTCTCCATACAACCTTCCACAGAGGCTGTACTAGTTTGCAGTCTCACTAACAGTGCAAAAAAGTGTTCCTTTCCCTCCACACCCTGCCAGCATCTGTTGTCTTGGGACCTTCTACTCATACAGTCATCCCCACCCAAGATTATGATGAGGATGGAGTCCAAATAGCTCAGCACCGTTGTGAATCTCTGGCGAAACTTTCCTCTCCACCCGTACCCCCTGCGTGCTCCTGTGCAGCCTTCTCTCTCTACCCGTGTGTTCCTGTGTGTCCCAGCACACCCGGGCCTCCCAGACCGACTGGAGCTCCTGAAAGGGACGTTACTTCCTCTTTTCAGGCACACAAGCACACTGGAGCCTTCTGCCCACAATGTGCCTGGAAATGTTTACACGTTACTGTGTTTCGCAAAGTGAGTAGAAATCAAGGGGCAGCAGGTCACCATTGCCAAGGATGTCTTGAACATTGTTTACATTTATCCAAAACAATCATGAACTCCATACACATAGCCTGGGCATAGCCTGTCTGTGGGGCAGAGGGGACGTGGGGCCCTAAGCAAGGGCAGTGGGCAGTATTTCTGAGTGTCCTGGGGAGAGACCCACGTAGGCAGCCCATCGGCCAAACAGCTCTCCGGGTTCCTCCCCACCGCAAGACTTGTACCATCAGAAAACACAGTTCCCATGGGCATTCCCATTAAGATACCTTATGTTTAAGATTTGGATTTAAAATTCATATTCCTGCTATATGGCATTTGTTCTCTCCTCATTAAGTTTTAAGCTTGAACGTTGCATTATTTTCATGATTTAAAATTCATTCCATTCTTTTTGGTTCAATTCTACTGTCCTAGTTTAAATACTGGATCAATTTTAAGTCTGCCTTGCTAGTCTGGCAGTCTTTTAACAATGTAACTAGAGTTAGTTTGCTGTTGTTTACCCCACTGGATGGTGTTACCTCTCTGACAGCCTCCCTTCCTTCCACAGCTCATCAGCCTTGTTTCTGGCAAGTGATTTTAACACAATTTTTCCTTTTGTGTATCAAATTTTATATGTACTGTTAGTGCATGAGGTTAAAAACTCTATCACATCCTGAGTTATTATGCATTGTATATAGAATTAGATATGTCAGAACTCAAGGAGACTTGAAGACCACAAAAAGTATTTATTTTGCAGGGCCAGAAAGGGGACTCAAGAGGCCACAACTCACCCGAGTGTACAGAAACAGTAAGTTGAGTCAGAGTTGAGTCAGAAACCAAAATTAGGCTTCAAGCAGCCAGGATAATAACTTTTAATTCGATGTGAAGATGTTGTTATTACATTCAGAAGCACTTGTGTACAGAAAATAATGGTATTGAGGGACTATTTTTTGTGTGTATAGCAAGTGTGCATTTATTGGCAATAATAACAGAAGTCATTTTAATAGTCTTACTATAAAAATAAATATTTTATTTGTAATATCTAGTCTAATTTGATATGTTCACAAAGTTTAGGCAAACAAAATAAAACAAACAACAACAACAAAAAACAATGGGGTGTTTCTGTAGGCAAATCCCCCTAGTGTGTTTGTCAGTGCAACCCAGTCGTTGGCCCGGAGGGGTCCACTGCCTGGAGGGGGGTCCGCTGTCCGGCTCGGGGTCTGCTGTCCCTGGGGGGTTTGCTGCCTGGCATGGGGTCCGCTGTCCGGCACGGGGTCCACTGTCTGGCTCGGGGTCTGCTGTGCGGCACGGGGTCCACTGTCCAGCATGGGGTCCGCTGTCCGGCACGGGGTCTGCTGCCCAGCATGGGGTCCACTGTCCAGCGCAGCCACTTTCGGGCCTCACTGCACTGCCCAGTCCCCCAGGGCCACCACACGGTTTCCTCACCAACTTAGTGAAGGTAACAGCTTGATAGACACTTCTTGACTAAATGAAGTACGAGACACAAAAATAAAAGTAGGATGTGGAAATTAAAAGGCGATTAAAACTAGTGGGTTCAGAAGAAGGAAACTCAGTCTCAGGAGCGGTGGTGCTGCCAGAATTACAGTGACAAGAGTCCGGGGTGCGGTGGCGGCGCGGGCAGCAGGCGGAGAGGCAGCTGTCCCCGCAGGGCTGGCGGTGGCCGTGGCATGGTGGTGGCAGAGTAAGAGCGGGGACATTGGTGGCAACAGCCGTAGTCGCCTTGACCTCAGTGGTACTGACGGTCGCACGAGCTGGGCTGGCGCTGGAGGCGACTGTGGTGGTGGCAGGGACAGTAGATGTTAGTGGCAATAAGAGAAGCTCTTTCTTAGGCATTTACAGGCCGAGGCATTATTTGGATATTAGGAGTATCCGTTCACTGATTTTCCCTTACAATAACCCAAAAGGCAGGTCCTATTACTATTCCCCCATTTGACAGAGGAAGGAAGAAAACCCAGAGCGTCTCTGAGAGGCATGTCCAGGGCTCCAGAGCTGGTGAACGGCAAAGCCACAATTTTAACCTCAAAAGATGACAGGCCCCAGGCTCTCAGCGGCGGCCCCTCCCAGAGCAACATCCTGGATTATCCTGAGTGAGGCTGACGAGTAATTGCCAGTGAAGAATGGGGGATATTTTTATAATCCTGCAATTCTGAGTCTGGTTCACAGATGATTGCACCATCCTGTAAGACCCAACATGGTTCTATTATTATAGTGTATTAATTCTGCCTTCTAAATTTACTAGATGTGAGCTTTTGAGGCACCTACTTAGTATCTGTGTTCCTCAGTTACTCATCTGAAAGACGGATAGTAACTGTCCTATGTCATAAACTTGTTATACATACTGAATCAACACAGAAGGCGCTGGTTAAAAATGATGGCTAGCTAGCTGCATGCTAGCTATTATTATTACTTATTACCCCTCAGTTATTACAATATCATAAGGTGTGTGATAGTTGAATTGGTTGTACTTAGTTGACCCAAGGTTTGAATCACTATTTCTACAGTGCTTCAATCCCATATTCTCGCCACCTGAGTTATGATGGGACTTGTCTTGGGTCTGCTGGGTTCAGACCCACGCAGGATCCGGGGACCCAGGCTCCCAGCCCCACTCCTCTGAGCAGGCTAGTGCCTCCCCTCTGATGGCACTTGACTAACCCAAGGAGGCCCTTCTCCAGCAACATCAACCTGAATGCTTTCCTGAAATGGTTCAGATTGCAACTGAAAAAGAGAATCAGTCTTCTTTCAGCGATGGCAGTGATAAAATATAAAATTGGACACTTTCACTGGTTCTATTTTTCTATTATGTGGAGACAGGCAGCACAAGAGAGAAAAAGGCACACTCAGGAAGAAAATGAGAAATAAAAAAGAGGAAATTGTGGGCTGGAAGTATTCTTTGAGCTCCCAGTTGTGTCTGAAGCCAAGCTGCGTGCCTCCACTCCCCAGCAAGGGGAAGGTAGAATTCTGTGCAGACCACAGGTGTCTCTATCTGGGGCTAATACACAGAACACATTACTCTGCCTCCTTTTCTTTTAATGGAAATACATTATTTTTTTTTGTATTCTAAATGAGCATGTTTTAAGTATCAATCTATATATGACTCTTTAGAACAATAACAAAAATCTGGTGATTTTTATCATTTGAAAAACTAACAACTATGGGATTTAAGAATGAATTTTGATTTTATAAGCCAGAAAGAGAGAGAAAAAACAGAAGAAACAACATTTGTCTTCAAGTCATAGGCTCTTGATTTTTCTCAAAATTCTCAGGATTCTTATCTGACGTGGAACAGGAGGATGAACCAGCCTCTTCAGTTAGTTCCTTCCATAATTGGCTGGGCAAACTGTTAGCTCTGCAGCCTTGAGTAAATAATGAAAATCCTTTTTAGTTCCATTTTCTTATACATAAAGTAGGATCACGATACCCCTTCCTCTCAGGGGCAGTGGAAGGCTTGCACGTGTCTGCACGTACATGTATGTTAAGCATTGACAACAGAGCTCGACAGGGAATAAAACTTACTTCAGTGATCATTTCTTACATATCCATTTGAAATAAATATTGGATATTAGGGTAAAAGTAATTTTTAAAACTGAGGATTAGGTGGTGCCTGTAGCTCAGTCGGCAGGGCACCAGCCACATACACGAAGGGTAGCGGGTTCGAATCCGACCTGGACCAGCTAAAATAATGACAACTGCAATAAAAAAAATAGCCGGGCGTTGTGGTGGGCACCTGGAGTCCCAGCTACTCAGGAGCCTGAGGCAAGAGAATCGCTTAAGCCCAAGAGTTTGAGGTTGCTGTGAGCTGTGATGCTCACACACACACAAAAAAAACCCCTGAGGATTAATAAAATAAACTGTTGCTTCTTGGAATTATATTACCTTTTCCAGTCACAGATACATAAGTGTCAACTCCATAGGGTGGAGTGCTTTGTTAAGACATTCATTATATCAAAGACCTCAAATGCCTGAACAATTAGGGAATTCCAAGCTGACAAAGAAAATCATATCTTCAAGTTGCAGGTACCCAACCAAGATCCTGTACCAAAACCCTTTGTTATCAAATGGATTGTTCTTAAATCATAAACTTGGAAAACAGAGATGCAAATAAATGCTTTTGTGAAATACAACCTAAAAAGAATGTGTGTAAACTATCTTCCCAGGGTCGGGGTCCCTCCATTCTCCAGCGATGGTGATGACCTTCACCTCCCTCTTGCCAAGTCACCAGGGACTCAGCACATCTCCGCTTTACCAGTACAGAGCTCTAACCAGCACTTATCAGACTGTGAAGGGAAACCAACACCCAACCTGGCTCCCAGCCGGATGCTAAAGAAGAAAATAAAAATGAATAGGGGAAGTATTGCCTTCCTCCTGGTTCCTGAGACTTTCCAGTGACAGGTAAATGCTTACAGTCTAGTGGCAACGGGAGGATAACTAAACTTGCTGACCTAAGAGGGAGAATTTAGTACTCACTGGAAATCCAGGGAGAGCTAATTCTCTGATGCTAATTGAAGTGTTTGGAAAAATTAACCTAAAGATAAGCAAATTTTAGGATTCCGACAAGTGTTCAGCAAAGGTGATTTTGCTCAGAAGCATGAGAACAGGTAACATCCCTTCTCCTTCTCCTCTGTGACCCATTTACTCTGAAATATGGGCCTTTCCTTGTGTGTGATTAAATCACACACATTTCGATCATAAATGATAAGCTGCCTGTTTGTTTTCTGACATGCTGACTCTACAGCTATATTAATAAATGAATCTGAACAAGTCAGAACTGTGTACATACTCTGAAAATTCTATCTTTGAATATTTGGATCATACGTGAAACAATGACAAACAACAGTTCTGTTCAGCTGAGGGATTAGAACTTTTTCTTTTTTTTTTTTTTCTTTTTGAGACAGAGCCTCAAGCTGTCTCCCTGGGAAGAGTGCCCTGGCATCATAGCTCACAGCAACCTCCAACTCCTGGGCTTAAGTGATTCTCCTGCCCCCGCCTCCCACGTAGTTGGGACTACAGATGCCCACCACAAAACCTGGCATTTTTTTGGTTGCAGCTGTCATTGTTGTTTGGCGGGCCCGGGCTGGATTCGAACCCTCCAGCTCAGGTGTATGTGGCTGGCGCCTTAGCTGCTTGAGCCACAGGCGCCTAGCCAAGATTAGAACTTTTTCAAGCAGAAATAATGGAATATGTTGGTTTGAGTATTATTAAAGTTGTTTTACAACATGAATCTTGAAGATAAAATTATCACATATAATATTCTTCATGTTGCTTCATTTCTCATGCTCCGCTGAGAAAATGAGTCATAGCATAAAAAAAGGCTAAGTGCTCAGAAGCTCTCATCTTCTGTAAGTAAAATATAATTTTCAGCTTAGCTTTAAGCACTAGAATAGTTTATGACTATCTCTCACAGTTCTGAAGATTATTCTGCTAATGACACCATCGGGTGGAGTCATATGTAAATTGTCAGCATGAATAGAATGGAGTTTAGGAAGTTACTGGAATATGGGTTCAGCTTGGAAACAGGAGCAACAGCCACTTCAAGCCTCTAGCTAAATGCTCTTGGAAGGTGAGTCTAAAGTACAACAGTTCTACCTGCTAAAAGCCTAAACAAGCCAGAAAGACAAAGAAGTAGATCAGATTGTAAATACATAAAACTTCGCACAGGAGAGCACCCAGCAGGCAGGGCGTGAGCATACGAAGACAGCGTGTGCTCAAAATGCCTGTAAATTTAGGAATGTGAGTAAAATGAGCAAAGACTGGGGAAGGAGAAGTAGGCCCAGATGTCATCCTGTCTGGTTTTAAAGTCCTTTCCAAAGCAAAGTCAATGACTCTTATAAATTACAAGCAAAGGAAACTAAAGGGCAATTAAGAATCCCAGAAATCAAACACCTAAGAGTGGAGTTGGGGAAAAGCCCACATCTGAGAAGTCAGCAAGAAGGACCCATTGTCAGGCTAACACTAATCCTGGAGGAAAGTCTTACTTCAAGGAGGCACAGTGAGCCCTACATTAAAGAGGAAAAGGCATTTGGAAAGTGTAAAATGCTAGTTGGGATTAGTTATAATGGCTCAGAGCGGGGGGTCTAGAATATGACATCCAAAATTTTGCAATTTAATAGCCATTAACTACCGGCAGCCACTAATTCTGGCCACACTGTATTTTCTTCCCATGTGACCTAGACATCAAATGATGCGTATTTCATGAAGGATTGACTAAAAAGACACATGAACGCTTGAAGAGTGCTGTGAACTGTGATCAACACTGAGTCTTCACTGGTGGCCCTGTCACCATAAGCACAATGCTCTGGTCACTGTTTCTACTGCAGGGGACATATCTCACCTGCCTGAACTCTACGATTGACGTCTGATTTACTTTAAACCAAAATTCTCTCCAACGGAGGAGGAATAAACTTTTCAGTAAATGGCACTAGAGCAACAGGATATCTAAAATCAAAGTAAAATGAACCTTCATCTGAATTTCACATCCTGTAAAAAATTGTCTCTAAATGGGCCCGTCATCACCTTATATGTAAAATATAGAACCATAAAAGTTCCCGAGACACACGCCAATGCACCAGCACACACGCAAACACAGGCGCACCCGTGTCTATCTCTGAGCTCTCCATCAGGTGTCTTCCGAACTGTGGATCATCCTATTAACTTCCTGGCAAAGGCCTCCGCTGCCTTTCACCCCTGGCTCACACTGTGAAACCACATCCTTGCTGGGATCCAGTTAACATGTTCTCCAGTCTCATACTGAGCATCTGATTTTTTAATTCATGATGTCAAACATGGGCTTTCATGCTTAGCCCAGTACGTTTCCAATTAAATTCATTTTTCCCATGATTTTTTTAAGGTTTAAAATATTTAATTGGTAAATACTATATATACTCAAGATGTCCAACACAATGATTTGATATATGCACACACCGAGTAATGATCGTCATAATCAAATCAATTGGCACACCCACCACAACCGCTACATCCCCCAAACTTGTTCATCTTGTAAGTGAAATTCTGTGCCCTGTGATCCTTCCTAGTCCCCACCAGCCACCATCCTACTCTCTGCCTCTGTGGGCATGGCTCTTTAAGATTTCTTAGATGAGTGACACCCCATAGTGTGTGTCCTTCTGCATCTGGCATAGTTAACCCAGCACAGTGTCTTCCAGGTTCCTCCAAGATGCTACAAATGGCAGGATTTCCTCTTGTTAAAGGAAGTTCTAGCATATTCACCACAGTTAGCAATGAGACATATTATTTTATTATTTATTGTTAATATAAAGAAAATCTAACAGCTCTACATTTTGTTTTCTACATAGCTATCTTACCAAATTGTCCAGAATAACTCCAGTTGCTTTTTCACTGTCTTTGATTTTCTAGGTGTGCAATAACGTAAATGAAAGGAAATCAGTGTAACTCTTATGCAGTCTAGTTTTGTTTGTGTCATTCTTGGGTGACTTAACTCTTATTATCTTAGCACTCTCAATTTATTCCAAACTTAACATTGTCAACTGTCATTTTGCGAGTTAGTTTTCCTACGATAATTTATGTTGAGTTGAACCATCCATGCATACTTAGAATTAAATATTTCATCATGATAAGTAATTCTTATGGTAAATCTTTTGATTTTGTTAACTAGTTTTTAAAATAAGATTTTTAAACTTACATTCTTAGGTCCAATGAGTCTACTCCTTTATTTTTATGGTATGATGCTGAATTTCTGATTTGGGAATTATAATAACCTGCCTGGTTTGCTATATATATGCTTTTGGTACCACTTTAGATTTAATTTGCTAGGATTGTAATAGGTTGATGACATCTGTATTCTTAATGCAAATTAAGAAACAATTTTTAAAAATCTTTTTGTTGCCTGAGCTAGAGCTCAGGGACATCATCCTAGCTCAGTACAATCTCACACTCCGGGCAACAAGCAATCCTAGGCCTTGGCCTACCAGAGTGCTGGCTAGTATTATAGTCATGAACCAACATACGTGGCCACAAATTTAGTTTTAATCATATCTTAACCACATTTTCATATAAAATATATGTCCACTATCTTTGCTGTAATCTCAAATTCTTTGGTAGAGTAGATGATCATGTGTCTTCTGAAGGTTAACCCTTGACTTTTGTATTCACCCTTTTTTCTAGCATTATTATATTCTTCAAATGTATGACCTCTTTTACAATAGAATTTTATAAAGTATAATTTTCTTAAAATAATTGATCTTCCTTTTCAAATTTATGCCATTAAGTAACTTATATTGTGACTATGTCTTTTGGCCTAAAGAATTGTTTTTGTTATATCTACTTATGTGGAATTTTTCATTTTAAATATAGTATCACAAACATTTTTTATAGCCTCTTTTTCTCTGATTCGTTCTTCTTCTTACTTTCTATTCCAACTCCTTTAATTTGATCATAGAGTGATCCTCCACATCTTTTTTGTCACTCCTAATTTCCATTTCCTTAGGATTATGCTTAGAGCCAAGGCACATGTCCTCCACTGGGCCGTGGCAAATACTACTGTGGTTTTACATATAGTCATCATTTTCTTTGCTATTAAAGTTTTAATCAGGGAAGGTAATGTGTTAGTCTGCTCAGGCTAGTGTGAGAAAATCCCTCAGACTGGGTGCTTAAACAATAGAAACTAATTTTCTCAGTTCTGAAGGCTAGAAGTTAATGATCAAGGTACCAGCAGGACTGATTTGAGGGGTGGGCTTCCTGACTTGCAGACTACTGCCTTAGCACGGTGACCTCACATGGTTTTCTCTGTAGGTGCAAGGAGAGTGAGCAAAAGAGACCCAGAGAGAGGCGAGAGCCTACTCCCTGGCGTCTTCCCATAGGGACACTATTCACATTGGATATGACCCCACCTTCATCACAGAGGTACCATCTCCAAATACAGTTACATGGGGGGTTAGGCCTTCGCCCCTTTGGTTTGTGGGGAGACAATTCAGTCCATAGCAGGATGGAACAATAATTTACTTGGTACATCATTCCAGGAGGCAAATGTAAGGCAGTGGGGAGCGTTAACACTAGAAGAAAAAAATCCCCTGGTACTCACATATATTTATTGTCATCGATGTTGTATCTAATAGAGTTATGATTCTTCCAAGAGTCTGGAGAATCATACTGAATTCCTCCCAGAAACTGTGTCTAAAGCAGAGACCACGGAATAACAGCCTGCTGGCCGTGTAGGCAGGTAGACTGGCCACAAGACACCCAGTCAAGCTTTAATTGTTGACTGTTTAGGACATACTTGTATTTAACAAAATTAATTATCGTTTATCTGAAATTCCAATTTTTGCATTTTTACATGCTAAATATGGCAACATTACCAGTTGGCCAAATTTAGCCTAGGGCCAGTTTTTATAAATAAAATTTTGAAGGAACACAGCTATAGCCATTCATTTTTTTTTCTGTAGTATTTTTTTCTTTTTTTAAATTAAATCGTAGCTGTGTACATTAATGCAATCATGGGGTACAATGTGCTGGTTTTATATACAATTTGAAATACTTTCATCAAACTGGTTAACATAGCCTTCACCACATTTTCTTAGTTAATATGTTATGACATTTATATTCTACATTTAGTAAGTTTCACATGTACCCTTGTAAAATGCACCATAAGTGTAGTCCCACCAATTACTCTCCCTCCCACCCCCTCCCTTCCCCTCCCCCTCCACTTTCCCCTTCATCTTGGTCTGTCCTTGGGTTGCAGCATTCACATGGAAGTTTGGGTGCTTATAAATTGGTTTCATGGCTCGCAACCCAGCTCCTGCGATCCATGTCCAGTGGTTGGCAACACTCACTTTTTTTTTTTAATTTTCTTTCTTTCTTTTTTTTTTTTTTTTTTATTGTTGGGGATTCATTGATGGTGCAAAGAACCAGGTTACATTTATTGCATTTGTGAGGTATAGTCCCTCTTATAATTATGTCCCGGCCCCAAAAGATGTATCTCCCACCATGACACCTAACCCCCCTCCCTCCTTCCCTCTCTCTGCTCTTCCCTCCACCGACTCCCTTCCTGCTTCTCTCTCTCTCTGCTCTCCCCTATCCCCAGCCCCCACCATGTACTAGGTCATCAACTGTCTTCATATGAGAATGAGAATTGAGTACATAGGATTATTACTTCTCCACTCTTGTGATGCTTTACTAAGAATAATGTGTTCCACTTCCATCCAGGTTAATACAAAGGATGTAAAGTCTCCATCTTTTTAATGGATGAATTACTATTGCATGGTGTACATATACCACAGCTTGTTAATCCATTCCTGGGTTGATAGGCATTTAGGCTGTTTCCATTTGGAATTGAATAGAAAACCAGGAAATGAAACTCACATCTTACAGCCACCTAATCTTTGATAAACCAAACAAGAACATACACACTGGGGGAAAGAAACCCTATTCAATAAATAGTGCTGGGAGAACTCGATATCCACATGTAAAAGATCGAAACTGGACCCACACCTTTCTACAATCATAAAAATTGATTCAAGACAGATAAAAGACCAAAATTTAAGGCATGAAATGATACAAATTCTCAAAGAAAGCATAGAAAAAACACTTGACAATATCGTCCTGGGGAAATACTTTATGAAGAGGACTTCTGTGGCAATTGGAACAACAACAAAAATAAACAAATGGGACTTAATTAGACTGAAAAGCTTCTGTACAGCCAAGGAGACAACAACCAAAGCAAATAGACAACCTACATAACGGGAAAGAATATTTTCATATTTTGAGTTGGACCAAAGCTTGATACCTAGGATCTACAGAGAACCCAAATTAATCCACATGAAAAAAGACAACAATCCCATGTCAATGGGCAAGAGACACGAATAGAACCTTCTCTAAAGAAGACAGATGAATGGCTAACAAACATATGAAAAAATGCTCATCATCCCCAATTATTAGAGAAATGCAAATCAAAACAACCCTGAGATACCATATAACCCCAGCAAGAATGGCCCACATCATAAAATCTCAAAACTGCAGATGCTGGCGTGGATGTGGAGAGAAGGGAACACTTTTACACTGCTGGTGGGACTGCAAACTAGTACAACCTTTTTGTAAGGAAGTATGGAGAAACCTCAAAGCACTCAAGCTAGACCTCCACTTTGACCTCCCATTACTGGGCATTTACCCAGAAGGAAAAAATATCTTTTTACTGTAAGGTCATTTTTTTTTTTTAATTATTATTGTTAGGGATTCACGGAGGGTACAAAGAACCAGTTTACACTGATTGCGATTGTTAGGTAAAGTCCCTCTAATAATTGTCTCCCATCCCTAAGAGGTGTGTCACACTCCATGACCCTTTTCACCCTCCCTTCCTTCCCTCTCCCTGCACCCCCCTTTCCCCACCCCCCAGCATGTACTAGGTCATCAACTGTCTTTATATCAGAATTGAGTACATAGGATTCATGCTTCTCCATTCTTGTGAAGCTTTACTAAGAATAATGTGTTCCACTTCCATCCAGGTTAATACAAAGGATGTAAAGTCTCTATCTTTTTAATGGCTGAATAGTATTGCATGGTGTACAATACTACACTTGTATTGCTTGTTAATTCATTCCTGGGTTGGTGGGCCTTTAGGCCTTTTCCACATTTTGGCAATTGTAAATTGAGCTGCAGTAAACAGTCTAGTGCAAATGTCCACAAGATAAAAACATTTTGTCTTCTGAATAGATGCCCAGTACTGGGATTATAGGATCAAATGGGAGGTCTAGTTTGATTCTCCATACATCCTTCAAAAATGTTATATTAGTTTTCAGTTCCACCAGCAATGTAAAAGTGTTCCCTTCTCTCCACATCCAAGCCAGCATCTGCAGTTTTGAGATTGTTTGATGTGGGCCAGTCTCGCTGGAGTTAGATGATATCTCAGGGTGGTTTAGACCATTGTGACTAAAATAAGATGGTACTGTCACAGAAATAGAGACATAGACATTTGGAACTGAATAGAAAACCATGAGATGAAACTAACATCTTTTAGCCATCTAATGTTTGATAAACCAAACAAGAACATACACTGAGGGAAAGAATCCCTATTCAATAAATGGTGCCGGGACAACTAGATATCCACATGCAAAAGACCGAAACTGGGCCCACACTTTTCTCCACTCATTAAAATTGATTCAAGATGGGTAAAGATCCAAATCTAAGGCATCAAACAATAAAAAATCCTCAAAGAAAGTGTGAGGAAAACTTGAAGATATCAACCTGGGGAAAGATTTTATGAAGAAGACTTCTGTGGCAATTGCCACAATACCAACAATAAAAAAATCAGACTTAATTAAACTGAAAAGCTTCTGTACAGCTAAGGAAACAGCAACCACAGTAAACAGACAACCTACACAATGGGAAAGGATATTTGCATCTTATGAATCGGACAAAAGCTTGATTACTGGGATCTACAGAGAACTCAACTTAATAAACATAAAAGGAGCCCCAAATCCCTTATATCACTGGGCAAGAGAAATGAATGGAACCTTCTCTAAAGAAGGTATATGAATCACTAACAAGCATATGAAAAAATGCTCATCGTCCCAATTGCCATTCACTTTTGTATTGTCCATGGCTGTTTTTGTATTACAGGGGAATTGTTGAGTACACACACAAAAAAAAAACTATGGCCAGCACATGCTAAAATATTTACCAAAAGTCTTTTAGCAAAAATACTTTGTGAACCCCGGGTTCAAAGGACAAATTCCCCACATCCCAGTAGCTGGTGATGGTTCCAGAGTCCCTGCTTGTTCAGGCTCTGTGTACCTGCAGGAGGGCTGACAGGGCTCCGCTGGGGAGAGACTGAAGGCCAACACACAGAGGGCTTGTCTGTGCTGCAGGTGAAATCATGAGTGTGGCACATCAGAGACGTCTGCTGCCACCAGACAGCAGCTGGGAAGGATGGATGACGGCCATTGATGTCACTGCTGCCTGTGCCTGGGCTTCCCACTGAATGGGATGACTCAGTTACTGGGTTTTAAGCAATCATGATAGGATTTTCTGTTCAGTAATTTGAGTATGGTACTGATACACATATGCACATGTTTTAAGCTTTGCAGAACATAGTGTGTGAGCTACTGCTCTAAAAGTAAAATTAGTGCCACTAGTTTTACCAACGCACTTTACCATCATTCCTCTGTGTCTTTTACTTCCCATTGAGGCTCATGATTGGGACTCTTTGTGTCATGTTTTTGGTAATGTCATTTTCCACAGAATATAAGAATCCATGCTTGCAGAAACTTATAACTGAATATGAATTCCATCTGCTTAGAAATTCTCATTAGTTAGATATTAATGTTATCTTTGTACATTTAAATATTTGCCTATTTATGTCAGTGGATATGAAAGTCAGATTGTTGGGTCTTTTGGAAAGAGAGGCAGTCAAAGGTGAAGAGGAAGACCTTCCTCCCGAGTTCTTGTGTTCTGCCCTGGCTTCCTCTGAGAGTTCAGGAGGGAAAACATATATACATACACAGAAGTGATCACTGTAGACAATGTCATATCACACCTGCAAAATCCTAGGTCTCTGATCAGTTCAAAGTCTACTTCAGACTTCAAAAGTAGACCACAGTTGTTTTAGCGTGAGTTTTCCTAAGCAGTATATTGGATATAACAATAATTAAAACAAAACAAATTTGCTCAGATCTCTGTCTGACCAGACTCCTTCCCCAAACAACTTATCAAGGAGCTGGCATGCAGTAGGTTTAAACCAAGATTTCATAAATGGAATGAAAATATATAAAGTATGTTAGCTTCAAGAAAACCACAAATTAATTAGACTACCAAGTTTTTGTTGTTGTTTTCTTTAAGTGTAAATTATAGCGAGAGTTTTGTGAATTTTTTCCCTTCATGGACCTTCTGTTAAAAAATAAATCTTGCTTTTTTTGGAGTATCATCTTTACAGCAGTGAAAATCATTTTATGTCTTCTTCATCCTCAGTATTGTTCTTACGCAGCATCAAATTCAACCTAGCCTCATGTGAAATTATTGCCGAGAATGACAAATATAAATTATTCTTACTACATGCGCCTTTGACTTGCCCTCTAATGTGCCACAGTATAACCTGTCTTGGTTTTTTGTAACATCTCTTCATTCTTCTGAAGACAACCTAATTTTATACAACATGTCAAGTCAAATAATAGTAGTCTGTTCATTTGCTTGGTGGTGTTTTTAAAATAACAAGAATTGCTTTATTTTGCTTCAATGTTTTTTGAACAGAGTTCTGCGTGGTTAGTAAAGGATGCTTGCTCAAGCATTTGACAGAAATCTATGTGAGGTAGAATTGGTGGGAGCCCTGTTAGAGGTTTCCTCCTCATAATCTGGAATCTTGCCTGTTGCAAATACTTAATGTATGACGTATACAGGTGGGAGGTGATGACCACAGTGGGCACCAACTCCTTCTTTAATGTATGACTTGGAAAATGCTCATGACAAAGGCAAGGAAACTAGCATTTATCAATTCAAATTATTTATGGGATACGAAATATTTGGTTCTTACAACTTTAGTGAATTTTCTTGTCAAAATTATGATTCCTAATTAATATTACTTTAATCCTCAAAATAATCTTTGAGATAATGTCCTACACCTTAAATAAACCAAGGGCATTAATTGTAGAATTATTCCAGATAATATAACTAATATAAAGTATTTTAAAACAATTTACAATACAAAACTAACCTTTAAATAAAATCTATGTATGTTAATCTATCTACATACATATCTACCTGTCTATGCTGCTAACGTCTTATCTGGCACCCTAATGAAGGATGGGAAAGGTGAAACTCATAGTTGTGAGAGTTTTACACTCAGAAGATGAAAATATAAAACAGCATTTAATAAAACTTATTTTAATGAACATTGATAGCATTCGCTTTCTAGTGAGTTTCAAGTCCTGAAACTGTCCTAATTTACAGTGGAAAATTCTCCTAACTGCCTTTTCAGCCACCCAGGAGCTCTACACTCTCCTATGTTCTCCAGGCTTCCTGGTGCCTGTGCACTCTGCTCCTGCCACTCATAAAGCTTTTATGTAGGAAACAAGAGCTAGTCAGCTATGCTTATCTCCAAACATGTTTATGCCAGCATTGCTATAATTATATATTTTTAAAAATGGATAATTTGTTGAAATGTTCATGCTGAAAGATAGAATTGAGTGTATTCTATCTATGTATTTGGGGGTAGAAGTAATAAAGGTGAGTTGTCAAGCACAAATATTATAAAACTTGAAGTAATACAGGCAAAAACTATTTAAGAAATTTATGGAAATATAAAAAGGATTCTGTATTCAGATTGCCTTTGAAGAATATAAGTATTATTGCAGTTAAAAAGGAACCCCAAATAGAAATATTTACATAAAATCCAAACCAAATACTATTTATGAATTTAAAAAAAGAGATTAGACTCTAATGAGCAAGCTTATGCTCAAAAGAAATAACTTGCTCTTACCTCAAAAGTTTGACAAGTAAATATTTACTAACAACATTTGATAATTACATTTGTGAACTTGTCACCAGGGACTTACATGGGCAGCACTGTACAAACAACTCAGTAAAGTTTCATAACCTTGATATATCGATGCCTCCCAGTTACGTTTGTGTTGATGTGTGGCAGTGTCTTGCTGAGTGGTGTTTGTTATTTTGTTGTATGTTTTTGTGTGGCCTTGTAAGAATGTTGGAACTTGAATCAGAGTAACTAACAAAAATTAGTCAGTTTCTTTTTAAACTTTAAAAGTGTGGATGTGAAATCAGGGACATGTTAGTCTAAGTTTATTGAGAGAAAGAAAGTGTCATTGATGACACAGGGCAGACAGGAATGAGCAGAATTGACAAAAACATTCCAAAAACTTGCCAAATTTTACATCTATGTTCTGGAAGCATAGAAGAACAAATAAACAATAGAGAAAGAGTTAGGAAAATCTTAACTGAAAATCTTGGCCAACAACTCATAGTTCTGGCATCAGGACAATCATTGGCTGACTGTGAGAATCATAGCAAATCAAGTGAACAAAAATAGAGAAACAGGAAAATCTTAACAGAAAATCTTGGCATGGGAGAAGTGTGGCTCTTGCATCATGACAATGCACCAGTTCACAAGGCACTATCTTTGAAGGAATTTTTAGCTAGTAAATAAATAACTCTATTGGTACAGCCTCCTTAATCACCTGATCTGGCCTCCAGTGATTTTTTCTTTACCTGAAGATAAAGGACATATTGAAACAAAGATATTTTGATGGCATTCAGGACGTCCTGGTAAAGTAACTAGAGCTTTGTTAGCCATTACAGAAAGAGACTCTCAAAAGTGCTTTGAAGTGTGGACCAGGCACTGGCATCCGTGTTTAGCTTTCAAGGAGCAGTATTTTGAAGGTGACTGTAGTGATAGTCAGAAATGAGTTATGTAGCACCTTTTCTAGGCTGAGATCTCAAACTTAATTTCAGTCCACATATATCATTGCTAAAATGGTCTTCTAAAACAATAATCAATTATAAATTTTGTTAACTAATATATTTGGGGGAATATGACATTTTTAATTGGAACACATGATAATTGTACATATATGTGGGGCACCTCGGTGAATTTCAATCCATAACAATATTCAGTGGTCAAATCAAGGTATTTGGCATATCCAAATTAGTCATTTCTTTGTGTTGGAAACATTCAAAATCCTCTTCTCTTCTGTAACTATTTGAAAGCACATAGTGAGTTATTGTTAACTATATTCATGCTGCGGTGCTCTAGGACAACAGAGCTCTTTCTTCACATCTACCTCTAATTTTGTACCTTTTAATCAACTTCTCCCTTTCTCCCTGTACCCTTTCCCTTCCCAGCTTCCTGCAACCACTATTCTAGTCTTTCTATGAAATCAACTTTTAAAATTTCTGCACATGAATGATAACATTTATTTTTCTGTCCTGGCTTATTCCAATTAATATAATGTTCTCTAGGCTCATCTGTGGTGCTTCAAGGGACAGAATTTAACTATTGCACATAACTGGATTAGTATTATGTTGTGTACATTCACAACATTTTATATATTAATCTGTTGACGAATATTTAAGCACCAAAAGCAAAAAATAGGCAAATGGGATTATAAGAGACAAAAAAGCTTCTACACAGCAAAGGAAACAATTAACAACATGGAAAGGCAGTCTACAGAATGGTAGAAAGTATTTGTAAACCATTCATCCAACAAGTAATTGATATCCATAATACACAAGGAACTCAAACAACTAAGCCCCCAAAATTCAAATAATTTATTTATAAAATAGACAGATGATCTGAATAAACAATTCTCAAAAGAAGACCGGGAATGGTGGCTCATGCCTGTAATCCCAGCACTCTAGGAGGTTGAGGCGGGTAGATTGCCTGAACTCAGGAGTTGGAGACCAGCCTGAGCAAGAGTGAGACCTCTCTTTAAAAATAGCTGGGCACTGTGATGGGCGCCTGTAGTCCTAGCTACTTGGGAGGCTGAGGCAAGAGAATCACTTGAGCCCAAGAGTTTGAGGTGCTGTGAGCTATAATGCCACTGCACTGTATCCAGGGTGACAAAGTGAGACTCTGCCAAAAAAAAAAAAAGTCATAAATATCCAATAAACATTAACAAAAAATTGACATCATTAATCAGCAAGAAAATGCAAATCAAATTCACAATGAAACGACTATTCAGAAATAGAAAAGAAAAATGACACAAGTTGGTGGGGATACAGAGAAAAGGGAGCTCATTCACTGTTGTAAACTTAGGCAGCTACTCTGGAGAACAGTATGGAGGTTCCACAAAAACTGTGACAGAGCTGCCACATGACCAGACTCCCATCTCTGAGTATCTATCCAGGAGAGTCCAACAGATGGTCCAACAGAGATACCTGCACCCCTGTGTTTACTGCAGCACTGTTCACAATAGGCACGATTTGGGAACATGTCATTTGTAAAGATTCTCCTTCTATCCAATGTTTTCAATTACCAATGACTTTGGTTTCTGTATTATTTTGTGCATGTGTGTGTGTGTGGGGGGGGGGGAGGGGGGTGCATATGTCTTTTAGCAATATATACCACTAAAAATGTGAAAAAAGACTGGGTTCTGCATAGAAAATAATATTTTTTTAAAAAACTGCCTAAATTATCAAAGACCAAAAGCAGAAAATCTACTTGCATGGTAGAGAACATCATTAACAAAGCGTGAGGGTAGAGATTAATCTTTTCCTAAACATCTCTCTCATTCAGGCAACAGAAAGTCTGAAATTCTACCAGTAGAGATGTACTCCTTTTGTTTGAATCACTCGTTTTTTATGATGTGCTTTCAAATATTTTTAAAATTCAGCATAAAATGTCAAAAATTTAATAACTTCTTCTACATCCTTTAGATGAACTTTGCCTCCTTGTTCTATATGTACAGGGAACATTGTACACTTGCTACCAGAAAACACTGTAAAAAGTTACCCAACTGCTTTGTTAGAGTATGGGCTCCATGGGAAAATGCATTTCTTTGTGCTGGGAACATTCAAAATCCTCTTCTCTTCTCTATTTGAAAGTACACAGAAATATTTACAAATATTAATGTTCCACAGAATCTCCTCAACCCAGAACAGTGCCCGAGGGATAGATGAATGCATACATCCATTTCAAACCCTCCCCCAAATCATACAATTTATAAGAGCTGCTGTGCAAAGAAATAATTTGTTCATGATCACATATTATGTGGATCTTCTGAAATGGGCTTGTCTAAACCCTAAATCCGCTGCTTTCTCCACTATAACGAGAATAATTACAATTATTCCCCAGATACTCAGTATCTGCAGATCTCCAAAACCCATGGATATACAATTCCCTAACATAGAATGGCCTAGAATTTTTATATAATCTGTAGAGTGCCTCCAGAATTCTTTAAATCGTCTCTAGATTATCTATCATACCTGTTACAATGTAAATGCTATATGGATAGTTGTCAGAGAATAATGACAGAAAAAAATCTGATACATTTTCAGTACAGATGCAATTTTTTCCTAAGATTTCTGCTCGAATCCACAGATGCAGAGCCCACTAATATGATAGGCCAACTGCACATTACTCTCTTTGAAATATAATACTGATGGAAGAATATTTTGTTCATTAAATTGTAATAAATTACTTTGGCACATGGTCCCTTCTTCATTAGCAAAATAAAATCACTAGTAACACTTTGAGTTCATTGGAAAGATGCTTAAACCATGAAAATAATTAAAAACAGTATCAGGAGACAACGAAGATAAAGGTACCTCCATCCCTGTTGTGCCTGGGTTTAAAGCTACTTTAATTAATCTTAAATTTCTGCTCCCATAAGAAAATAGTAATGACAGTGTAGGATTTGGAGAAGTAGAAAGCAAAAAGAATTCTAGTAGATTTCATACCCCAAAACAAAGACTGACAGGGTTAGAAATATTTATAGTACTTACAGAAATTTCATATACAAGTTTATGTAAGCCAAGTACAATCATTAAAATAAAATCCATGCCATAAAAAAGTTGGAACAAAATAATGCAGCCTACTTAACACACATCTGTCTTACATAAAAGCTTCTTTTATATTTGGTAGCTGCGAAATTCATGATGAGTGGAAATTCTAAGTTTTTCTACTCTCAATCCGAATTAAGAAAACTGTACTTTTTTTATAATCTTGAAAGTTTAAAAAATGTGTACTATACTTGTAACTGTCCTTTGCTTCAAAATTGGCTGAAGCAGCAATTTCTCTTAAGTTCTAATTAATTTTTGGAACTAAAAAATCCTACAAAGAAGGAACTCTGTGATTCTGAGTGTGGTTTACACTACTCTAAAGACCATAAGAAAGAAATTGTCTTTTCTTCAACTTTGGGGGTTTTTTGCAGTTTTGGCTGGGGCCAGGCTTGAACCTGCCACCCCCATATATGGGGCCAGCACCCTACTCCTTGAGCAACAGGTGCCGCCCTTTATCTTAAACTTTTAACAACTTACAATGAGAATTTAGAGTTTAATTATTCCTGCAGTAATTTCTATGTCCCCGCTGTGAGCAACACTGTTTCTTTAGTCTGTATGAAAATTCCCTTAGAGTCTTATGATGTAAGGACCCCAAAGCTGTGAAGAAACAGGTTTGGCTAAAATAATGACAGTAATCAGCCACTGTCCCCTCATTTGCTTGATAATAATCACTGTCCCCTTGTTTGCTTGTCTATAATTGCTACTCTCAAGGGCAGATGTGGTAGCTATAAGGATTTTTAACTTTTTTTTTTTTGCAGTTTTTGGCTGGGCCTAGGTTTGAACCTGCCACTTGCAGCATAAGGGGCCGGCGCCCTACTCTTTTGAGCTCCCAGGATTTTTAACTTTTCTCCCTATATAACATTACCTCATCCAGGGGCAGTCTTTGAGATATCTTCCAGACCCTGCATGCCAGTGGATAGATTGACTCACTGAGGCCAAGGGACTGACTCAGCTGGTCTAGGACCCCCAGCCAAGGTCCTGCCTTCTAGTAACTGACCCACCCAGACAGAGGGCCACACTACAGGACTGATGGTCACATCCTGAAACCAGCCTTTAGCAGACCCTGACTGCCTAAGCCTTTGCCCACCAAACTGTCTTTAAAGACGCTACCCCTCCCATTCTTGGGGAGGCAGATTTGAGAGATTTCTCCCATCTCCCTACTTAGAATTATGCAGAATAAACTCTTTCTCTGCTGTAAACCCTCTGGGTATTGGCTTTCTCTTAGGCAGCAGGCAGATGAATCTGCTTGGGCAGCAACACTTACACATACATGTTTGGGGAATTTGTTCATTTATATCCTAAATGGCTAATTTGAATATGACAGTAGGCCCTGGAAAGAAAGTCAACGTAGCGTATTCATAATTGTTGTGGAGAACTCCACCAAATCCTTGAGAGCTGTTCTAAAAAGAAAACCACATTTATAGGCAGCACTTCTTTCCAGAAAGACAAAAACAGTATTTTACAAAATGTATCACCTATTCTAGTTCATAACTATGATATCATGCGTCACCATCTGTACATGCACATTTTTTGTTTTCCTTTGGCAGTGGGTAATACTAGGAACAGACAAACACAAACAGTCCATTCACTTGAAAAGACACCCCTTTACAATTCAGTTTTTGGTACAATTACACCAATTGTGCGATAAACACAAGGAAATCTTTTGTTTGCTTCAAGGGTAGACTCATTTGAATTTCAGTGTCTTCATTGACAAATCCTCCCAAACTTCCTTCAGAATATACCCGTCTCTCCTATCCTGTAAGAAGTATCCTATGCCCTCCTCTCCTCTCCTATCCTATTTCTTCATGTCCCAAGTGTAGCTCCAAGATTTTAGGAGCAATGGAACTGTTAGTAGCTACTTGGGATAGGCTTTCCTGGGGAAGGGGGCAAGGAATCCTCCAGGCCCTGTCTCAATGCTGCCCACCTTATTCCTGTCCCAAATGATTGCTCACACTTGAGGAGGAGGGGGGTCACTCTACAAATCCACCGATGTGAACTTAGTAAGCCAACTGCAAAAGGATGTAGAGGTCCCCATGTGCAGCAAGACAGTGAGTCCCAGGTGACCTCGGGATCAAGAGGTAGGCCTGACCCACTCCGTATAAAAGAGAACCGCTAGCCAAGTTCAAAGCTTCTTTGCCTACTTACCCTTCAGTATCTATGGAAATGCATCCTGCTTTGTAAACTTTCTTACTCCGTAATCCTATCCTTCTCTTTCTCAATAAACTTTGTTTCACACTTGCCTTACTTTGGGGTTCTGCTCATTTTTCAACCAAAAGAGCCCCAAGAACTGAGGACCCACGAAGCTGCCTAAAACCCTGACATTTTAGGACAAAGGTAGCTGCCTTGAACCCCAACAGAACAAACGTGAATGATTATAATTTTAAAACGCTATTGAAATCCTCCACAATTATATTAGAATATTGTTTTTCTATTCTCTTTGATTTGACATTGTCAGGAAGTGCATTTGAGTGAAACAGATATTGACATGAATGGAAATTCAAATCCTGGTCTTGGACTGTGACAATTTCTAAACATCCGACCTTGGAGAGCCACATAATCTAAACTGTACTTCAGTGTGAAGATTAAAAATGGAAAAATAAATTACAGGGAAATTACTATGTTTTTGCACTTTCTTGAGTGGGGCTCCTTTGTCCTTAAAAAATGTTTGCCATTCATAGAATTGTATCTTACATTTAGGTAATAATAATTAGGACAGAACGTCATAGTGTTATGTTAATTTCCACATTCCAAAATAATTTACATATTGTTAGGTCTTTTAATTATCGTGACAAATGTCACAGATAGGGTCATGCTTATTTTGGAGAATTTGAAAAATAAGGCCAGTAAAGAAAAGCTGACCCAAAAAGGAGAGATCCTGACAAACCAAACAAAATCTTAATCTCTATTCAGAGTTTTATTTCCCGTTGTCACAGAAGTCAAACTCTGTAAAATAATTTGAAGAGGTTTATTCTGAGCCAAGTTTGAGGCCCGTGGTCTAAGAAGCCTTGAACAAGTTGACGGGCTGTGATTGGGTTACAGTGTAGTTTTATACATTCCAGGGAGACAGGAATTACACATGGCAAATCAATACACAAAAAGCAAATCAGTTTGGTCTAGAAAAGGTGGGTGAAAAGTGACAAAGAAGACTAAAACTAGAACTGCACCTCTCATCAGTTACAAAATTGACTCAGGATGGATAAAAATGATTTAAATCTAAGACAGAAAGAAACAATAAAAACTCTAGAAGAAAATGCGAAAAAAACTCTTGATTATGTTGACATCACAGCAACAACAAAAATAAATGAGTTTGAAGATTCTTTGATTTGGAATTGGTTAAAGAAGTGAAGCTTTAAATTGAGGAAGTCTGTAAATCAGAGATGATGCTCCGAACACCTACCCAGACTCAAGTGGTTTGTTACGTACATTGAGAACCTAGGGGGTAGTGGGGGGTAGTCCTGTAGGGCCTCAGGTCTGTTACTGAGTTACAGAGGGCATCTCCAAGAAAGGAGAGGGGGCTATGATGAGGCTGGTCTGACCTCACTTCTCAAGGGCACTAACTCAGTTTTAGGGTATCCCTTGGCCAAAATGGGGTCCATTCTGTTACCTTCTGGGAGTGGAGGAAAGGCTTAAGATTGCATTGTAGTTCACACTACTTTTTATTATTTATCTGTATTTAGAGGCATTCAGCACAAATAAATAAAACAAAACAAATAAATAACTTATCCTGGTGTGTAGACAATGCTTTACATGCTCTCCAGAGTATGAAGTGGACAGTAACCTGCACGGTTATAACCCATCGTCTTCTGGTTTTGCAAATAGAGCTGTTACAAGTATACAAAATTTATTGTGCTACCATAAGCAAAAAAGCAGAATTTTACCTCTTCTTCAATATGCCAAATGAGCTTGACACAGGGTACCCCTGCTCAGGGATAGACAAGGACCCCCCATTGTCTAGGCCTGGATGAGCTCTGAAATCAGACTCATCTCAGGCCTCATTTCTAGGCTCAAACAGATTCATAAAAACCTGCTTAAGGCATCTCTCCCCGAAAACAATAAACACACCCTAAGCAGACCTCATTTCTACACAAAAACAATTTTAAAATTAACTTCTACCCCCAATCTCCTAGCACAAAAGGGTTGTGACATTTCATCTGTCCAAAATCTGCCTGCCCCCAGGATATGAAAAACAGTATATAAACCCCTAGGGAGATGGCCCACATGGAGTACCACTTGGGTCTCCTGCTCACTGCAGGGAGGCTTGTAGGATAGAGCCTAGGGTTAAAAGGGCTAAGAACTAGTAACAGAGTAGTCTGGGAAAAAGTCAAGAATCACTCCTGACCAGGATTACTAAAAACAATACTAGCTAGACACAGCATACTGTCCCAGTTCTAAGTCGTAGATTAACAGTGATAAGATTAAGGCCAGACAGAAGTGGAGTAAACATGACGTGTTAAGATTTCGATCATGCAGTTAAAAAAAAAAAATGCTGTTTGTTTTTTACCTTGACTTTCTCTTCTGCTATACTGTATTTTCTCATGGCTGAGATTTCAAGCTGGTGAGGAACATTGGAAAGGGTGGCCCCCTTTTTTCTCTTTGCAGAAGGAAGACTTGCTGGTGTTGGCATCCTGGGTCCCTCAGTTAAATGCAAATGGATTAAGTAGGTGTTATTCATTTTGCATTGAGTTGCACCAAGAGAAGGCTTTCCTTTCTGTCTTATCTTTTTTATCTATCAATAAAATTTGCTTACCCTGTGTGGTCCCTGGATTCATTCTTTCAATCTCCAAGACCAAGGACTCAGCAGAGAGTCACAATCTCAATGCCATCCACCATGACTTCTTGAAGATCACATCCAATCAAAAGCTTTCAGTTCTTATCCTACTAAATTATTATGCAGCATTTGACACTACATAGTTCCTCCTCTGAACTCTTTTTATTTCCTGAGCTGATTCAACAGCTCAGTACCATTTTCTTTCTCCTAGTGCAATAATCTTCATTTCCATGATATATGTTCCTTTTGAAATGTTGAAGTTTCTTTGGTGCTGTTTATCTACTTCTTTGTGCCCTCCCCGAGCAATCTTAAACTCACCCATGATTCTAGCAAACATCTAGACAAGACTCAGAAATCAATATCTTCAAGCAATATATTTCCCCAGACTCCAACTTTCTCCTAAATATATAAAGAGAAAACCAACCACATAAGCAAGAGACTTCTCCTTTGCCTTTGTTTTATCTCAAGTAATGTGCTTATTCTTCTATCAAATTAACTGAGCTAGAATCTTGAGTTTTATTTCCAGGTTCTGTTTCTCTTGGATCTGTCATCTGAATCCTCAGAAAACTGTGTTCATCTTTCTATATCATGTCTTTTGGGGCTTAATCTTACATGACATCTCTCCACCACCCTGGAATATAGGCTTGTCTAAATTTGTTCATAGTCTAAACCTTCCTTTTAGTCTATCTGTATTTTTCGCACCTTTGTGCTAACCATCTTGAAGGTCCTTAAAGGGACCTCATTCTTTCACAGAATAACATGCTTCTGTCTGGGTTTTATCATCAAATCTGAGTGAATCTCCTTTAAACCTCAATCCATTTCACTCCCTCAGATGTTCTTGTAACCCTTTCTTCTAGTCCTACCTAACTCTCTGTGAAGACTCTGTCAAGACTGAAGTTCTGCCCTGCCATGAAGCCAGATGGATGTGGGATGTGGGTTGCTACTTCACACGGCTTCACAGAAACCAGTTACTGGTGAGCATCCTAGCCCCCTAGCGCCTCAATATTAAAAATGGAATCTGCTTGATGAATACATTCTAACATTAGGGAATAGTGATGATGTATAATTGTGAACAAGCTAAAAGACATAGAATTGCATAATTTTAAGGAGTTAATTTTATGATATGTCAATTATCACTCAGAAAAATTATTATTGAAAAAAAAAAACATATGGTCTCAGACCTTACCCCAAACCTAATGTGTTTTCATCAGGGTTTCCGAGTTGTTTGTATGTATATTAGTATTCAGAAACTACTGTAACATAAGGCAGGGATTGGTAAACCTCTCACTAAGGTGGAATCTTTAATGACTGTCCCCTGCGTATGACTCTAATGATCAGGTGTATTTGCTCCTCAGCTGAGATCTAGGCATTGCATGGCTGCCTCCGTCCAGGTGAGTGTTAATATTCCTCACTAGTCAGAACTCTCCTTCAACAAGCTCCATTGGTATGTTGTCTCCAGCCACAGCCCTTTCCTTTTAGAATAAATCTATACAACATAAGTTATTACACTTTTACTGTATTGTACTCTGTCTCCCAATACAGCATGGTTTTATTAGGAGTGTTGATTTCTTTCATTGCATTACTAGACTCGAGCACAGTAGCATTGTACTCCGCAGACATGGTCTAATAATATGAACACAAATTGTCAGTGTAACATGCTTGCGTTGGTCCTGATCCTCTGAGAAGCAAGGGAAAGATGGATTCAATGAGCAAGAGTTTTATTAGGAAAACACCTCTGAGAAAAAGTGCAGAGCAGGCCCAAGGAGTCTATGGGACCAACACACCATGAGGCAAGGCTGACTCTGAATGAATAAAAAGGAAAGGGAAGTGGACTATCCTAAACACAAGTTACACTGAAAAAAGTCCATCAAGGATACCCAGGAGACCTTAAGCCTAAGTCAGGTGTGAGGTGAATCCCATGTTTTCCAGACATGGGTCTGCCTATCATTATTCCTGCCAGTCAGTCAATGGCTGGGAGTCACCCACGGAAAACGTGGTTTGGGGTACACACAGCGACAGAATTCACAGCACAGAGATGGCGAACTGTGTTCCTGAAGGGAGGAATGACTTTCCGAAACCTCCCAAATAGTGAGTATCTAAATTGTCCACCACGTATTCACTGATGGTAATAAGCATCTCACGTAGGTCTTTGTATCTCTCTGCATTTAACCCTGATTCATCTCCGCTCATGAGGTGCTGCTATGTCCTCAGGCCGGCAACAGAGACCAGGTGGGCAGGGGGTTCTGCCAACAGAAAGCTAAGGCTGTAAAACAGCAAAACTGTGCAAGGCATTTATTAATTACAATTTTGTTAAGGGGTACAAAAAAAAGTGTCATTATATTTTCCTTAGAGTAGGAAAAAAATGATGAAAGGATTTTACTGTTTCATTTTTTTTTTATTAAATCATAGCTGTGTACATTAGTATGATCATGGGGCATCATACACTTGGTTCATAAACCGTTTGACACATTTTCATCACACTAGTTCACATAGCTTTCCAGGCATTTTCTTAGTTATTTTGCTAAGACCTTTACATTCCACATTTACTAGGATTCACATATACCCTTGTAAGATGCACGACAGGTGTAATCCCATTAATCCCCCTCCCTCCACCTACCTCCCCCCTCCCTCCCCTCCCTTTCCCCCTTCTCCCTATTCTTAGGTTGTAACTGGGTTATAGCTTTCATGTGAAGGTCCTACATTAGTTTCATAATAAGGGTGAGTACATTGGGTACTTTTTCTTCCATTCTTGAGATACTTTACTAAGAAGAATATGTTCCAGCTCCATCCATGTAAACATGAAAGAGGTAAAGTCTCCATCTTTTTTAAGGCTGCATAATATTCCATGGTGTACATATACCACAATTTATTAATCCATTCGTGGATCCATCAAGTGCTTGAGGTTGACAGGCCACACCCACCCCCTGCTGGATAAAGACAGAGAGTAGCGGCCTAGACGAGCAGACACAGACTACCCTGTGACTTAGGCAGGTGCAAACCCCTGGAGTATCTGCTTGCTACAGACAACTGACTGGGTCACAGCCCTGTGGGGATAGCAACGACTGAGTGTGACAGAGCTGCAAGGTGGGGAAGGAGGCATCAATCTTCCCAGACTGATCTATTTGCTGGTGGCTCTTCCTGACTCTACGCAGCACTGGAACAAGCCATATTAGAGCAGTCACCAGACCCCTGTGATCCAGTTCCCAGGGACCTCTTGTTTCATTTTTTTAGATTGAAAGTTCATAGAAAGTTCAAAGAAACAGATTTTATGTTTTGTCATTACTGTTGGCTCAGCTGAGGTCCTACCATATTGTGTATTTTACTCAAACTAAATTTGACATTGTAGCTAAAATTATAGTGAGACTTCTAGAGACCATCAAAGAGAAGAAAACAGTCTTACATTTTAAAGATTAGTTATAATAATTGTTTATCATCCTGTTTATAAATTATGCATAATTTAACATGCTGCCAGTCAATCTTCAGAGATTCAGGGATACCATCAGCCAGGGTACTTTCAAGAAAGAAAAATATTTTACATTCATGAAATATACTTAAGAAAAACATAATTGTGATGCAGACATACATACAATGAAATGTTACTTGGTCTTAAAAAATAAGGAAACCTCGCTATTCGTAACAACATGGATGAATCTGGAGGACATTGTGCTTAGTGGAGTAAGCCAGACACAGAACGACAAAAATACCCCATAATCTCACTTGCCTGTGGAATCAAAACAAGCTGATTATGTAGAAATAAAGTAGGAGGACAGTGGTTACCCGAGACTGCGAGGTGGAGAAGAAGAAAGTGTACAAGGTTGCAGTTATGGACTGTGAACGTCTACAGATGTAGTGTACAGGGTGGTAGCTACAGTTAACAAATGGTGCTGTATAATGGAAATTCAGTTAGAGAATAGATTACAGGTGCCCTGAGCACACACCTATACAGATATTTCATAACTGAAAAGAAAAGAAAAAGAAAGGAAAGTAAAAGAAAAGAATTAAAAGAGAAGGAAAGAATTGAAAAGAAAAGAAGAAAGGAAGGGAAAAGAGAAGAAAAAAAAGAAGACAAGAGCAGAGTCCCTATGAAAGGAGACCGGTGTATTAATTCATCTTCTATCATTTAACTGTGTATACGTATATTGAAACATTATGCGTACACCTTAAATATAGATAAGAAAAAAGACAAAAGCAAGAAACATATATCTACTTTTTATCTAAATCCAAACTAAGAAAAATATATACATATAAAATTTTTACCTAATCTTTCAATTATCCATGCCACTCTTCTTATTTCTTATTCATGAAAAACTAAGAATGAATCCTAAAAGCATTCTACTTGCATTGCTGAGAGCACTTCTCATCTTTTTTACCAGCTTTGAACATTTTTTAAAAGTAAACGAGTCTTTTCTAAATTAAGTTTCCCACTGTTTCCTTCACTGCAGCACGGCGCTTTGGCCCTTCCTCCACTCCTTTACCTGCATTCAATTCACTTCATATGCTGTCTGGATTCTTGGACTTGAACTTGCGCAATGTGTGTTCTTCCTAATAATCATATTTTACTGGCCTAGCACACATCTTCCCCCCTTTTGTCCTCAGCCCTTGATTTTTCTTGGGGCTCACGTCCCTTTCTGACTCCTATCAGTAGAACTAGGGAGAAAGGGAGTGTTAGGTTCTCTTAGGAACAGGATCCAATTAGCTCCTTGTCTTCACCTGTCCATGGTAATAACTTAAAGAAGTAGACCTGGACCCAAGCTGGGATTTCCAGAATGAATATTGGGATTCTAGAGGACTTTCTGGAAATGAGCCTCTCTAAATCTTCTATTCTTTGCTTTGTGAGAATGTAGGACTGAAGCCATCCCACCACCAGGAGAGGAAAGCCCCGTCTTGAATGAGAACCAAACCACAGGAAGAGAAGAAGAAAAATGAAGAGAGAGGAATTGGACTCTGTGCCATCTCCTGAAATGTCCATCTAAGATGAGCACAGCACCAGCTCCATCCTCACACCTTTAATCACAAAGTATATGCCCATCAGTTCTTCTTTTATTTAAGCCGATTTAGAATTGGATTCTATGATTTGCAACTGAAACAGCCTGAGTAACATACAAAATTAATCAAATTAAATACTGGCCCCGAGATCTTAGAATATTTTATTGGAGAAACAGAATCTTCACATTGCACAGAAAGCCCCACTGGAGGTACCATGAGAGGCAATATGACATCCTCAGTGACCACTACAAAGAAGCAAGCTGTGGATACTTCTGGCAAACTGGGAGTACTCTGCCAAAGAACACCACCTTTGGCTGAGGCAAAACTGAATAAAGACATTACAGGTAATGGGGAAAACACTGCTAAATTTAGAGCAAAAATGATGCTCTGTCCCATTTTTTTTTTTTTTTTATTTCACAGGTTGGAAGAAGGTGATGTCCTGAGTATTTGGGATGATTTAAATGTATTTTATGAATTTGCTAATTGTGAACTTACTATCAGTTACAATTCACCAGCCATGCAGAGGAAACAGAGAAATGAATAATTAGTTGATGTTTATCCAATGTATTTGCACTGAAATGCCAGGATTCATTTTCATTTATTACTTGGAGAAGAAAGTTTTATGACTATGACTTCTAAAATATCTGTAGAGTAGAACAGACATTTTCATGGTTGTCTGTCTGATAATTTAGATTTGAAGTATAAAAATGAATACTATCCTGGGTGGTACCTGTGGCTAAAGGAGTAGGGCGCTGGCCCCATATACTGGGGTGGTGGTTCAAACCTGGCCCTGGCCAAAATTGAAATAAAAAAAAAAAAGAGAGAATATTATCCTCACGTATTTTGCAATAAGGGAGATTACCAAGTTTATATTGTAAGAAAACATAGTCACATTAGTAGAATTTACGCATAGACTATTATACGCCTTAGATATATAAGGATTTATATAAGGATTTATTTTCATGAATGTACCTAAAATACTGTATTTTATAATAAAGGAAAAAAGTGGAAAAGGTAAACAAGAGAAGGTGCAATTTTTAAATACCATTTTGACACAATGTAAAAATGTTTGAAATTCATGAAACAAACTTCTTTACATGCTCAGTAAAATAATAACTAAAAAATTCAGACCCTTTAAAACTGGAAAGTCTCTATTTGAAATATCAAACTTAGGGCTACTTGTGCTGCAGTCTTGTTCCAGTCAAAGATAAACTTGACCCTTTCAGGGAAACTCATAACCCCAGGAGATTACAACTGAGGGGAATATCATATACACAAAAGAACCTGAAAATGAGGCAGGTATGCTTGAGTCCTTCTGAAACACATCTTGCTCACAGGGTTCAATCACAGAGCACAGTTTAAAAAACTAGGCATGGCAATCGCTTCCCAATTCCACAAAAACTATCTGGAACTTAGTGGTATAACACTGCAAAAGCTACAAGTATTCTTAATCCTGACAAGCCCTTGAAGTGATTTACTGTGTGAAACCAATAAAAAGAACAATGACCTTGACTTAGAACTTTCAACAACCATAGAACAAAAGTATCTTCAGAAGGAGTGTTCTCAAAACACTGCTCCTTTCCCGCCTCGGAAGACCATTCTTCTGTTCAGTACTACAGTTACCTGAATGGTTTCTATTACCACCGTGTGAAGTGACCTTCATCACTCTGCAAATATGTAATAGACTTACAGGTTTTAAAAAAAATAAACTTTTTTTGTGTGTGTTTGTTTATTTCCTTCTAATGGTCATCATTAAACCCACATTTTCAATCACCTCTTGCAAACAGCACAGACATCCTTGAACCTAGTCATGAACACACTTCGTAGATGGATTCCCAAGATTGCCACCCACTGCAACCTTGTGCCCTACAACCTGGGCACTTTACACACCACCCACAACATTGCTTTCCAAGCCTGTCCATTCTCTGGTTATTTTCTACCTCTATCAATGACCATTCACTCAGAAAACTGGCTATCATGCTACAGAAACATGTCTTCTTCGTCACAGAGGCCAAGGCTAATGATTACCCAGTGATCACCCAATGACCTTGACTTAGAACCATCAACAACCATAGAACAAAAGTATCTTCAGAAGGAGTGTTCTCAAAACACTGTTCCTTTCCCACCTCAGAAGACCTCGGAATCCAGTGTTTATCCCATTGGATCAATCCTTTTCCTGTGTATCATTTCTCTGTATCCAGGTTCTTTTCTACTAAGTTAAAACAGGGCGCAGTCCTTCTTAATGAACTTTACACTGAGAGCTTCCCAGGAGTCTTCCTATATTCAGTTTCTTTCTCCAAACCCCTAACTGTCTCTCCACTGCCTTCGAGGAGAAGGGTCCACGCTGACAGTTTGATCACTCCTGACAACTGCCTGCTGAATTTTACTAATTTTTTAAGACTCAGCTCAAGATCAGGTGTAGCTCTCTGGTCCCCTAGCCAGACTGCTGTCCCCTTGCCTCTTTTCCTTTTCTTTCTTCTTTCTTTCTTTTTTTCTTTCTTCTTTCTTTCTTTCTTTCTTTCTTTCTTTCTTTCTTTCTTTCTTTCTTTCTTTCTTTCTTTCTTTCTTTCTTTCTTTCTTTCTTTCTTTCTCTCTCTCTCTCTCTCTCTCTCTCTCTCTCTCTCTCTCTCTCTCTCTCTCTCTCTCTCTTTCTGAGACAGAGTCTATGTCACCTTTGGAAGACTACCATGGTGTCATTGCTCACAGCAACCTCAAACTCTTCGGCTTAAGCTATTCTCTGGCCTCAGCTTCCAAGTAGCTGAGACTACAGGCACCTGCCACACTACCTGGCTATTTTTGTTGTTGTTGTTGTTGTCATTGTTGTTCTTTAGCAGGCCTGTGCCAGGTTCGAACCCTCCATGCCTGGTGTGTGGCCAGCACCCTACCCTCTGAGTATGGGCACTGAGCCGCTGTCTCTTTTCTTGCAGCACAGTGTCCACGTTCATCTCAACTTTGAAGACAGTTGTGAAGAATCATATGGACATGGTTGGTTGCTACCCTAAAACTGTCCTTCCTGTCCCAGAGAATACCAATTAAATGGTGGTGTCCACTCAGTGAGGGAAGTCCTCATCATGTTGCGTCAGGAGTCCTCAGGCCTGGCAGGGTGGAGCCTATAACAGATGCGATGCATGGCCAAGGTGTGAGGATCACAGATTCTGATTTAATGGGTCCAGCATGGACCATGTGTGTCCAGGACATCCATGTGTGTCAGGAGCTTTTCCTGAACACCTAAAGTTATGGATGAGAGCATTCGTGTGAGAACTCCCCAAAAGGTGTTTACTGTTCAGGGTTTGGTGCTTGAATTAATGAGCTAATAGGGTGGAAAGGAATGACTTGTATCCCAGGCTCTGGCATGCTTCCTCTCCTGCTAAGCATGATCAGGAGGGATGAGGCGCAGACTGCAGCAAAGATGGTCACATGATGTGACGAGGAGAATGGTATAAGAAGGAATTAAACACTACAAGAAACAGAGAAGACAAATAGAAGGACCCAGAGGTTTTAATAATATTACCAAGGTGCTTATTCCTCTGTGTCTAGAGCTTTCTTTCTGGTATTTGAATCTTGGGAGGAAGGAACTTTCCCAGAAGAATGAAATCTAAATGATAAACACATTTTGTTTGAGCTACCCAGCACTGTGCACCCACAAACACAGGAGAGTTTGTTATCATCTGTTACTAAGTTTATAGTATGGAAGGAAGAAAAGAAGAAACTGAAGAGGGAAGTCGGTCTTGCTAATTATTAAATTTAAAGAGGAGAATGTGGATGTGTCTGCTGAGTTGTTCAGTGATGGACAACTCAAATGATGGATTTTTCTACAGTGAATGAGTCCTCTAGATTATTTGTCTCGACTCACATACATTTTCTTTATGTTCATAAAATCCTGAAGACGGAAGGAAAGTTATTTTCAAAGATGAATCTAAGAGATTTTACTAAGTTACTCCCTGGTTACTTTCTTTTGCTTTCTTTTTTTTTTTTTTTATTGTTGGGGATTCATTGATGGCACAAGAAACCAGGTTACACGGATTGCATTTGTTAGGTAAAGTGTGGACAATTGGGGTCACCTGGGGAAGATGAGCAAGGTAGTGGCTCCGGGGTCCTGCACCATCTAACCTGAGAAAGCACATTTACTGACACATGTGGTGATGACTGACATGATCGTAATCAATTATAATTACAAACATCTTGTCTTAGTTCCCTGTCTGTTACTACAGCAGAATACTACAGACTGGATAGTTTATAAAGAACAAAAAGTTCATCTGGCTCACAGTTCTGGAAATCCAAGATTAAGGGGCCCCATTAGGTGACAATCACTGTGTCATCACAAGGCAGACGGCAAGGGAGGTCATAGAGATAGAGAGAAAAAGGGCCCATCTCCGACAATGACTAATCCATTTCCATAGTAACAGCATTAATCCCTTGATGAGGGTTCTTCATGGCCTGACTTCTTAATACTGTTATAACAGCAATTGGATTTCAGCCTGAGTTTTGTCAGGAACATTTATTTACAGGTGTTCTCAAACTTTTTAAATAGGGGGCCAGTTCCCTGTCCCTCAGACCGTTGAAGGGCCGGACTATAGTTAAAAATAAAAAAAGACTATGAACAAATTCCTATGCACACTGCACATATCTTATTTTGAAGTAAAAAAACAAAACGGGAACAAATACAATCACAGCGCCTAAAACCATATTATATGTAATATGTTATAATTACAAACATGCCCCAAATTAGTAATTTTAGGCATCACAGCACATTTGCTTACTATGATTTAATTAAGGCAAGAACCTACAAATGACTTTCCTGAGTTCATATGAATTTTGGTTATCTAGATTTGACAAATTATAGCTATAGAAAGATTTTTTAACTACACAATATTTAGCAACATTACACGGCACAGTAGTTAGCATTTCCCCCAAATAAGCCATTTAGTACTAGTGATATTTTTAAGAAATGGCATTTGGAGTATATATTAAATTAGAATGGTTACACAAATAAAATAATTTGTGCATTTGACACTATAAAAATGAGGGAGTTAGAATTCAAAGAGTTTCTAGATAAAAAATACATTAGTAAATTAAAGATGGCCAAGAAAATATTACTTTGCTGTGCTATTCTCATTTTTCTGGAAATTGCAGAATAAAAAATATTGTATTATTTGCATAACTGAATATTTACAGTTTTGCACCATACTCCGATATTGCAAAATTACTGACGGGGCAGTAGGATCATTAGCATTATTTTTAATTATTGGATTCATTTTATATTTAATTTGTAAAAAAGTGAAGCATGCTCAAAGTGAAAATGAACGTTATGCGCAGGTGTTTGCTTTAATGATGACAGATATGAATAATATTCATCAAAAACCAGAAAGGGGAAATGTAGGATAATATTTAGAAATAAACATATCCTACATCAAGCACACAAAGTGAACTCAGTGTGAGTTTAAAATGACTTGCTTTTCTTCCAGAGGCTTAAGGGACCTGGACCCCCTGGGACACATGCAGAGTTGGCTTCCCTGGAGTTAATTCCATAAGCCATTTCTCTGAAGCTGTACACCCCGTGAAGCCTGAGATCAAAGGGTATGCCGCCCTTCCTCAGAGATACGGGCCAGAGGGTTGACGTATGTTAACAACATATTGTCAGAGGTCTATAGGTGCTCTGCCCTGAGGAAAGACACAGTCGTTACTTCATACTGAGTAAACTGAGTGAATGCTTCAAGATACTCTTCCATTAACTCTGTTCCCCTGTGGCTACTCTCTTCTTTATGATTTTGTTTACACACCTGCCCAGAGATTAGTCAGTGTTTAGAAGAAGATGTTTACTACAAAAGTGATTGTGTTGATGTGGTAACAGGATATTTCCTTTTTAGTAGATTTCAGATAGGTAAATTGAGGTAATGGTGAAAATAACAGATAATAGATTAAGTGCATACATGACTAGAAAGGTATAAAATCAAACCCCTAAATAAAGATCTTCACTACACACCATCTCATCTTGTGTAGTCAGTTTCTTGACTAAATAATTACATGAGTGAGTTTACACCCACAGCAAAGCTGCTGTTCATTCGCATCTCTGGTCACGCAACAAAAACCATGAAGAAATGAAAAGCATAAAGAAACATAGTCCTGTCAATTTAGCACTAAGTTTTTTCTGAGAAAGAGGTCAATATTGTAAGGCAGATATAATGATGGATTTGAGAAGTAAAAGTTTCTAAGAGTCTTTAGCTTTCTGTATAAGCATTTATATTAAAATATTCTTCTGAATTTTGGTTGAGGAGTCTGATAAAACTTCTCAAAAATCAACTACAAAACTAAATAAGTGGTCAAAATAAGGTATTTCAGAGCTCTTGAATTTAAGCAAAGTCATACAACAAATTGAGACTTGTTTTTTGATGAAGCCTACTGAACTTGAGCTAAGAACAGTGAAAAACTTGGCCAACATTCTGTGATGGATTTGCTCACAGTGGGGCCAGAACTCCATGAGTTCTGCTGGTTGAGTAGTTTAACCTGAGTGGGAAGGCAATGAAAACCACCAGCTTCACCTCCACTGTGGGAAAGGACTCACTTGATTTGGAGGAGTATAAATTGGAAATCTCAGTGGCAATTCAGAAGAGAGCTCTATAGCTCTACTGTCCTGGTATTGAGGCTGCACCTGGGCAAATAATGAACTGTGGGAGTAGCGTTGGATTTCCATAGGGACTGATAGAAGTTGGGAGAGCCATGGGGAGACTCCCTGGATGAGTTGGCCACCTGTCCCTGCCTGGCACAGCCAGTAAGCATGTCTAGCACAGAGTAGAGGGGCACAGAGACACCAGAACATTCTTGGCAAAGAAACCAGAATGCATGTGTAGAGGTGACACAAAGAGTCTATGGGAATGAAAAGCTCGGAAAGCTTTAAAATGGCCTGACATTTAAAAACCTTCTCCAGGCCACACATAGATACATCAGCAGGGGGGAGAAAACTTACCCGCTCAAGGTCTTTTAGCACATGGTGTTACCATTCTAAACCCTAAGCCATTCAAACACAGCAATTGCAGTAGGAAACAGACTTAAAAAGAAATACAAGAAGGAGGAAAAGGGAGCAGATAAATCAACAGACACACATTTCAGGGGAAAGAAACTTAACAACCCTTATCCACTCAAGTGGCAGAACAAGCAACAAAAATCAGTGGGAAAAGGCAGAAAGGTATAAAAAGAAAAAAAAATGTACCCCCCAAAATTAAACAAGAAAGTGTGACTAATTTTCAGCCTAAAACATAAAAAGTCCATAGATTTTGTTTTTGACTGTCAACAGATATGAATTTCAGCAAAGATCTCTAGACAGCAGTTTGACCACCTCCCTACGCTGGTCGCCTCCTTAAGTTTACCTAATTTTCATAGACTGGGAATGTACCACATGTGCGTTATTTGTATAGGAGGCCTCGTTCTTTACATTGACCACCTCTACATGTTGACCAGCTGTAAGTTGGATGGTCAACTTACAGAGGTTCTACTGTATGTTAAAAGAATTAGAGAGAATCTTACCTAAAGTATTAAAGGAAAGTATAATGAGAAGGTGCCTGCAAATTGAGTACCTCAATACACAGAGACATATAAGGAAAGAAGCAATTAAATGGAAATTCTTAAGGTGAAATGCACTGGTAAGTAAAATACATTCCCTAGAAAAACTTAACATAAGATTTGATGGATTAACAAGCTGTGGTATATGTATACCATGGAATACTATTCGGCTATTAAAAAAAAAATGGAGACTTTACATCCTTCGTATTAACCTGGATGGAAGTGGAAGACATTATTCTTAGTAAAGCATCACAAGAGTGGAGAAACATGAATCCCATGTACTCAATTTTGATATGAGGACAATTAATGACAATTAAGGTTATGGGGGGGGAGGAAAAGCAGAAAGAGGGAAGGAGGGAGGGGGGTGGGGCCTTGGTGTGTGTCACACTTTATGGGGGCAAGACATGATTGCAAGAGGGACTTTACCTAACAATTGCAATCAGTGTAACCTGGCTTATTGTACCCTCAATGAATCCCTAACAATAAAAAAAAAAAAAAAAATGAAGGCAAGGGGCGGCGCCTGTGGCTCAAGGAGTAGGGCGCCGGTCCCACATGCCGGAGGTGGCAGGTTCAAACCCAGCCCTGGCCAAAAAAAAAAAAAAAAAAAAAAAATGAAGGTAAGGTATAAAGATTCTCAGAAAAAGAAAAAATAAAGAAAACTGTTGCTAGCTGACTTGAATTACAAGAAATACTATAGGAAATTCTTTAGGCTAAAAGAAAAAAACCAAATGGTAACTCAAATTAAGAGGTAAAATTTAAGGGTGTCACAAAATGGTAACAATGTAGTATATGTGTAAGATCAATAAATATATTTTATGTTATTCTATTAACTTAGTTTTAAAACATAGGCTGTAAATTGGTAATCACGACGCTGCAATTGGAGTTTATACATATATATAACATATATGACAATATTAGCTCAAAAGTGTCAGGGAGAAAGGGAGATACATGGGGACAAAGTTTGTTCATTTTACCAGAATCAAGCTATTATGACTCTAAAGTAGATGATAACAAATTAATGAATATAATGTAATCCCTAGAACTTGAAAGGATAAGCTGTCAACCATAGGTCAAACTTCCCACCTAAACACATTTTTGCTGGGAAACAGTTGTGCTTATCCATTCCCACCAGGCTGCTTTCCCCACCGTAACAACAGAGTTGATCAGACCAGATACAACGAGGAGCCCAGGATGAAAAAAATGTAAAGTATTTACTATCTGGTTTTTATGAAAGAATGTTTGCCAACCCCTACCATAGACAACCGCTGAAAAAATAACTCTAAATAGTATAGGAAAATAGCATAGGAAAAATATAACACAAACAGAAATTAAGATGGCTCAGTAAAACTGCTTACGTAGTGCAGAAAGAAACAGTAAACGAGGGGCAGATGGGCTGAAAAAACATGAAATGATCAAAACAAAGTAGCAAATGGTTGACAAATAAACAGATTCATAATAACTTCAAATATGAGTTGACCATTCTACTCACGAGGCAGGTATTGTCAGCCTGGAAACACAAACAAGATGTCACCAACAAGAGGCGCATCTTATACGCCAGGATGTAAATAATTGAAAGTGAAAGAATATCAAATGATATGCACGAAATTGTGTCCGTGAAAGAGCTGGACTAGTTTTACCAATATCTGACACAATAGATTTTAAGCTGAGAAATATTTACAAAAGGTAAGAAAAACATTTCATAATGATATGTCAGGTTATTATATAAATATGGAATCACAATGAATCTATACAACTAATGAACGAATTTAGTAGTCACAGGTTAAAAGCTCACCACAGATAAAATTTTGTCTGTATACAGTGGCCATTAGAAAATGAGGTGAGTAAAACAACATCATTCACCAACAGCAAACCAAACTATCAACTACCTGAGAATAAAATTAACAGAATAAATGCAAACTTGTAAACTGAACTCTACCAAACACTGATAAGAAATATAGCAGAAGATGAAAATAAATAAAATAAATACGGTCATGGAATATTCTGAAGAAAGCAATTCTATGCAAACACATCTGTATATTCAATGCAATCTCTCTTAAAAGACTGGTAGGCATTTATTGTAGAAATTCACAAGCTAGACCTAAAACTTATATGGAAATACAAAGGAATTAGAATTGCCTAACACAATTTTCAAAAGAAAACAAGGGTGAAAGATATACCTAACTCAATTTTCAAACTTCTACTGCTCTAGAAATTGAGACCATGTGGGATTGTCTAAAGACGTCATGTACATCAATAGTTCAGCAACGAGTCTTTACATTTATATTGAAATGATTTTGACAAATGTGCCATGACAAATAAAATGGGAACGTTCCCTTCACAACTGGATCTCCATATCCAAATCTATACATGTACATATAGATGTAAATATAAATATATGTATATACACACATCTAGAACCTTTATTCTCACCATAAAAACAACCTTACAAAAGGAATAAAAGACCCAAAAGTAAGGGTCTTTATAAAACTTTTAAAAAACACACATGCTCATGTATACATGTACACACACACACAGAAGAAATCTTTTTTTTTTTTGCAGTTTTTGGCCGGGGCTGGGTTTGAACCTGCCACCTCTGTCATACAGGGCCGGCACCCTACTCCATTGAGCCACAGGCACCACCCAGAAGAAATCTTTTTTTTTTTTTTTCCTTTTGAGACAGTCTTACTTTCTCCCCCAAGTTTGAGCACCCTGGCATCATCATAGTGCACAGCAATCTCAAATTCCCAGGCGCAAGCAATCCTCCTGCCTCAGCCTCCTAAGTAGGAGGCTGAGACTATAAATAGCAGTCATTAGGCCCAGCTATTTTTCTATTTTAAGTAGAAATGGGGTTCTCACTCTTGCTCATGCTCATCTTGAACTCCTGAACTCAAGCAATTCTTATGCCTCAGGCTTCCAGAGCTCTACAGAACCACAGCACTTGACCCAAAATAAATCTTTATGCAATTTAATTAGGTAGAAGACACATTCCAAAACAACTGGTACTGGAAAGTAGGAATTATTTCCAAATGGCCACAAGTAAACTTTTGGGGATGATAGAATTCATCTAAAATTAATTGTAATGATGGTTGCACAATAATATAAATTTACTATAAATTTATGATTTGTCTGTTACCATTGATGAATTTTATCTTACATAAATTATAGCTATGGCTGTTAAAATATTTAAGTTAGAATAAATGTTCAAAATATGTATTTTAAGACAGTGAAACAATGAAACAATGCTTAATAATTTGAGTGATTATATGTTAGAAAATTAAACCGAGTTGAATTCGGTGCTGTCCTCAAGGAAAAAAAAAATAGAAAAAAATATTCCTTATTACCCTGAGCAAGAGAGGGGATTGGACTTTCAGCAACATCCTGTATAATATTAGAAAATCGTGGAGAAATAAAATGATGTATCCATTTATACGTCAGAAAATGTTCCTTTGATTATCATGGATTACTTTTTGGCCAAAAGATATGCCAATCCAATCTGGAAGGAATAAGGAGAAAGTACTAGACTAATTCTACATGGAGCTGACAAGTTAAATATTAAATTAATTCCTTCTGTTTCTAAAACTTCTTTGTAAGCAGAATATGTGTTGGGATTCTGTGCAGTGCATTTGTAACCCGTTAATAATAAAAGGAGGAAGACATCAGGGATCAAAAGTAGAAGGTAAGCCAGAGGCAGAGGAGACGCTCGCTTCATTTTCACAACATTTTCGTGCTTTTTTTTTTGTTGTTTTTTTTTTAGTAAATCATAGCTGTGTACATTAATATGATCATGGGGCACCATACACTTGTTTCATAGAATATTTGACACATTTTCATCTCATTAGTTGACATAGCCCTCCTGGCATTTTCCTAGTTACTTTGCCAAGACATTTACATTCCACATTTGCCAAGGCTCACATGTACCCTTGTAAGATGCACCACAGGTGTGATCCTTTCAATCCCCCTCCCTCTACCCACCTCCCCCCTCCCTCCCCATGCTTTCCCCCTTCCCCCTGTTCTTAGGATGTAACTGGGTTATAGCTTTCATGTGAAGGTCCTAAGTTAGTTTCATAGTAGGGGTGAATACATTGGATATTTTTTCTTCCATTCTTGAGACACTTTACTGAGAAGAATATGTTCCAGCTCCATCCATGTAAACATGAAGGAGGTAAAGTCTACATCTTTCTTCAAGGCTGCATAGTATTCCATGGTGTACATATACCACAATTTGTTAATCCATTCGTGGATCCATGGGCACTTTCATGCTTTGAAAGACTGTGTGCTGGGCAGCGCCTGTGGCTCAGTGAGTAGGGTGCCGGCCCCATATACTGAGGGAGGCAGGTTCAAACCCGGCCCCGGACAAACTGCAGCCAAAAAATAGCCAGGCGTTGTGGTGGGCGCCTATAGTCCCAGCTGCTCCGGAGGCTGAGGCAAGAGAATCAGCTAAGCCCAAGAGCTGGAGGTTGCTGTGAGCTGTGACGCTACGGCACTCTACCGAGGAAGACAAAATGGGACTCTGTCTCTAAAAGAAAAGAAAAAGAAAGAAAGACTGTGTCCCATGTCGTGAAATTCAAAAGTTTGTGATTACCAGAGAAATCGTTTATTTCATATTTCCCCCTTTCAGATCAGCTCTGGATAGTCATAATTTTAATCTATGATACTTAAATTTTTCAAAAAAAAGTTGCAGCCCTAAAGGTCTCTTGAGTAAATTTAGCTTTAATCTTATAAATACAGTACATGTCATAAATAATGGAGCTGAATAATTTATAGTGATTATTGCAAAAGTTTATCTTCCAAAGGACCTCAAAGTATTGTACCCCAGAAGTGTACGAGAGTTGAATTACTATAATTTACATAGGAAAACAAGGCATCCACCTGTACATGATCAAAAGCTAAGTGAAAGACCTGAAAGTCATGTTTAAATAAGAAAATAGGGTAAGTAGGTCCAAATAAGTGTCAACTTTTATTTGTTGATTAGTCCTTATCCTTAGTAGTTTTTCATTTTGATTCAATGGTAATCAAGATGAAGTAATTAGGGGATCCTATTTTATAATTCATTCAAAGTGCTTCTTATAGGAAAGAGAATTTTATTCCAGACTTATCCATCACATTGAGATGTGTTTTTATGGAACCTACATTATGTAACATTAAACATTCATAATATACTGATGTCTTATTAATGCAGATAAACCAAATTTCCAAGGAATTCAGGACTTTTTGCTTGGTTGTTTTTTTTTTGTTTCTTAAGCAACAGTCCTTGCTGTTTGACTTGACTGAGGAAGAGGGCTGGACCTCAGCTACAGGAGCATGTGAAATTTCTGGGCCCTGCTCAGTTGACGGCAGCTTCCTGACCTGCTGGAGAGTCCTCCGGCCCTGTCCACAAGCCTGGCCCAGCCTTACGTCCTTTGACTGTGCTTCACTTTATTGTGTTTTGCAGATAGTGTGTTTTTTACAGATTGAAGGTTTGTGGTAACCGAGCTGAGTAAGTCCCTTCATAACACTTTTCCAACCGCACACACTTACTTTGTGTCTCTGTGTCACATTTTGGTAATTCTAGCAAAATTTTAAACTTTTCATTATTAGGTCTGTCATGATGATCTGTGATCAGTGATCTTAAATGTTATTATTGTAATTATTTTGTGGTTCCACGAACTGCCCTCACATACAACTGCAAACGAAATCTGCCACTGTTGTGTGTGTTCTGACTGCTGCCCCGGCCGGCCGTTGCCCCATCTCTCTCCCTCTCCTAGGACCTCTCCTAGGACTCCTTATTTCCTGAGACACAATAATAATAAAATTAGGGTGATTAATAACTCTACAATTAATTGATAGGGAGAAAGTTTGAATGATCTATAATAAAACATGCCACAACATTTCTCAGTCCAAGATCTAATCCAAGCAGGGCCCAAATTCGCTTCAATTCTATGAAGGCTGAGAGGGCTGAGAAAGGAAAGACAGAAAGACCCAGGGACTGGTTCATAAAATTTAAGGTACAAGCCATCTCCATAACATAAAAGTGCAAGAAGAAGCCACAGGTGCTAATGGAGAAGCTGCAGAAAATTATTTAGAAAATTTAGCTAAAGTCACTGACAAAGGTAGCTGCACTAGGACTGCCTGGCCAGAGAAGAGAAGTCGCGGCTTGGCTTCAAAGCTTACGAGACAGGCTGACTCTCTCATTCAGGGCTAAGGTAGGTGGTGACAGTAAGTTGAAACCAGTGCTTATTTACAATTCTGAAAATTCTATTTCCCTTAGGAATTAGACTAAATCTACTCGGCCTGTGCTCTAGAAATAGGCCAAAGCCTGGATGACAATCTGCTTGTTGACAGAAGGGTTAACGGAACATTTAAAACCTGCTATGAAGACCAACTAGTCAGAAAAAGATTCTTTTCAAAGTATTACTGCTCATTGACAATGCATCTGGTCAACTAAAAGCTCTGATGGAGCCATCCAAGGAGGTTTGTGTTTTTTTCATGCTAACGTTGCACTCATTCTATGGTTCATGGACCAAGAAGTCATTTTGTTTTTCAAGACATATTATTTAAGAAATATGTTTTGTAAGGAGATAGCTGCCAGAGATAGTGATTCCTCTGATGGATCTGGGCAAAGCAAATTGAAAAGTTGGAAATGATTCACCATTCTAAATTTTATTAAGAATATTTGTGGTTCATGGGAGGACACCAAAATGTCAACAATAACAAGAATTTGGAAGAAGCTGATTCCAATACTCATGGGTGACTAAGGCACTCCAGACTTTGAAGAAGTAACTGCAGATTTGGAATAGGAATGGAATTCGAATTATGAGAAGGACTGGAAGATGTAACTGTATTGCTGAAATCTCACAAAAAAACTTGATGCTTCTTATGGATGAGCAAAAAAATGTGGTTTTTCAGAATTTACTTTTGATGAAGATGTCGTGAACATTGTTGAAATGACAACAAAGGTTTTAGAATATTCTATCAACTTAGATGACACAGGAGCCATGGGGTTGGAGGAGATTGACTCCAAATTTTGAAAGTTCTACTGTGGGTTACATGTTATTAAAAATCATTGGATGCTACAGAGAAATCTTTCAAGGAAAAAGGAGTTGATCAATGCAGCAAACTACACTGTTGTTTTATTTTATAAAATTACCACAGCTACCTCAACGTTCAGCATTCACCACTTTGACCAGTTAGCAGCCATCAATACTAAGAGCCGATGCTCCACCAGCAGAAAAGTTATAATTCTCTGAATGCTTTTGAGCCCAAAAAGTACTTTCAATTAACATATGTGCCTTGCTTTTTACATATAATATTGTTTCACACTTAATAGACTATAGCATAGTATAAACATCAATTTTATATGTGCAGGGAAACCAAAAAAGTTTGCTTGACTTGCTTTATTACAATATATGCTTTATTGTAGCAAACAAACAGTCTGGAACAAAACTGGTAACATCTCTGAGGGGTACTTGGAGGCAGCGACAGAGCCCTTGGGAATTATCATTGAAGGTAGACAAGCAAGGGGGGATAATAGTGATCAAAAATAACATACTAGAATGTCCTTCTGTCACATTTCTCTGACATGGCAGGCTAAGAACCCAGCCAATACTCAAATAGAATTTAAGATTGTTGAATTACTATCCTAGATTAATTGAATGTGATCTGTGTAGAAAAATTTTATGGGTTTTGGGTGGTGCCTGTGGGTCAGTGAGTAGGGTGCCGGCCCCATATACCAAGGGTGGTAGGTTCAAACCCAGCCCTGGCAAAACTGCAACAAAAAATAGCCGGGCACTGTGGCGGGTGCCTATAGTCCCAGCTGCTCAGGAGGCTGAAACAAGACAATCACCTAAGCCCAAAAGCTGGAGGTTGCTGTGAGCTGTGTGATGTCACAGCACTCTACTGAGGGGGACTAAGTAAGACTCTGTCTCAAAAAAAAAAAAAAAGTATGGGTTTAATTGTATCCTAGATTTAATTATTATCCTAATTAATTGAATGCGATCTGTGTAGAAAAATTTTATGGGTTTATTTGTATCAGTCACAAAGAAATGTTAATCCCCAGTACCTATAAACCTGCCCTTATTTGGAAATAGGTTTTCTTGCATGTAATCAAGGTAAGACAAAGTTGTTAGTATTGGCCCTAATCCGATATGGCTGATGACCCTTTAAGAAAAGGAAACCACAGTGTGCTGTCACAGACACATGGGAGACTACCACATGTAACAGAGTAAGGCCGGGAGTGATGCTGCCCCAAGCCAAGGAGAGCTGGGGCTACCAGAAGCTGGGTGGTCAGAGGATCGTCCCCTGAGGGTGTGGAGAGAGCGTGGTCCAGCAAAGGCCTTCAGACTTCCAGATTCATCAATTTGAGATTAAATTCCAGTTGTTTTAAATGACCCAGTTTGTGATAATTTGTAGCAGCAGCCCTGAAAAACTGATACAAATTTTGGTGGCAGAAAGTGGAGTATTGCTGTCACAGACACCTGAAAGTGTAGGAGTGCTTTCGGAAGTGGGCCATGAGTGAAGACTGGAAGAGTTTTGAGACAACAGAAAAAGCTGTGATTTCCTTGAAGAGAATGTTGGCAGAAATAGGGATGTTAAAGGAAAGTCTTGTGAGGTCACAGACAGAAAGGAGGGATGTGTCATTGGAAACTGGAGGAAGGACAACCCTTGTTGTAATAGGCATCTGGGTGGCAGTCTGTTCCACGGTTTTCTGGAAACGCAGACCCCGTACGCAATGAACTGGGTCTTTAGCTCAGAGATTTCCAAGCAGAGTGTAGAAAGTGTGGCCTTCTGCTTATCAAAAAATATGAGGAAAGAGATGAATTAAGTCAAGCAACTGTTAAAGAGTAAAAATAAAAAAGGAATTAGTGTTGCTGATTTGGAAAATTGGTTGCATAGCCAGAAGTTCTCAGCATGTCCTGGAGAGTGGTCCAAGGCTGTGGCCGGACAGCCATTTTCTACGGAGATTAAATGTCTTATTCTTAGATCCAATTAAATATCTCAACAGGAGCCCGGGACGAAGAGGCAATTTTCTGTATATGACTGACCTCTTTGATGGAGTGCCGTAAATTCAACAGGAGATTAAAAAGAGTTTTGGGAATTGTTTACAGGCAGATACATCATTATCCTGGGCTAAAAGGAATAAATAAGACAAAATGAAGGAAGAAAAAGCCAGGTGAAGAGGGTAGACTATCTGTCCAGTGAGCAGAGAGGGACGGGGTGCAGCCGCCGTAGTCAGCACAGCAGACAGAGCCTGAAAACAGACGGCTGTTCTCAGGCGTGGAGATTCAGCGGAATTGTCCCCGCTAGGGTTTAGCCTTGCTTGGGATATTTGACCTCTTCTGTCAAAACAAAAAGAAAGAAAATAAAAGAAAAGGTACCTTTTTAAGATGAGAAGAACATCATGTGAAGAGGAAGACCATACAGGGGAGCGCTGGGTGAGGACTGAAGAGAGACCACAGCAACACAGGCCAGGACTCCAACCATCTGCTGGCCACCCCAGAGGCTCCAACAGCCCAAGGAGGGATTTTACTGTGTGATCCCCCTACTGACTGCTTGATGTTGGACTTCTAACCTTTAGAACTGGGAAAGAATTAATTCCTGGGTGGCTCCTGTGGCTCAAGGGAGTAGGGTGCAGGCCCCATATACCAGAGTTGGTGGGTTCAAACCCGGCCCCGGCCAAAAAAAGAATTAATTCCTGTGGTTTCAAGCCACCTTGTTTCCTATATTTTATTACAACAGCTCTATAAAACTAATATAAGAAATTAATTTATGAAAAGATAAGTTGCTTAGATTGTCTTTTTCTTGTTAAAAAGACTGAGCTCAGGCAATTAACTGCACGAACCAGAATTTTACGCATTTCGTTAGTCTTTTCCTCCTATAACTTGTAAAATGGAGTAGGACTTCTCCCGCTAACGTTTTTACAAATAATATTTTATTGGGGAGGCAAGTGTGTCTCAGCAGTGTGCTTGCTAAGTAATTCGTATATATTCTCATTTAATAGTCGAACAGTTCTCCGTGGTAGTCACTGTAATTTCCTTAGCCATCACAGCAGAATATCCTGAAAGCTATAGGTGACTGAGCACCGGGCTGGTAGAAGTGGTCACTGGATCTTGGGGGAGGGGCTGGGAGCTGGACGATCTCCAGGGGCGTGGAGATGTTTTGCAGCCTGGAGACAAGCCCCAAGCAACTGCATGTGTTAATAAGACTGGTGGCTCGTTAGCAAGCACATGTTAAACTTTGGACGTTTGTGGTGCAACAGGGTGGGAGTCCAGCCCGTGGGGAAAGAGCATGTAGCATCATTAAGCAGGTAGTCCCAGTACGCGGCCCCCCACACCTGCTGTTTAATGTTTCAGTAACAGACCACAGCACAGGTAACTCGGAGCTCTTCCCCGCACCTATGGGAAGCCCACCTCTTGTAAGTATGTACTTCTAATCCACGTCCCGGCTGTTTTATTCGCACAGGGACGTGATGGGGTGCCACAGTGGCATGGACTGAGGGCCATTAGTGATATTTAACTTTCAAAAGTACGAATTTGAGAATGAATTGGTACAAATTACACTAGGGGAACGTCATGCTATATATATACATATATATATATATTTTTTTTTTTTTTTTCAGTTTTTGGCCAGCGCTGGGTTTGAACCCGTCACCTCCAGCATATGGGGCCGATGCCCTACTCCTTTGAGCCACAGGCGCCACCTGTCATGCTATATTTTTTGATAATTTAAATTTCAATAAATCATATAAATAATAGTAAGGAAAATATTCTTTCATGGACTAAAACAAAAGATAAAATGGCTCCTACTATTTTTATATTTTGTCACTGATGCTCCTATTGGATGGCAAAAAATTGTCCACTAAAACTTTATATTGTTGAATAATTCCTCATTGCTTTCTTTTTTTTCTCATTTCTTTTTTCTCTGTATTTTCTCTCTTTTTCTCTTTCTCTCTCTTTTTCTGTGCACTAGTAAGTTCTCCTGAATAAATCTGTATTCTAAAAATCTCATAATCTCTTAAAATAAGTTTGCACACATGTCATGAATTAAAGATGGTTGCAGATTCTCTCACATTATTCTCTCAAGAGCTGGGGTCTGCCCCCCCCAACCCCACCGCCATGTGAATCAAGCAGTTTTTGTGGTCATTTTGGCCAAGAGAGTACAGAGTAAGTGGACAGTGCCATTTGGGGGTACAGGCCTTCAATCATGGCTGGTTCCCACTGCCTCTGTCTGGAATCACACCCCTTTCAGCCTGAGCATCCCGGATAAGACCTACAACTCCTCAGTGAAGTACTCAGGGAAGTCTCAGTGTCCGTGGGATGGGAGACAGAGGAATGCTCAGCTTCCAGCCACCCACAGCCTGTAAAGACTACAGCCATGCTCGGCTCTCCAGGGCAGCACGGCCAAAGCCTGACACCTTCTTACTATGACAAGCCCTCAGTTAGCCCTGTCTGACTCCTTGACTCACATATTCATTAGACACAATAAAATGATAGCATTTTTAAACCACTGACTGTCACGGCTGCTGTATTATACATATGGCAATAGGTGATCCAGTCAGAGTCCTCAGTTGCGCTTTGTGGATGGAGTTAAAGCCACTTCCTTTTTTTTCTGTTGTTGTTTGTTTGTTTCATTCCAAATCTCTAACATGAAGGCCCCATCCAGCAGCTTTCATGGAATTTGTCTAATGAGACCAGTCATTTGGCTTGACCAGTGATTTGCAGGTGCATGGCTGTGCGTATTATCTGATTTAATGGTTCTAATTATAATAGAAAAGAAAAAATCAGATTGAATTTATGGTTGCATCTGCCTACTGGAAGACTTTTAGTTTTTGGTGCCAGATAAATTTTCAACACTCTTTCCAAACATTAAATAAAGTTGGAATAACAGAAGAAAAGCTACTTTTTTATATGTAAATGATAGAAGCTAGAGTAAAACAATTTTTCTTCATCTGGAGCTCCAAAAAGGCAGAAAAAAGCACAAAGGTTTCTACAAATGGCCTTTAATTTTTCCCCATAGCTGGATGACCCCCTAAGCTAAGGTCTTTTTTGATATTCTGAAGTAAATGTATATGTCTTTTTGAGATTTTACCAAAAGACTGACTTGCTTAGAATACCTTATTAACTACCATAGTGAATAGACTTTCAGGATGACTTCCATTCATTCTTTACCATTCTACTGCACATCCATGGAGTGTCCTGTGTTGTGGGTATTTTACTGCAGATATAGGCCCATAAATGATCTTCAGAGGAGATACCAACAGGTAAAAAGATACCGCTGCCCAGACTGATGGGCCCTCAGAGCGGCACCGCAGATGCAGCCCTGGGGGTGGGGGTCAGGGCAGCCTCTGCAGACTCGCTGGGGCAGGCAGCGCTGGGCAGTGGGGCACCAGGCAGAGCAAGAGCCAGGGGAGCTGGCCAGCCGGACAGGGGCTCCTGGCCCTGTCCTGCGTGCATTTGTGGGAGGGTGTTCAGAGGAGGCAGAACGCAGTGGGGGGTGGAGTGTTTGAGAGGAAAAGAGTTCTGACTGTGGAACTGTGTATTCCTGCTGGAGAGAAAGCAAAAGGAGAAAACTTGCTCCCGACCCTACTGTACTGCCCAGAGATAATCACTCACAGTCTATTAAAGTATAATATTTATTTTCAAATTGGTTTCATTAAACAAATTTTCAGACAGGAATAACTTTATAGAGCTTTTTGTATTGTGAACATTTTCCCATGCCAGTAAATACTCTGTGGGAAAGAACTTTATGATCACTGAACTATTCGTCCTGGTGTTCTGGTAACATTTAACAGGATGTGCAGCACTCATTGGCTCTTGTAACATGAATACCCCCACACTGGCCAATTTTAAGCTGCCGACATGTTGCCGCTGACTCCAAAGTTGGGAAGAGATGTGTGCAGTGGTCTGTCCTGACGGGGTGTAGACACAATCCAGCACATCGCTGAGTTTATTTTCAATTGTGTAGGAAGAACAAACTTTATTGCACTTTTCTACTGTTGCATACTTAATTTACATGCATTTCCCTTTATAAATAATATCTGACTGTCAGCTGGCATCTCGGTTTGGAGGGAAGACGCTGAGTAAAATTTTATAAGTGGTATGACACTTATCAATTTCTAGAAAACAGATAAACTGTAAATCATAAGCAAAATATGGTTTGTGCTTGCATTGAAGAAATTAGACACTTAGACACTATAGTTGTATAAAACCCTGCAATGTAAAAATGTTTCAAGTCATAATAATTACAGATGGATTTAGGAAGATACACAGGGATGACTAATGTGACAGCGGCCAGGGAAGGGGCAGTTAACACCAGCTGGATAAAATCAAAACCAAAGCCATCTTCTCACATCAACAGCAGCACTCACGTTTACCAAACACCAGGCGCCAGCCCAGGATGGACCATTTTAGGCAGGACAGACACTGATGTGAACCAAGTGGAAAAAGAGAAAAATCTACCATAATTGAGTATCTATTTCTATAGAGGACAGGATGACAGACAAGATAAGTCAGGAGCACAGAGTATGTCAGAAAGGACTTGGTGCTCCTGGACAGAAGAGCTCAGGAGAGGGGACTAGTAACTGTCCAGCCAGCGGGGAGCAGGGCCTGGCCACCCACCACAGGCAGGCCAGTCTGTGCTTATGCCCCAGTGGTGACCACAGCAAATGTGTCCAGGGTTTTTGTGCCAAACACCTTGAAATGCATGCAAAGGACCTTTTCCTCAGGAAAGCTGACTGTGGTGGTGGGGTTTCTCAGCACAGATGTAGAAAAAAAGCTTCAGACTGAGAGTACAGCACAGGGGATAATAACCCAATGGGTGTGAGAGTGACATTCCCAGATCCTGCCTCCACTCCCACCCACTAATCCCAGTGAGGTTGTAATCAGGATTGCATCCAGCCCACAATTTCAGAAGAGCAAAATATTCCTATGCAGCTAACTGACCAAGGAACATACTGCCCCGTCCTTCTCATTCCTGCACATGGTCCATGCCCCTCACCAAGGTGCTGGACCTCATGACTGCCCCCTCCTTCTCATTCCTACACATGGTCTATGCCCCTCACCAAGGTGCTGGACCTCATGACTGCCCCGTCCTTCTCATTCCTGCACATGGTCCATGCCCCTCACCAAGGTGCTGGACCTCATGACTGCCCCGTCCTTCTCATTCCTGCACATGGTCCATGCCCCTCACCAAGGTGCTGGACCTCATGACTGCCCGTCCTTCTCATTCCTGCACATGGTCCATGCCCCTCACCAAGGTGCTGGACCTCATGACTGCCCCGTCCTTCTCATTCCTGCACATGGTCCATGCCCCTCACCAAGGTGCTGGACCTCATGACTGCCCCGTCCTTCTCATTCCTGCACATGGTCCATGCCCCTCACCAAGGTGCTGGACCTCATGACTGCCCGTCCTTCTCATTCCTGCACATGGTCCATGCCCCTCACCAAGGTGCTGGACCTCATGACTGCCCCGTCCTTCTCATTCCTGCACATGGTCCATGCCCCTCACCAAGGTGCTGGACCTCATGACTGCCCCGTCCTTCTCATTCCTGCACATGGTCCATGCCCCTCACCAAGGTGCTGGACTTTTTTCCATAAGAAACTCAGATTTATCTTTCAAGTTTTCCAGCATCTTCTCTGATGCTAGAATGTTTGGGGGTGCTTGTGTATGAGAGTTGGGATGATGATGAGACACTCTTAGAGGGACTTTGGGGTGAAATATAAATTCACCTCAAAGATGCCTGCAGTGTCGGCAGAGAGCACAGGACAGCCTGCAGGCCGTGAGCAGGGGCACTGCAGACGGGACTGCATACACGCACAGGTCCTGGTGGTCTGCAGCTGGTGGTGACCCAGCCGGCCACCAGGAGCAGCATCAACAACGGCTGCTGCTCAAGACAGCAGTCCAGAGAAGGCTGACTCAGGGCTTGGACTGTCACCTAATAACATAGTAAGTGTGTGGATTTTCACCTAATAACATAGTAAGTGTGTGAAGAAGAAAGAAATAGACTTTGGAAAAAAGATAAAAAGAAAATGAATTACAAATTCTTAAAAGGAAGACCAAAAAATATAAGCACAAGGGTAGAAACAGATTAATTTCACACTGAGTTAAGTAAACAAGTTCATTCCAAATAAAATCCCACATCAGAAGCCGGGACCTGAAACAACCACATGCCCATAATTGTCTTTCCACTAATCTTATTTTCTTAATGGCTTAAAGGTAAATTTAAAGTTAAATTAGGTTCAGAATGCAATTGGAAGTTAAATGGTGTGTACATTGATAGTTCAATTTTTAAAGTTGTGCCATTAGTTTGGAATTTGAAATAAACTGATGAAAACGCACCTATATGTAAAATAAGAATGTTTGCAACTTTATAAAACGTCCCCAGAAATGTCTGCACTGAAACATAAAAACTAAAGAGAGAGAGAGAGAGAGAGAAACAAAACTACACGTAAAATCACACAGCCCTTCAATGTCCTTCCTAAGACGAAGATTAAGATGAATGTCCTTGACAGAAGGATGGCTTTGTACATCTTAAAAAAAATAAATAAATAAAGACATAAAAAAGAGGTGGGGAAAAGGGGGTGGCACCTGTGGCTCAAAGGAGTAGACACCCTCCCCATATGCCAGAGGTGGCGGGTTCAAACCCAGCCCCAGCCGAAAACTGCGAATAAGTAAGTAAAAGTTTATGATATTTATGGTATGCATTTACAACTACAATCAAATTCATGTCCTGTTTTTTTTCCAATGCACTTTTCCACATAAGGGTACAATAAGGGTACATTTTCTTTAATTTTATATTTCCATTTGAGAATTCTCCAATACCTGGACTAGTGGGTGCTACAGAGCCCTGGGGACTAGGCAGCCTGACAGTGAGAGCAGTCTGAAGTCTGCAGACAGTGGGGGTGTCTGTTGTGATAAGGACGACGCAGGTAGGCTACTTTCATTAAATCTGGTATTTTGAACACTAAACATAAGCAGCTTCTGCTTATCCTGCATGGCAGATTTTCACCATAAGGAAGGGGAATTATGAACTCAGACATTTTTACTTCAAGGTTTGGATTCATTTGTGGCTGGAAACATTTGCATTGCTGCAGCACAGACAGAAACCAGCACACCAACACAAACGGAGGGGAGAGAAAAGAAAGGAGCTTAATCAAGTTGGCTTGTGCTGTTATTATAAGTATTATTATTTTTTTCTAGTATAATAAGGAGAAAGTTTATGTAAGAACAGAGAGAAAGCTTAGAGTATGTTCAAAGATAGTTGGAAGTTGGTTGGCTCATGAATGCGAAAAGGTGAGAGAGACCATTAAGTATTATTGTTAAAATTACTTCCCAGAAAGCTTTTGCTCAAGTTCTTATCACAGAAAACAAACACAAAAACACCTTAAAGCATTACCTTTGTGAAAGATATGTTAATTAGCTTGATGGTAGCGAGATACTTTTACAGCGTGTATGTGTACCAAATGATTACAGTGAAGGTTGTTCACTGAAATACCCCCATGTAAAATTTACTTCAATAAACCTGGGAAAATCCAAGAAAATCAAGAGCCATTATGGTGTGGTGACTATTTTAAGCTGAGAAAGCTGGGCTTTATGGACCTGTCCTCTGTACCCTGGGGACACATCTGCACCGGGAACAGGAGGCGCCTCACCATCCCGGCCGGCTCCTGCCTCTGAAATTTCCTTCCATACGGATGCGACGTCTACACTCCAGCCCACACACTGCTGTGAAACTACCAGGTACGTATAACAAAATGCCTAACAGTCTATTTGCCCGGCAGTTCAACGTCCTGCAGTGATCCTGGATATGTCTATCATATTTCCTGACACAACATTTCTTAGAAAGGATTTTATCGTACCCTTTAAGATGTGATAGAAGAAGGACATGATAAAGTCATATATTCTTTTCTTAGAGGTCGTATTTATATCATTATAGCCTGTTATTTTTGAGAGGTCATAACTAGAGAAGGCCCTGCAGCTCAGGTTTAGTAAACTGGATTTTAGATTAAAATGCCATTTTACTTCTTCAGTGTATTTATTCATGTTTCTATGTGTTCACTAGTTTGCCTCTGCATTTTCATTATGTAAAATTACAATTGCTGAGTATGTCCTCTGTAGTTAATCAAAAATAACATGAAAAGCATAGGCTTTACATCAACTTCTTCCCGGCAATAGTGAAAGACATTTTTTTAATTATAGAAATTTAATTTCAATTTATGGCATTTCATTAGATATGCAACATAATTCAATTCCTTTCTTTGAAAATCATCTGCCAATATTAAGGATTGATTATTTTATTGAATCGTGATATTTTAATGAATGTTTGAAGGCTAATCACTAACCTAAACTTCTTGGCATTTTCACAATTATATTTAAGTATTCAGTTTATTGCTTTCTATTTAAATTTCATCTATTCTGCCAACACTTATTGAAGAATCACTATTTGCAGTCACTGTCCTGAGCGTGTACATTGAGAGGGGATTCATATTTTAACATATCATTGAGAGGGAAATAAAAAATAAATGTGAGATAATCACATAAAATTTACAACAGGTCTGAACACAAAAGATCCTGGTGATGTGAATGACAGCATCTAGAGTCAGTGAGTATTTTAGATATTTTTATCAGGGTCATTTCCCTGAGAAGCTAGTAACTGAAGTGGAACAGCAATTTGAAGAAGCGAACGTGCAAAGGCCTGGCCATAGTCTTGTAGGCAGAAGAAACAGAGTGAGCTTTGGCCCTGAGATAAGAACAAGCTTGATGGACTCCAGAGCCCGAGAGACAGGCACCCAGGAAGAGACGAGGTCAGTGGCGTGGCTGCGGCCAGATCACGGATGGCCGTGTAGGTGACAGGAGAAGTTTACAGTGATAAGCAGTGAGGATGAGAGACTTCTGCATGTAAAGAGATGATTTTATTTATTTATTTATTGAGACAGAGTCTCACTTTGTTGCCCTGGTGAGAGGGCCGTGCCATCATAGCTCACAACAGCCTCAAACTCTTGGACTCAAGCAATTCTTTTGCCTCAGTCTCCCAAGGAGCTGGGACTACAGGAGCCCACCACAACACCCAGCTATTTTCAGAGATGGGGTCTCATTCTGGCTCAGGCTGTTCTCGAATCTGTGAACTCAGATAATCCCACAGTCTCAGCTGGGATTACAGGTGTGCGCCACCACGCCTGGCCAAGAGAGGATTTTATTGTTTTTGAGACAGAGTCACTGCTATCCAGGCTGAAGTACCAGGACGTCATAGCTTATAGCAAACTCAAAGTGCAAGGTTCAAGCTATCACCCTGCCTCAGCCTCCGAAGCAGCAGAGACTACTACAGGCACCTGCCACAGCACCTGGCTAATTTTTTTCTTTTTGTTTAGTAGAGACAGGGTCTCACTCTTGCTCAGGCTGGTCTTGAAGTCCTGAGCTCAGGTAATCCTCACGCCTTGGCCTCCCAGAGTGCTAGGATTATAGGTGTGAGCCACTGTGCCCACTCCAGAGACTACTTTTTATGACTTTTGGATGAGGGATTATGGTGTGGTGGAAGTGACAAGGGTGAGAACTACGAAGAGGACAGTTGTCCAGGAGATGACTGCAGAAGTCCACACAGGAGCCATGGAGGAAGGAGAAGGTAATTATGAGCTGGAGAAATGCTCAAGAAAAAGAGGGAAAGAAACGCCAATTACCATGGCTGATCCATGAGCCTGAGAGACTGAATTGATGCTATTTCTAAAGACTGGGGCAAAGCTATCTTTCAGGATGAATATTAGAATCAAAGCCTCTGTGTTAGACATGTTATTCCTGGTAAGGCTGAGAAATTATCGCAAGTAGCCAGTATCCACAGAGTGCTCCAGTGATGCCAAGCACTGGTCCAAATGACCTGTGGACACTGCTTAATCTCCACAGTTGGCATCATCATTACCCCATCCTACAAAGAGAAGACAGAGCCACGAGAAGTTACTAAATAGCCCAGAGTTAGTAAGGTTCTACAGATAGATTCGCAGCTATGCCATTTGAACTGGAGTGTGTGCTCCTAATACCACATTATAGAAGAAGCTCAGCAGGAGGTTGTGAGATACGGAAATGTGGAGGTCATGGGCATCTGCAACAACCTTGGCAGATGTCTTCAGCATTTAGAGTCTACAATGAACTTTACCCTTCCTATATAAAAATGGGATTGATTTTGTGACCGTTAAACTATTAAGTCACTACATTTTTAAAATTAAAGGAAAGGGAAACAATCACTTCCAGAAGGAAAAGGCTACCGTCTGTCCAATGATCTGACAGAAACAGCTGTATTTCTACATCCAAAGAATGTGTCAGCAAACAGAGGTGGGGACAAAGGGAGATGTGGCCATCAGCCCTCGCAAGGCCCGCTCTGTGGAGCCAGCACTGCGATTCCACTGGTCAGCAGCAAGATGGTCGGAGCATCCCAGTCTCACCAGCAATATGCTCTTATTCTGTGGCCTGATGACAATTAACACTTGAGTCATAATTCACTCCCATTTTCTTCTTTTCACGAATTCTCCCATTATGAATTGTATTCTGACATCAGACACGAGACCGTGTGCCCCTATGATGAAGTATGCAAATGTATGGCAATGCAAACATGAATGGATGGGCACTTTAGAAATTTTAAGTATTTTTTTAAACAGTATTTTACTGTTTTTCTGAATCCATCTCTCAAGTTCAACTGCTCTAGGCTGACCTCTAAAAAGTGTATTCACTTTCATTTTGCTGATAATTTTAGGTATTTGAGTTTACAGATCTGAGGCACTGACTGCAACTTTAATATATTTACAGTCTTAATAGTGCTTCACTTTGATGCCTCCTGGAAGACATTCTGACAATCTTTTCCCCAAAGAAGCAAAAATCAACTTGATGTCACAACAGGGCTGAGCACCCGGGCGTAGATCTTGTATCTCCTTATAAATTTCACTACTTTGACAGAGGGATTAAATCTTACTCTGCAGTCACTTATTTTACGTGTTAAATAAGTCTTTTAAGGTATTTAATCACATTTTTCTTACATTTAACTGGATTCACTACGGAAGCACACAAAATTTGGGGTAAATATTCCCACATAATACATGCAAACAAAATAAGTAATATTTAGAATGTGTAAAAGGTGTGCAAGCTTCATTCACATCTATGGTATATAAATTTATGCATTCAACCATTGTTTGTGAACAAATCACCTTTCCAAGTTCTCAAAATTTAATGCTGAACAAGGAAAAAGCAAATTCTACTGAGATGAATTAGATTATGCTGACTACAAGAAACTCACTTCAAATTTCAAAGCACAAGTAGGTTAAAAGTAAAAGAACAGAAAAAGATTTAGCATGCAAACATTAATAAAAAAGCAAGGCGCGGCAGCTCATGCCTGTAATCCCAGCACTCTGGGAGGCCGAGGCAGGTGGATTGCTTGAGTTCACAGGTTCGAGAGAAGTCTAAGCCAGAGACAGACCCCGTCTCTAAAAATAGCTGGCCATTGTGGCCGGCTCCTGTAGCCCCAGCTACTTGGCAGGCTGAGGCAAGAGAATCACTTAAGCCCAAGAGTTGGAGGTTGCTGTGAGCTATGACATCATAGCACTCTACTGAGAGTGACAAAGTGAGACTGTCTCAAAAAACAAAAGCATTAAAAAATAAAACAGAAGTGCAGTGTTAATATTATTTAGATAAAACAAATTTCAAAATTAAAAGACTTGCTAGAGGGAAAAGCAATGATGCATAATGATAAAAGCGTCAGTCTAGCAGGAACACATAGTAATCTTAAATGTTTATGCACCAAACAACAGACCTGTAAACATAAGAAGCAAAAACTGACAGAGTTGAAAGAAAAAATAGGCATATCCACCTTTGAAGTTGGAAATTTCAACATCCTATTCTTGATATCTGTTACAACTACTAAACTTAAAATCAGGAGAGGTGTCACACATGGGTTGCATGCTGATTTTGTGAGGACTTTTTTTGTAGATCTAAGGTGTCAGATATCATAAAAAGCATGGAGGGACTTTTTAATTGTTAATCAGCTTTCCTCAGTTATCATAGTTCCTTTGTAGCCCAAGACAAATTTTCTCTTCCAATGTGCAACAGAAAAGAAAAAAGGTTGTAGATAAAGTGGAGAACACAAAATCAACCAAACATATTTAGTATAATATATTCTACCCAATGATAGCAGAATATACATTTTTTGTCAAGTATGTATGAATCATTTACCAAAAGTTCCCACATCGAGGGCCATGAAAAAAATCTGAACCAATTTGAAAGAACAGAAATACTCTGACAATTATGGATATAAGCTTGATATCAATAATAACAAGGCAACAAGGGAAAATACCTGAGAACTTGAAAATTAAATAATATACGACAAAATAATAAGTGGTAGTAAAGGAAATCTGAAAGAACATTAAAATTACATAAAACAGAATGAATAAGAAGATATAGAATATTAAATTATGTGGGATGCACTTGAAAGAGTGATGACAGGGAAATTTAGACCACCAAAGGGTTGTTGCCTTAAAAACCTGGAGAAAAAGAACCAAATCAAGTAGACAAATTGAAATACAATACTAAGAGCAGACAAAATTGAAATTAAAATCTAGAAAACAATAAAAAAATAAATGAAACAAAAAGATGATTTCCTAGAAGTATCAATAAAATTAAAACAACACTGGCATAACCAACAAAAAAAAAGAGAAGACATGAATTACTGACATGAAGAATCAAGTGAGGGTTTATCACTATTAAATACCAATCTTGAAACTATTAAAAGTACAATAATATAACAGTATAAACAACTGTATGCTCAGAGATTTGAAAAAACTAGGAGAAATGGACAAATTCTTTGAAAACTCAACCAAACTGGAAAATTAATCTAAGTAGTTCTAAACTCATTAAATAAATGTTAGTGATAACTTAAATATTCCCCCAACAAAGTTTCTAAGACCAAATGGTTTTACTTTTGAATTCTACCAAACATGTACATAAGAATTAACAACATTTTTACATAATATACTCCATAAAGTTAAAGAAGAGAGATCATTTCTGATTTTTAAGGCCAGTATTACCGAGATAAGAAAACCAAAGGCAGGGCAAAGATGAAAATATACGTTTAAATCTTTGTCTTATCTATAAATACAGAAAGTTTCAACAAAACATTAGCCATCCGAGTTATACTGAGTGGGACTTATTCCAGGTATGGCTGGTTCAACGTGCAAAAGTCAGTGTAACCGACCATATCAACAGGTGAAAGAAGAAAAATCAGAAAATTATATCAGTTGATACAAAGAAGCATTAGACAAACCTCAACACATATCCATGGGGGGTGGGGGAAGCTCCAGGCAAGAGAGAAACAGAAGGGAAATACTTCAAGGAGAGAAAAAAAACATTGAATTGTTTGCCTCAAATGGATGAATTTTATATTATATGAATTATAGCTCAATAAATTCAAAACAAAAACAAAACAAAACCCAGCTAACCATGCAATCACCAAGCAATTCAGCAATTACAAACTTGACCATTCATCCTGGTGAAATGAAAACTTAAATTCATACAAAAACCCAAAATGTATGTTCATAGCAGCTTTATTTATAAAATCCATAAAGTAGAAATAGCCAAATATCTTTTCATTCAGGAGTGGTTAAACAAACGGTGGTATGTGTATACTATGGAAGACCACTCAGAAGTAAAAAGGAATGAGCTACGGAGGCATGCAATAACTTGAATCTTGAGGGAATAATAAATAATTCCAAAAGCTTGCAACTTGGATTTATATCACATTTATATAACATTCTTCAAGTAACAAAATTGTGGAAAATGGAGACCACTTTATTGCTTGCGAGGGGTAAGAATGGCAGCTGGGAGGTGAGAGAGAGGGGTGGCAGGGATCCTGTGGTGGTGACGGCTCTGAATCTTAGCTCAGGTGCTCTATCCACGGACCTATATCTGTGATAAAATCGCACACGTTTCTTGGTGCTAAACACACACAACTCTCCGCAAAACCGTGGCTCTGAAAAAGATTAGTTACTTCTATCAGTGTAGATATCCTGGTGGTTCTACAGTATAGAGCTATAGTTTGAAAAGTTAACAGAGAGAAACTAGGTAAAAAGAAGCACAGAGTCATTACATATTTCTGCATGTCAATTAATATTATCTCAAAATCAAAATTTTAATTTAGAAGTTCTAGTCATTTGTTTAGAGGACTGCGTTGGACAGTGTGGGAGGACGTACTTTCTAAACTTTTCTGTGCCACCTTAAAAAACATCACTTGACCACCGTACACTTTAGTTTCTTCCCAGGAAATGGAGGGACTTAGGGCGTGTGATTTCCAGCTGATTTGATAATTATTGTTTATATGTCACAGCAAAGCGTGTTCAGACCCTCCCTTGCCAGTATCACCACCAGGACTTTATTTATGTAGAAACCACTGAGGGAGATTTTCACATTAAAAAACCCCTCATCTGTGTGTTTCTGCTGTTAATCATCACACATAAATATCTACGTACACTTGGTAAAAGTGTAGCATTTGCTGTGAAAATAGTAGTCACCTGTTCCACAGCCCACACTTTCAGACCGTGCAGGTCTGAGGCCGCTGTGCTAACTCCCCAGCCCCTCAGAGTCTACAGTCCAGAACTTGCAAATGGGCTCGGAAATCTCAAAGATCTTTTTCAGACCTTGGGCTCTGAGGTGGAGTTTTAGACTTTTCCACCCTAGAAATTTATTATACTTTCTATCTTCCCATCACCCACTGACTCGGTATATGAATCATATTTTCCAATATGTTGGAAGTACCCTGTCAAATTGCGTGCAAATAACACTCAGTGAGTTGCTGGGTATACATGACATATCATCAATCACAATACTTCTCTGCTTATTATTCTGTAAATTCAAATGCCACTGTGGGTGCTGGGATCCTTCATAGGACTCATCTCCCTGAGAGATGATCATTCCTGTAGTGACATCCAGGAGGTGAATCACAGGGACTAGATTGGTGCTTCTGCCCACACAGACGGCAGGGGCAGAGTCCCAGCTCACATGAGGACAGAGGAGGAATGATCTCGCTCACGTTTGTACCTTACTGGATGCACATAGTGCTATAGACCCCAGCACCTGTACATCTAATCCTCAAACACCCTTAAGACTAAACATTGTCTCTGTTTTACAGATGGAGGCACACTGATGCTTGGGGAGGTTATAGATCACATGTCCAGGCAAGTACCAGACCTTGAATTTGACTGGAGTTCTCTTTTATTTTAAAGCCCACGGACTTCCTGCTGTACTGTGGCATTTTATATGAAGTCAGAAAGATTTAAACACAACTAAAATCTCTCAGTCTTCAAAATGAGAAGAAAGAAAACAAAAGTGTAGGCTTAGCCCAGGCACCTCTCCCAACAAGAGGCAGCTCGGCTTCCGCCTCGGATGAGGTCAGAGTGAGCTGCGTGTCCACCCAGCGTGTTCCTCTGACAAGCACACGAGACACAGATGTGTACCACAAACTGCCTCTGTCCCACTGGAATGCCCCATTCTCAGTAATCCAAGCCTTTCCCCTAAAAAGAAATTAGGGGGCAGAGGTGAAAGGCAGGGACGGGGAAAGAGAGATTGTCCAAGTAATCTGTTTCTTAGCAGCCATCACAAATGTAAAGGTTTCCTTCAGATTATGTTTTGCTGAATTACTAAACAAATACATGATGCAATACGGCTGACGTTCTTACCTCCTGTGACAATATATGTGGGTTAGATATAATAAATTACAGGTTAAACCTCATAATGCCGTGCGGATGACAGTCAGACTCTGTAAACCTAAGCCTGGGGGCTCAGTGAAGCTTTGCTGGCTGGCTTGCTTATTCTGAAATAAAACAAGTCTGCCCTTGATCCCAGCACACACACGCAGTGCCCCACAGTTGTGGCCACCCCCCACTGCCTCCACGGGGCCTGTCCACTGCTGTGTTGACATTGTGGGAAGGTGAAACTTGACAATTATAGCTAAAGCTGATGGTGACTTTGCACCAGTGTTCTGAAACACTCTACATACAGTGAACCACAAGGACACTCTAGCCAGAAAGCACTATTCTTGTCATCCCTGTCTTACAGAGGATGTCGCTGTGCACACAAAGTGGGTGACAACTCTGCCTCGTGTGGTTTGCAAATGGATTTGGACCACTTGGCTTTGTATTTTAAAAGATGATTCCAAACTCCTGACTTGTCCACAGGTTTTTCTGGCCTGCCTGAATGTTTAATTAAAATACGAGAGAAAAGTTTCCATAGCAACAGAAGGAGAAAGCTGTTGTAGCATTGAGTAAGGTCCAGGCCCTTTTCTTTCAGACAAAGGCCCAAGGCTAGTCCCAGGTCCAAGACCTCCGAGCCCACTCAGCTTTGACCTTTCTGACCAGGCTTGATGTCTTACATGGGGAAACACAGAAGGGCACATGGGCGTTGATTAACTTGCTCTCGCTCAGTCCCTCTTCATGCCCAAGGACAAAAAAATCCTCAGGTTAAAGCAGAAGTACCAGGGGAACCAAAAAAAATGTCCTGCAGCTAGAAATTTATGCTTCAGCTATTGTGAAGTGAAACAATACAAGGCTATTTTCAAATCCAATTTGACAATCCAAAACGTATGCACGGAAGGTGATGATTCATTTTCCCTCCCTTTGGAACAGCTTCCAAGCCCTTGAACATAGAAAGGGCAGAAAAATGGGGTCAAATACAAATATCTGGTATGGTATGTGATCCACCGATTTTAATAAAAAGACAGTAAAATATATTTTCTAAGAAAACTAGACACTATAAAATCTCTACAACGAAGAATTTTTAAAATAACAAAATGCATACATATGTTTATTTTCCTATCCCTTGCTTAGAAATAATGCAAATGGTTTGATTTCTTGTGAGAGTTAAAAAAAAAAGGAAGAATGAGTTACACCCTTCTCAAGCCCGACAGGTGGGGGGGAGAAGTACTGAGCAATATGAGATAGGGAAGAATGGCTGCTCATTTCTGGAAAACGTAGAAGATAGGCCCTTTCCTCCGATGCCAGCTGTCTGAGTTCATATGGATACTACAGTGGGACCTCCATAGCTGACTGCCTCCTGCAGTTGACGTGATTTTCATAGCGTGGACATGCACCACATGTACGTGTCCGTACGTGGGCCTCGTTCCTTACGTTGCCACCTCCCTGTCTTGGTCAGGAGGTTACAGCCCCATCCATGTGTTGGTCAGGTGGTTACAGCCCCATCCATGTGTTGGTCAGGTGGTTACAGCCCCGTGGTGGGCGACTCCCAGAGGTTCCACTGTGCGTACAGGTGCCACCTCTCTGTTTCTCCTCTGACAGTCCTCATGTGCTACCAGGCTTTTTATACATTAGGAAATTGTGATTCAGAGATGTTAATAAACTTACCCACACTGGAAAAGCAAAACTATCTTTTCATCTCTGCCACACACATTCCAACCCCCTCAGGACCTGGGCTACTAGAGAAATGACCCCCTGACATGTTTTTCAAAGTTTATGGAAAACCTGGAAGCCCCCTTTCATGCTGGATTCCATCCATCCATTCAAAAATATTTATTGAGCCCCAGACTTTTTTCAAAACAAGCTATAATGAAATAGGAATGATTCCTGCTCTTCCAGAGATAACACTGTGTAGGGCAGAGAAAACGGAACACATAATCACTTGAAGTCTTAAGGGGGATCATAGCAAGGCTACTTCACCAGGTCGGAGGTGAGCAGGGAAAGGATTCTCGAAGCTGTGCCATCTCAGTGAATTCTGGACATTTGTTAGTAGCTAGTTTAGGGCCTTGAAAAAAGTCAAAATTAATATGGGAAAAAGTGAGTCTAAATTATAGACAACTGGGAAGGATGGGAGGCTTGCAGCCCATATGAAGAATTTAAGAAAGGGTAGGGAGAGTCAGCCATACAGAATTGAAGAATTAAAATAACTGAGGCTGGAACAGAATACAGGGGGTAGCTCATTCAATAATTCCGTTAAAAAAGGTATCTGTTACCTTGAACAACGGAAGCTACTGAGAATGCTCTGATGAGAAGGAATATTTGGCAATGGTATGAAAAACGGTTTTAAAGGATCAAAGTTAGAAACAGTTTAAGAGTTAGTTCAGTAATCTAGATGTGAAAAGATGATGGCTTGGGCAAGGCAAGGACAAAATTGGAGAGACCTAAAATATCTTAGATGGTCAAGGGCAGAGACTGTGCTGATTGGTTGGTTGTAAAATCTAAGTGAGAAGGAGCATTCAAAAATCATGCTTAGGTTTCCAGCTGGGGCAAGGGAAGGTGAAGGAAGATGATGAGAAGGGAACTGCCGGAAAGAAGCACATTTGGAAGAGACGAACCGTGTTATCTTCAGCTGGAGTCAGCTAAATAGGGAGAGGGGAAGGGAGTGGGGTGGGTTGCTAGAGGGAGGGTTAGTAGGGGGACCACACCTATGGAGCACATTGCAAGCACAAGTTGGATCTATCGGGTGTAGAACACAAATGTCTTAATGCTCTAATTGGGTAAATGAGGTGAAAGCTATGTTGATTAGTAGGATATAAGCACTCCCAATTTGTATAAATAATCAACACATGGAATCCCATAATGGCATAAATATATTTATGGTCTATGTACAAATGACTTAATACAAAAATAAAATAAAAAATAATAATTTTAACTCAGGAGAGGTGACAATGCTGAAATTGGAGACTTGGGAATATCCCATGTAATGATGACAATGAGTTTGTCTTCATTCTTGAGTCGATATGACAGTCAGGTCAGAGATCCAGAACAAGATTACAAATGTCACTTCCCAGAGGCAGAAACACCACACATCAACTTTTCCCCATGCTTCAGGCATCTGATACAAACCCCCCTAACAAAGAAAATTTCTGGAAAGTCTTGTTCTTCACCTGATGAGAGTTCAGTATTTTTAGTGTTGTAAAGATCACTTGAAAAAGGTAACATGGATTTAGAACTTCAGAGCAGACATCCAAGTAATCATCAAATGACGGCAGCATAGCTCACGGAGTGCGTGTGGCGGCCGGGAGGACAGGAGTGAGTGTTGTAGATAAAGTACAGGCTGGGATTAATCTCAAGAGATGACTAAGAGTTCATAGACCAGTTCGTGTATTACTGATTTGAAACTTTTGGAGGCTTACAACCTTGCATTTATATATATTTTTATATATAAAATTATATACATATATATGAACATATTTAATATTTAAAAACAAATTTATTGGAATATAATTCACATATCAGAGCACATAAAATTCACCTCTGGAGACTACAAGTCAGGGATGTTCAGTACATATATTTTCCCAGTGTTGGGAAACTATCACCACTCTAAATTTTAGAATATTTAATCACACAAAAGAACAGTCACTCCCCATTCCCCACCCCCCTAGGCCCTGGAAACTGCTAATTAACTTATGTGTCCATGAATTAGCCTATTCTGATGTTTTATGTAAATGAAATCATTCCATATGCCACCTTTTGTGATTTGTTTTATTTAGCTTAGTATTTTCGAGGTTCATCCATGTTAAAATATGTGTCTGTACTTCATTCCGTTTTATTTATTTATGTTTTGTTTTTACTTCATTCCTTTTTATTGACTAATCCTCCATTGTGAGTGTATACCACTCTGTACTGTCCATCCTTCAGGTCCTGGTCACTTGGATTGTTTCCATTTGGGGACCACTATGCCCCAGGCTGCTATGAGCCTTTTTGAGAAAGTACTTTGTGGATTTGCTTTCATTCATCCTGGCAGAGGAAATTCTGGGTCATATGAAAACTCCAGGCTAAGGCGTTTGAGGTACTGCCAATGATTTTCCAAAGCGGCTGAATCACAGACCATCTAGCAAGGCAGGGGTGTTTCAGTTTCTCCTCATCTGCTTTTGAAACACGGCCATCTTGGGTGGCGCCTATGGCTCAAAGGAGTAAGGAGCCAGCCCCATATACCAGAGGTGTCACGTTCAAGCCCAGCCCTGGCCAAAAACTGCAATAAAATAAAAGAAAAGAAAAGAAAGAAAGAAGGCCATTCTTAGCGGGTATTCAATGGTCTCTCAGTGTTTATTGATTTTGACCTTTGCTTCAATTATGACTAACAATGTTGAGCATCTTTTTCTTTTATATATGGTTCATTTGTAAATCTTTTTTTGAGAACTATTGAATACTTTTGTTTTTAAGTTCAGATTGCCATTTTATTGAGTGAAAAAATGTTGTATATATTTTGGGTATTAGGCTCTTATCAAAAATGTAATTAGCCAATATTTTCTTTAATTTTATATACTTATTTTTCACTTTCTTGATAGCGCTCTTTGAAGAACAAAACCTTTTTTAAAATTTTTTTGTTCGCTTTTTTAGAATTTCAAATTTGTATGAGTGTACAAATGTTTAGGATACATTGTTTTAAAGTCTAAGGTTCTTCGGTTTTAATTTTAATGAAATATAATAATCTATTTTTTAAAAAAATGCTCATGATTTGAGTGTCATAACTAAGAAAACATGACATCGTTTAACATAAAGGCACAAAGATGTATTTTTATACTTTCTCTAAGAGTGTTATAATTTCAGTTCTTCTATTTAAGTACATAAACCATTCTGAGTTAATTTTTATTTAGTGGGAAGTAGGGATTCAATTTAACCCTTTTTGGATATGAGTAACCTGAAGACCTAACACCATTCCATAAAAATACTAGTAGTTATTTATTGAGTTATCTTAGCTATATTGACGACACTCACATAAATTTAAATGTAAAGGTCTATGTTTGTATTCTCAGTTCCACTCCATTGATCTCTGTGTGTCTGTGTGGTCCTGTCATGAGTCTGTGCCCTATTTTCTAATTACTGTACCTTTTTTTTTTTTTTTTTGCAGTTTTTGGCCAGGGCTGGATTTGAACCTGTCACCTCTGGCATATGGGGCTAGCGCCCTACTCCTTTGAGCTACAGGCACTGCCCTAATTACTGTACCTTTTGATGAGTTCTTAAATCAGGAAGTACGTGTCCTCCAATTTTTTCTTTACTTTTTAAGGAATACTTCAGCTATTCTAGGTCTCTCGCATTTCCATGTGAATTTTAAAATCTGCTTGTTGATTTCTTTAAAAACATGAAGAAAATAAAAACAGTTGTAATTTTGCTCAGGATTGCGTTGTTTCTTTATATCAATTTGGGAAGTAGAAACATCTTAACACTATTAAGACTTAAAATCCACAGCAATGGGATTTTTTAAATTTCATTTATATCTTGTTTAATTTTAATTTTAATATTTTGAGGTCTCTGGAATGCAAATTGATATGAATTAGATTGTGTTCTTCCACTGGGAAAAAAAAATACATTGGAGTCCTCCCCCCTAGTACCTCTGAATGGGAACATGTTTGAAGTAGGGTCACTGCTGCACACAGGTAAAATAAAGTCGTGAAGTAGGCTGGGCCCATCACCCAGTCTGATTTGGAGTTTCATTAGAAGGGGATGTGAAGGCCGAGGCCTCTGGGAGAACAACTTGTGACAGCAAGGGCAGCGAAGGGCTCAGGTAGCTGTAAGACAAGGAGTGACAAAGAGCCTGCAAACTGCCGCAGAGGAGGATCCACAAGGAGGGATCAAACGGCCTTATGGCACCTTCATTGCAGAATTCTAACCCTAAATAACTACATTTCTGTTATTTGAGGCCACTGATATTTTAGTGCTAGTTTGTGGCACTTTGATATGGCAGCCCTAGGAAACTGACACAACTTTTGGTTAAATTTTACTTATTTGTTATTTGTGTCAATCTCAGGGGTAAAGTGTGATTTTGTTGCATGGATATATTATGTATTATGAAATCTGGGCTTTTAGTGTGCATGTCTCCTGAATAGTGTACCTAATTGCACCCATTACATAATTGCAGTCAGCCTTGAAAAATGATCCCCCCAAATAAGTTATTTTGTGTTATCTTAGACTTTAGCAGTCAAGCCGAACAGCCAGATTTAACTAACCTCTCCACAAGACTCACCATCCATCCGCAACAGCATGTTCTTGAATCAGAGCACCTGAATAAGACTGAAGAACTTCCAGCCCCTCAAAACCTGACCAGCATTCCACGACCCAGTCTCCGGACACCCATCTTTTGTGTTAAAATTCTTTCCTTCCCTGGCAATCTTCTTGTCGCATTAATTAGCTCCTCATGCAGCAAGTGATGAGACCTTGGCTGGGCCCCTTTGTGGGGTTGATAACAATTTGGGGAGCTCTTGTGGGATTCTGTTGCTTATGACTTGATGGCTGTAGGGTGATGAGAATTCCAGAGGCCTCCATAGCACCTGTGGGGCTACGGTTTTACTGGAGGTTTCAGTTTCTCCCACCACCTCAGCCACTGCTGGCTTCACATGTCTCCCTGATTTCCATGGAAGAATGAATCTCTGAATGTGGGCTTTTTTGTCCAGACATATGAGCTGTTTAAAGGTACTACATAACTGGGGATGCCCCTACCAACTAGGGAATTCTGACGGGAATTCCTCTTTGAGTTAGATAAGCCCGTGACCATTTGTTAGGAGTAGAAACTAATCTGTTTTGATTTCCCACTCCTGTAGCTTATTAGTTATTACTGTGCTTCATTTGTCTGAAGCCAATCTTGATGTGTGGCATGTGAGTGGAGTCTGCCGAGCTCTTTGTCTCTATTTTCTTTTTGGCCACTTTAAATTTGCTGTTGATGGTATTATCAACAAGTCCAAGATCCAGGAGGTTGAAAGACACCTTTGGTGATAGTTTCTCTAGTGGCAGTTTCTATGCCTGCAAGGATAAAAAAATATCCTTATCCTAAGGACTAGCAGAGTGGAAGACGTCTCTATCTGATGGTCTGGGAGACTGAAAGACATCTCTATCTATGGAGGGAACCTGGCCAAGTGCAGGGATGCTGCTGTTGGAAAGGGAAAGAGGAAAAGAAATAAATGTATACAGATGACTAGGAACTTTAGAAGGTCTCAGGGCCGGTGTGCTGAGATAAACTATTGAAGCTTTGTGTGCATGTGTTTACATTCCGATGTGTTTTGTGTATATATATGTACTATGTTATATATATATTATGTCTACATGGTAGCAATTTGGTTTATGAAGGGGTGCTCATAACTTAAATAAATAAGCCCAAATTCTTTTCAGGTTCATGTGAATTTAGTAATCTTTGGTAAATAAGCTGGTTTATTAAAAGAATAAAAATAAAAGTCTTACATTGTCCGTATACATTTTTCCTGGGATTTGCTAGCCATTTATGTTTGTATCCACTAAGTATTTGAAAGTGAAACAGGCTCGGTGCCCATAGCTCTGTGGTTAGAGCGCTGGCCACATGCACCGGGGCTGGCAGATTTGAACCTGGCCCAGGCCTGCTAAACAACAATGACAACTACAGCAAAAAAAATAGCCAGGTGTTGTGGTGGGTGTCTGTAGTCCCAGCTACTTGGGAGGCTGAGGCAAGGGAATTGCTTTTGCCCAAGAGTTTGAGGTTGCTGTGAGCTGTGGCACTCTACTGAGGGTGATATAATGGGATTCTGTCTCAAAATAATAATAATAATAATAATAATAAAGTGTCTGAAACAAGGATTAAATGAGAAATACATCTACCTATGTGGTTAAGGTTCTCATTCAAGTTTTGAAAAAATGTTGGCAGGCACATTAAAAAAATAAGTGTCAGTAAATCAGAAGAAATAGAACTTCAGGGAAAGGAGAACACAAGACCCTGAAACCTGTGGTCGAGGTTTGATGAAGATATTTTGGTCTTGGTCTCTTACTCTCAGCGGGACATGCAGTTCCCTCCGTTGACTTCAGAGTCTGTGGGAACGAACACACAGGATGTTTCCGACTCATTCTTTCTATCAGCTGATACTGCTGGAGATTTCAAGCTTCCTAGGAGCTGCAGTTACATGAGCATAAATGGAACTGCAGGAGTCAGGTGGCACTTTGATCTTGCTACACACAAGTTGGGGGAGATGTGTTGATCTTACTCAAATGCTTATGTTTGTTTTCTGGATTTTTTTTTTTAAGTTTAAAAGTGGTAACTTGGGCTGGGTGTAGTATTCTGTACATGCCTGTAATCCTAGCCAAGGAGAAAGGATTACTTGAGGCCAGGAGCTCAAGACCAGCCTAAGCAAGAATGAGACCCCATTTCTACAAAAATTTTAAAAAATTACCCAGGTGCAGTGGTATGTGCCTATAGGCCTACCTAACCAGGAAGCTAAGGTGGGAGGACTGTTTGAGCTGAAAAGTTGGAGGCTAGAATGAGCTATGATCCTGCCACTGGTAACAGAGAAAGACCCTCTCTCAAAAAATAAAAATAAATAAAAGAGTAAAAGTCTTAAGTAAACCTCTTTTTGTGATTATTTCCTGTGTTTTGTAATTTTCTCCCCCATTTTGTATATAAAGATATATTTAGATAATAAATTTATTTAGACACTGAATGATTTTGTTGAGGCACAATTAATCGCATGGGTTATATCAAAGCTATAAAAATAGTAAACGGGTAGATAACTTGAAGGGATAGCTTTGTCTAATATCTGACTTTCATAGCAATGTATGTAAACCATTAAAATAAATAATCAGGTAAATGCAAATGAATAAGTGGTCATGAATAACATTTTCCTAAATATTATGAAATGGTGTGGGTCATGTTTCCCCCTGTTCTGAATGCCGGTTTCCTGGTTTCTCCTTTCCTTTATAATGTTCACTCATGATCCTGGACGTGCTTTTCTTATGTATGATTTCAAGTGCAGAATGATTTTCATTATCGTTTGGAAACTCACCTATGAATCAAAGATTTTATCAAGATAATTTCTATGCTATCCTTATTACATTTTTATTTTTATTTTTTTATTTGTATTTATTTATTTATTTTTGCAGTTTTGGGCCTAGGCTGGGCTTGAACCTGCCACCTCTGGTACATGGGGCCGGCGCCCTATTCCTTTGAGCCACAGGCGCCGCCCCTTATTACATTTTTATTACTTGGGAAAACTGAGCTGAAGTAAGTGAAAGTTTTTACATCCATGTAATTTTCTATATTGCCTTCAAAACCTTTTAATTATCACTCTTGGTTAAATGAATTGCTATCATTTTACACTGAGTTGGGACTTGTTTTGATCACACATTTTGAAACCATTTAGATTGTCTTTCAAACAGCTTGATCTTGATACTATTTGAAGTGGTAAGGATTGATGCTGAAGGTTTATTAACTACTTCCTAATGACAGTCAAGTGATGTCATGTCACTAAATTTTACTTTAGGATGCTAGTATTTTACAAAGACATAATTAGTTAACATCTTTGAACAGAATGTGTTCTAAAATGTATTTATAGAACTTACTAAAGATGTCACATTATTCAGAACAACACGCCGTTCTAACATCTTTGCCTCAATTCAGTCTCTGACTTATCAGCTCCTGGCTCCTCTTTCCTTCCTGAAAGACCCAAGGATATGATTTCCCCCCTGCACCTCCCAGGGTCTTCAATTCGACTCCATCCCCAGTAGGGCAATTTCCTTTGAGGCAGTTCCCCATAGTGGAATTATATAAAAACAGACAAACTGTGGGCGGCACCTGTGGCTCAGTGGATAGGGTGCTGGCCACATATACCGAGGGTGGTGGGTTTGAACCCGGCCCCGGCCAAACTGCAACAAAAACATAGCAGGGTGTTGTGGTGGGCGCCTATAGTCCTAGCTACTCCAGAGGCTGAGGCAAGAGAATCGCCTAAGCCCAGGTGTTGGAGGTGGCTGCGAGCTGTGATGTCACAGCACTCTACCCAGGGCAATAAAGTGAGACCCTGTCTCTAAAAAATAATAATAATAATAATAAAAACAGACAAACTGCTGGATTTATGTGGATTTATAGAAATAAGACAGGAGGCAAATGAAAACCAGCAGCCCAGTTGGAAAGAATTTTAGAAGCATCAGCTGTAGTCATATGAGGAATCCTGAAAACTTAAGGCTGATTAAGTTAAGGCTGATTAAGGCTGATTAGTCAAAGCATGCCTGATACCCTGCCAACGTTAGAAAAATTGGAGGATGGATTAACCTTGACAGTATCTCATCTAGTTGAAGTAGCCTATAAAGCTTTTCAGACCACAGAACAAGAAGAGGAAAATCATATGTATAAAAGGAAATAATGAAGAACCTCTCTAAGCTGCAGCAGAGGGCTCAGAAGCCTCCTGCGACCGGCTGGGCTACCTGGAGGACGACGAGACGGAGTGGGCTGGAGGGCTCTCCGAGGAACACGTCCCACCTGGGTAGAAACTAACCTGACAATTAAGGTCGGGGTGGCCTGGCTGATTTTTTTTCTTTTTTTTGAAACTGGTGGTCAGGAATTATTTCCAGAGTGCCCTTGCTTATTGTTGCATTGAAATCTTCTCCCTAAATTTCAGGCTCAAGTGATTTTTTTCAGCTTCCAGAACATGCCTGTGCCTTGTGAGCAGCTCTGCTGGTTCCCTCAGACGCTTCTCAATCAAGTCAACCCTAAGATACAGGCTACTGCAAGGGAGGGCCCATTACAACTGAGGCCTTCCCCACTGACTCAGACAGCACCAACCAGAACCGCAAGTGAAGAAGGGTCGTCAACCCCTAGTTTCAGCCCTTTTGGAATATGGACTTCTTTGAATTTGCATCTTCTGATGACACCTACATTGTGCTGGTTCAAAAACCTGGAATCTAGCAGAACTGATTTGTTTAAGATCTCAAGGCTGTGCCTGAGGGAGACCCCAGGTGTACTTTCTGCTAGAATCCTATTTTCTGCTTATGGAGAGAATGATGGGAAAACAATCTTGTGGAAGGGGATCGGTGATGAATAGTCCTGCGGAACTTGTGCACAGGAGGAAAACCTCAGAGGAGCTGATTCCAAGCAGGGTGGAGACGCTAACGCTTCAGTAACAGATGAAAAGCATAGCAAATTCCACCAAAGCTAAATATTCAACTGGGAGAAAAAGTGAACTGGCTCTGGGGCACAAAAATAAAATAAGTAGGCTTTAGTACAAATGATCTATCTGCGTCCAAGTCTCCTGGGATGGGTGCTTTTGGCTGATTTTGGCTGTTCAGATATTTCAGATTTTAATAAAATATGACTAGATTTTTGATGTTATAAATATGAAGCAAGAAACCAACGTCATCTAGGATAAAGTACCATCCCTTGCCCTGCTGAGGACTCAGGTGGCCCCAGAAGCAAACTGGCTTTAGCCCCTTTGAAATTTTGTAAGGGATACCATTCCTGCAGGCCTCTAATCAGGCACTAAGAATGGACATTCATTCATTCACGGAGCTGAAACTGCTGGCGACACGTTGACCAGTATCTCTACGTTTGCCTCCTTTCACTGAAGCCAGGAGACTGAGTGCTGCTTACAACCTGGAGAAACGCAAGCCCTGACATGCTCCCTCATCAGCCAGGCTAGAGGAGCAAAAACACCATTCATCATGCTGGGCTAAAATTTCCCCTCTGACCCTAAGCAAAGGAGCAAGCCAGCCGGGCATGTGAGTCATTAAGTGATCTTAAGTTATTTTGAACTAAGTCTACTGACAAATAAAATGTGCAGAACTTGCTCTTCCTCATGTCCCAGATACGTCTCATTTCAGCAGGAGGCAGCCACATAGATTCTGCAAGATTGGGGAATGAACAAAAAGAAGTGGGGATTGTAATCAGCTTTGCAAAATGACTTCTTCTCTCAGTTATTTTTTTGTTCCCTCAGACTTTACCAAACTTAACAACCAGACTTTTCTAGCCCATCCTCAGGACTCACCATCCATCACAACAGCTGACGCTTAAATCAGACCACCTGAAGACCCTGGGACTTCAAACCACATGCCCCTGACCTGCCTTCCACAACCCCCACAAAAGCCCTGTCCTTACTTGGTCAGGTAGGCAGGTCAGAAGGGGGACCATTCCTCCCTTCTCCTGACAGATGTCTTTCAAGTTACAATTTCTTTCTTGCTGTGGTCTCATTAACTGGCTCTTTGTGCTGAGAGAGACAGGAACTATGCTATACCCCACTGTGGGTTCCCTGACATACTCTCTCATCCCCACCCTCCCACACTGTCACATTTTTGAGTCTAATGCCCTCATGTCACACTCTATGTCCAGGTACGAAACATGTAGCTCCCCCTTATAAGGGAAACACCCAACATTTGACATTCTATTTCTGAGCTCTTTCTCTTAAAATAATTGCCTCCCATCTCATCCTGATTGCTGCAGAAACATGATTTCATTCTTTTTTATGGCTGAATAATATTCCATTGTGTATATAACCCCACATTTTCTTGATCCAATTACCCATTGACGGACACTTCTGTTGGTGTCACATCTCAGCTATTGTGAATACTGCTGGAACACGTGAATGAGGGTATAATGTTGATGTAATAATGTCTTTTCCTTTGGATAGAGACCCAGAAGTGAGATTCTTGACTGAATGGTAGGTCTACATTTATTTCATTGAGGAATCTCCGGACTGTTTTCCATAGAAGTTGCACGAATTCACACTCCCATCACCAGTGTATAGGGACTCACCAACATGTTACATTTGGACCTTATTATAAGAGCCATTCTGACTGATATATCTCTTTGTGGTTTAATTTGCATTTTTCTGATGAGTGGTGTTGAGCATTTTTTATATGCTTGTGAGCTATTTGTGTGTTTCCCCTTGTAAAGTGCCTATTCAGGGCTTTAACACCTGTGGCTGTGCCCCACATGCTGATTATCTGAGGAATGTTTTGCTTTTCCTGAGGAGGATATTGCAAAAATAAAAATTAAAAATAGGCACAGATCTTTTTTTTTCTTCCTAATCTTTTGTTAGTGTTTGTGTATTTAATGTGTAGCCCAAGGCAACTTGTATTCTTCCAATATATGTCAGAGAAGAAAATAAAGGTTGGACACCCCTGATACTTTGCCCACTTTTTAATGGAGTTATTTTACTTTTTTGATGAGTGGTTTAAATTTCCTCTAAAGAATTTCTTCTAAAATCTAGATATTAGTCCCATGTCAGTTTTTCAATTTATTTATAAGCAATTTATTCTTTTTATGCTATTGTCAGTGACATTTTTCTCAATTTTACTTTTGGATTGTATATTGCTAGTGTACAGAAATACAATTTACATTTAAAAATTGACTTTATATATCACTACTTTGTTGAACATATTTATCAGTTCAATACTGTGTGTGTGCTCCTGTGATAGGATTTTCTATATAAAGTTAACATTTATATCCCAAAGCAGGGTTTTTCAACCTTTTTTATCTCTCAGCACACTTGAACATGTAGTAAACTTCCATGGCACACTTAAATTATGTTATCAAAAAAAGTGGGGAGGAAGAATATACTTACTGTGATTTAAACTTTTTTTGAAAATAATTTAATTATGATCTTTAAATTTTTTCACAGCGCACCAGAAATCCTCTCAGGGCACACCAGTTGAAAATCATTGCCCCAAAGGGATGAGTTTTTTGCATATTTGTTTGTTCAGGACAACAAAACATACAAAAACAAACCATTAGTGGGGTCAGTCCCTGGCCCCTCATTAGTCTGCTACTTAATGTCCTCAGGTAGTTTTAATTCTTTCTTTCCAAAAATCCATGTCTTATCTTTTTCCTGCCTTATTGTCCTGGCAAGAATCTCCATTACAATGTTTAATATAACTGACAAAGACTTGTTCTCAATATAAGTAGCAAATCCTTCTCTCTTTCATGATCTTAGAGGAAAGTACTCAATCTTTACCCATATGTGTGATGTTAGCTATAGGCTTTTCATAGACGCCTTTCATTTTACATTAAAGAATTTCTCTTCTATATCTACCTTGTTTGTTCTTTTTTTTTTTAATTAAATCATAGCCATGCACATTAATGCAATCATTGGGTACAATGTGCTGGTTTTATATACAATTTGAAATGTTTTCATCAAACTGGCTAATATAGCCTTTCTGGCATTTTCTTAGTTACTGTGTTAAGACATGTCTATTCTACATTTAGTAAATTTCACACGTACCCTTGTAAGATGTACCGCAGGTGTGGTCCCACCAATTACTCTCCCTCCACCCATCCTCTCCCCTCCCCTCCCCTCCCTCTCCCCTTTCCCCTTCTTCTTGTGCTATAGTTGGGTTATAGCCTTCATATGAAAGCTATAAATTAGTGTCATAGCAGGGCTGAGTACACTGGATACTTTTTCTTCCATTCTTGAGATACTTTACTAAGAAGAATATGTTCCAGCTCCATCCATGTAAACATGAAAGAGGTAAAGTCTCCATCTTTCTTTAAGGCTGCATAATATTCCATGGTGTACATATACCACAATTTATTGATCCATTCATGGGTCGGTGGGCACTTGGGTTTCTTCCATGACTTAGCAATTATGAATTGGGCTGCAATAAACATTCTGGTGCATATATCTTTGTTATAATGTGATTTTTGGTCTTCTGTATATACTTAGTAGAGGAATTATAGGATTGAATGGCAGGTCTATTTTTAGATCTCTAACTGTTCTCTAAATATCTTTCCAAAAGAAACATTAGTTTTCACTTCCACCTGAAAGGGTACTAGAATCTAGTACCTGAAAGGGTACTAGATTTTATAAATGTAATTTCTTCATATATCGCCATGATCATGTGGTTTTTTATCTTTATTCTGTTGATATGCAAAGTAAAATTCAGTTATTTTTATATATTAAACCAACCTTATAGTCCTGGGATAAATAAGTTTCTGGACTGTGTTACCTTTGTTATATTGAAGACTTGTATGTCTATATTCATAAGGGGTATTGCCTGTAGTTTTATTTTTATAAAAGGTACTGGTCTGTTTATGTCAGATAATATTGTTCTCATGGAATGAATTTTTATGTCCTTCCTCCTCTTTTATTTTTTAAGTATTATGTGAAGGATTGGTATTTCTTCAATAAGAAGTTGGTTTGATTTACCAAGCAAGTATCTGGACTTAGGCATTTCTTTGTGAAAAGATTTTATACAACTCAATGTATTGATTTTCTTGAATTTAGAGAAAGGATTTGCAAGTAAATTACCTTCTGTTTTGGAAGGTTACTAGTCATTGATTCAATTTTTTAATAGATATAAACCTATTCAGATTGTCTATTTCTTTCATTGTGAGTTTTGGCAGGTTATATCTTTCAAGGAATTGTTTCATTTCAAATAGGTTATTTAACTTGTGGGCGTAGAATTGACAATAATATTTACTATATTATTGATGTCTATGGAATCAATAGTGGTGGTATTTCTTTCATTCTGAACATTAGTTATTTGAGTCTTCTCTCTTTGCTACCTAGTTAACTTGCTCAAAGTATATTGATTTTGTTGATTTTTTTCCCCAAAGTGTCAGCTTTGGGTTTCAATGACTCTACTGATTATCTATTTTTAATTTTATTGATTTCTGCTTGAATTTTTATCATTTCACTTTCTATATTTATTTTTAATTTCCTCACTATTTCTCTAGTTTTCTAAGGTGGAAACTTAGGTTATTAATTTCAGATGTTTCTTCCTTTCTAATATATGTATGTATGTAAACATATACATGCACATATATATTATATGCATTCAATGCTATAAATTTCCCTTTAAATATTCCTTTTGCTGTATCCCATAAATTTTAACAAAAATTATTTTTAGTTTCATTTAGTTCATGATACTTAATTTTGCATTAAAAAATTCCTTGGCCCATGTTTTATTAGGGAATTGATTAATCTATAAGAATTTTAGAGCTTTCCAGGTATGTTTCTGTTATTGGTTTCTATTTTAATTCCATGTGGTCTAAATATATATGTTTTATAATTATAACCTTCAAAATTTTGTTAAGATAGTCTTTATGGATAAGAATGTAGTGTACTTTGGTAAATATTTCAAGTCAGTTGAGAAAAATGTGTATTTTACTATTGGTGGATAAAGAATTCTAGGGATTCTGGGCGGTGCCTGTGGCTCAAGGAGTAGGGCGCCGATCCCATATGCTACAGGTGGCAGGTTCAAACCCAGCCCCGGCCAAAAACCACAAAAAAAAAAAAAAAGAATTCTAGGGATTCCAGTTAGATTTAGTTTATTAATGGTGGTGTTTAGTTCAGAACTATGCACTGATCTGCTGGAGATTCATCTATTCCTCCTTAAAATTCTGTTCCTTTTTTTCTTACAAATTTTGGTGCCACGTTTTTTAGGTGCATCTGTGTTAAGAATTATCATATCTTCTAGTGAATTGATATTTTTATTATAGAATGTCTTCTTTTATCCCTTATTATTTTGCTAGCCTTAAAATACGTTTTGCTTGAAATTACTATAACTAATTCATCTTTTTTTCAATTAGTGTTAACATAGTATATATTTCTCCTTTCATTTACAAGTCATTTATCTGTGTCTTGATATTTAAGGTGAGTTTCTTGTAGACAACATATAGTGGGGTCTTATATTTCATCCATTCTGAAAGTCTCTGTCTTTTAAATAATGTATCTAAAACATTAAAAATTAAACTGATTACTGATATAATTGGCTTAACATATACCATATTTGTTCATCTTTATTACTTGTTGCCTTTTTCCCCGTTCTTTTTATGTGTCTCTACTATATCCTGCCCTTCTTTAGCTTTAAATGAGCATTTTACATGACTCAAGTTTGTATTCTCTCACTATATCAATTATACTTCTTTCTAAACTTTATTTAGAAAAGTAGTTTAGAATATTTATAAACACTTTTTAGGGGCCAGAGATCGTGCCTTCCAATATCTTAAATAACATACTGTGAGACTCAGATAACAAACTACAATGTAAAGAATAATAAAATTGAAATTCAAACCAAAGGTATTAGAGAAAAATTCAGTTGACAGATGTCATCATTTATAACAATGCTAAACTTATTCCAAGTCCCAAAATATTAAGGCCTAACACTCTCTCTCTCTCTCTCACACACACACACAGCAGGTTTATCACATTGCCAGTGATTACCTAAATAATACTGAAGAGTATGAGCTACCATGTACAAAAATAAAACTAATGCATTAACTGAAAAAAATAGTTTCATCATTTTTATTTAATATTTGCTTTGTTAATTAGGTTCTGATCATTTTTTATTTTATGATATAATGTGGAGAAGAAAAATTTGGAAAATATTTAAATTAATAAATATTTCAAAGGAAGAAAAGGAAATAAACAGAATATAGTGATGAATGGGCCCTCTTGGAGTCACAACATGGATGAGGAAGGCACAGGTAATGCTGCACAGGAGGTCACAGTGTCTGCTCCTGCCCCTGCCCGGCACGTGGCTAATAGCAGCCGACACAGAGACAGGGTGCCAAAGCTCTTGCTTCCAGGGATATTTTTCTCTCTTTCTCTTTTTGTTCAGTGATCTTCAGGGATTTACATTTTCCTCAATCCCAGTATTTTTTAAACCTATATTTACCTCTTGCTTTTGAAGAAGATAAACTAAAATTCAAAGAAGTTAATAAACTTGCTTAGTTGTTTAAGGAAAACTATTATCCCTGATAAACAAACTGATATATCTGTAATGTTTTTAGTCACGAATACCAACTTTAAAACAATTTTATATTTTATTATACTTATTAGGACTGTTTACTTATTTATTTGTACCATGTCTTGAAATAGCCAATTACATTTGCCCTCTCATTTAATCCTCACATACCTTGAAGTTAATATTATCTTATTTTAAAGCAGAAGATGCTAAAACACTAAACTGGGGGTTACCTAACTTGCCTGTTGGAAAAAATAATCATTTTATTCACTTGTCAAAATACAGATTTTTTTGGCCTATTTTCATCTAGAATGTTCAAAGTCTGGACAGTGATTGATTTAAGGTGTGGTCTCCAAGGTTGTTATGAAATTCAAGTTTAGGAAACTCCATGTAATCTTTTCTATCACCACTAGTTTGAGGAAGGAGAGTGAAAGGACTTTTTATGTTTAGCCTATAAGATACATTTTAAAAATGATAGTTATTTGGTTAAAGTCTTAGGACTAGAAAGTGTTCTAAAATATGAATTATTTCTTTCATCAATTTGCCACAGAAACATTCTGGTCATGTAATTAATCTGGTCATGTGACAAAAAATAACTTTTAATAATTATCTATTATCTCTTAATTTTGAATCCTTCCTTGGATCTGAACTATCTCTCTCACATTTCACATAAAGCCATTTTAACCTAAAAAAATCTTTCTAAATTTATAATTTTAAAATAGTTCTGCATATGTAAAAATGATAATATTTACAATTCTATCCTTAACTCAAAAATATGTTCCTTTTAACTTTATTTCACATAATCCATGAAAATCTAATACTTCTAAAAGCTAAAATAAAAGTAGGAATTTTGGAATTAGGGCATTTAATGTCACTTATCCTAATAATATAAATGATACTCTAAATATCTTTGGAATAATGAAGTCTAACTGGAACAAAACTAAATACAGGTAAATCATACCAAAAACTTATAAAAAAGCGAATTTGGTTATGAATGAGCATCAAAATCTATTCAGTGAAAATAAAAGCAGCATAAAACTACATAATACATCAAAAGAATCAGATACATAAAAATTTGAAATAATGCAAAAATTGAGCAATTGAACACTTGGGGGGAAGAAAGTCATTTTTTCAATTTACATAAATAAACATACATAAAGAAATGCTAACATTATTTATCTTTGTTCCGCAGTATGTGGATTGCTTTATTTTAGGTATACTTAAATTGAAGTTAATAAATAGTTAATCTTAGCCCAGTATAAATTCACTTTAGAATGAGATTTGCTAGGATTATAGACCTCAGAAGAATATTTTGAAAGGAAGAAATTAACTTACCATTTGATGATGGAAAATTAAATATTGGAGAAAAAAGTGCTTTCTTCATGTATAATTGCCCTTCAAAAATTATGAGCTTGTAATTATAAGGTAATTCTTGGAAAGACTATCAGATATGCAGAAATGGGGATGTAGATGTGAGAATGAGAAAAATGGATCAAGGAGGGGCAGTCACAAGAACAGAATCAAGAATTTGAGACTGTAATGGGTGTTGGAGACACTCTAGTCTTGGAGTCAACAAGCACTGGCCTGGCACCAAGTCCAGTCTGCCACCTGTTATTTACAGCCTGTAGCTAAAAATCATTTTTAGATTTTTAAAGGTTGAAAAAGTCAAAAGGAGAACATTATTTAATGACAAATGGAAATTATATAAAATCCAAATTTCAGTGTCTATAAATAGTTTTCTTAGGTCATAGGCACAGGATGATTTGTTTATGTCTATGACTACAACCTCACTAACATGGGATACCATGTGGCCTCTTGGAACCTAAATTCATTAGTCTTTGGCCATCTGCAGAAAAATTTGCTAACCCGTGGTCTAGTTAAGCTTCTGCACATAGCTAGGAAGTTTGTAGCACTTTGTTCACTTAAGGTCCTATGAATTGTTCCCAGCAGAATTAGAATCAGAACCCAGATGGGCTACAAGGTCATTCCAATAGGAACCATTACATTCCCGTATCTCTTTAGTCCTAATAGAAGCACTTGTATATAAGATTTGGTGCTAGAAAGGAGCATGAACGCTAAAAAAAAAAAAAAAAAAAAAAAAAATCACACAGTATTAACCCTACTATATATATTATTTTTGCGAGTATGTGATTTTTCCGATTTGATCATAACGTTTAACTTTGACAGATATTTTTTAAATATTTTCTTAAAAAATTAAGAAACTGAGCCCCCTCCAAGAAAAAAAAAGTTAAAAATTTGGGGTAGAATATTAAAGCAGGTATTCTCACTTTCAATGCCTGTGCCCTGGCCCTGCACCCCATTGTCTTGCAATACTGGGACCATTCCTTGCACATGGGACCAGGAACAGAGTCCACATCCAACAGATTTACTTGTTCAGACTGTGTATCTGTCTGTCTACCTACCAGTCTGTCACCACTATCTAAGCCCACAGAATGCTTCCTGGATGTTATAATAAGCACTTTTCATATGTTATTTAATTCAGAGAATAATTAGAAAATTTATTTATAACCATAAATCTTTTTATCTGGAATTTATTTATTTATTTATTTATTTTTTAACTCAAGCTGTCGCCCTGGGTAGAGTCCTGTGGCATCACAGCTCACAGCAGCCTCGAACTCCTGGGCTCAAGCGATTCTCCTGCCTCTGCCCCCCAAGCAGCTGGGACTACAGGTGCCCGTCACAACGCCGGCTATTTTTTGGTTGCAGCTGTCATTGTTGTTTGGTGAGCCCGGGCCAGATTCGAAACTGCCAGCTCAGGTGTATGTGGCTGGTGCCTTAGCCGCTTGAGCCACAGGCACCAACCCTATCTGGAAGTTCTTAAAAAATCAATAACTTTTTCTATCCTTGTCAAACCAAAACTTTCAGAGGCTAATTTGATGAAACAATTTGTCAGTCTTGCTGAAAAAATTAGCTATGTCTGTTTATAGATAAGATTTTTACGAGAAATCAGGAGGAAATCCAAAGGCTCTACTCCCTGACCTCTCTATTAACCTACGGTTCTCACCCTAGAGCACATTTCAGGTTACTTTACTGAGCTACTAAACGGTACAGGTTCCAGGCACCAAATCACATTTCTTGAATCACCATCTCTAGGTGAAGTCAGAAAATGCTGTGTTCAAAATAATGATGAAAAAAAAAATGCACAATGTTGATACTCAAATTGCCCTGGTAGGGAATGATCAAATCAAAACTTTTTTTTTTTTTTTTAGCTTATTTCACCATTAGAGAACATTGAAATCATAATTTAATTTCATTTTAACAACTCATGCTTTATAAAGCCTACTTTCATTTTGGCAAACAAGATATAAATTTAAAAGACACTTAGACTTTTAACTGATACATTTAACAATGTGAAGGATTTATGTCTCCCTCTAAAACATGCTTAGAGGAATTTCTCCCCTTTTCTTATAGGAAAATGTTGGCAGTCCAAGACTTATCATTTTTGGCTTAAAAATTCTGGGGTATCTCTAACTTAGAAACATTCTTAACTTAGTGATTAAATATTTCTGATGTTGTGTTATATTCAATGCATTGGAATTGATTTAAATTTGTGTCTTCTTCTCTCCCCAGTTGATTTCTAGAGGGGAAAATGTTGATACAGTCTTTCTCTTACTGGCCATGTCCCAAGGTTGCAAATTGTGATTTAAAAAAAAAAAAAAATCTTTTCAGTGTTATATGGAGGTAGCCATGTTCAGGGAGAAGTCAGAAAGACAAAGCTTCTATGTGATTGTTATTATCATAGATATTTTCTTTTTTCTGGAACTGGGAGATGTTTCAAGTTTATTGACTGTTTTGTTCTTAAGACATCTTCACTGAGAAACTTTTCCTGGACTTACCATGATGTGAGTAATGCATTTGCCTCAGGATGGCGGCTTGCCCTTCAGCCATGCTGCTGTTCCTTGTGGGATGGGAGTGGGGAAGTGCTTATCTCCCTATGTTACAATTTTATTGTTCCACAAGAAACTTTCTCTAAAAAAGTAGGAATGCAGTTTGATTCCGAAGCATTTTTAATTCTGTTTGAAAGTAGGAGCTTCCCAATGTCTCAACTTCTAGGGTATCTGGCATGAGTCCAATATTTGTCCAGATTCCTTTATTGCAGGGACACATGGTCATCCGTGGGAGTGGTTCCATAGGGGCCACATGCACTTGTTTAAAGAAGGAAATAGGTCACCCCTGCAGCTCTGTCGGAAGACATCACCTTTGCAAAGTATTTTACTAATCAGACAGCTTTTATAAATGCAGCGTAAGTAGCCAGAAATCACATAAACAATTTTCAGTTATTCATCCTTAAAATTTTCATCTTGTTCATGATGGTGGGCCATATATTGTATACATTTCTGCCTTAGTCAAACGTTCTAATTTAACTTCCTGCTATGCAAGATATAATTCCAAAAGCCATTGGAGGTTCCATACATGGAAATGATCAAGATCATTTAGTTTGCTCATAAAAATCATACTCCTGGCTTCATGTCAGACTTGCTAATATGGACAGGAACTGATAATGCAAAATTTGTATTATAACAAGCTCTTCTTAAGTGATTATTTTGCATATTAAAGCTTAATTAGGTACATAAAACTGTGCTACCATCATTCTTTAAAGTGGAAAAAAGGAAAGTAATGGAAAAAAGGAAGAAAAGTGGAATTATTTCCTTAGCTGTGCAGAAGCTTTTCAATTTAATCAAATTCCATTCATTTATATTTGTTGTCGCTGTAATTGTCATTGGGGTCTTAGTTGTAAGTTCTTTGCCTCGGCCTATGTCTAGAAAAGTTATTCCTACATTTTCCTCTAGGATTCTTATGGTTTCATACTTCTACTTAAGTAGTTTGTCCATCTTGAGTTAATTTTTTTGAGTGGTGGAAGGTAGGGGTCCTGTTTCTTTCTTTTGAATGTGGTTATCCAGTTTTCCAATCACCATGTACTGAATCAGGCATCTTTTCCCCAGCGTTCATTGTTATCTGCTTTGTCAAAGATCAGTTAGTTGTAGGTAGATAGTTTTATATCTAGATTCTCCACTTTGTTCCATTGGTCTATGTCTCTATTTTTGCTCCAATACCACACTTCTTTGGTTACTATAGCCTTGAAGTATAGTTTGAAGTCTGGTAATGTAATGCCTCCAGCTTTGTTATTGTTACTTAAGATTGTTTGGCTAATCAAGATTTTTCTAGTTCTTAACAAAGCATATAATTTTTTTCTAGGCCTGTGAAATATGGCATTGAAATGTTGATGGGGAGAAGAACAGGAGGATCAGAGCGGACCGGACACAGCGAAGGTGAAATGGGCGCAAAAAGAAAAAGCTACTCGGTGGAGTACAAGAAAGGAATCGTGGAAGACTCTTGGGGCCAAAATCTTACTGCTTTCTGTAAAGAGAAGATGTTGAGTATCTGATTGGTCCAAAAATGGCGAGCAGAGTATGGTAACCTCATTGAACAAGTGGACAAGGGAAATGCTAAAAAGCGCAAGTGTGGATCAGGTCGGCAACCATTATTTTCCGAGCTGGAAGACCTGATCTGTGAATGGGTTGTTGACAGGAGAGCAAAGGTTTTGGTTGTGAATAGGGCTCAGATTCAAGAATTTGCCCTTGCAATGGCACCACAGTTTGACATAGCCCCCGAAGACTTCAAAGCATCACAACACTGGCTGGATAATTTCCTTCAGAGAAGTGAACTGTCTTTAAGAAGATCCGCAACACTGTTTAGGCTGGAAGATACTCAAGTTACTACCGTACTGTATGCAGGATCAAGTCCAGATCAAAGATGCGAACCCGTCCTGCTCAAACCAAGGTAGAAAGGACCCTACATCATCATCCAGACCACACCCACGGCCGCAAAGGTAGGGCCTCACCAGGATCCATCACAGCAGGCTAAAGAGAGCCCCCAAAAACAAGTCCTGCCAACCCTGCAAGGTAACTTGAAGCAATCACCATATCCTGCTCCAGCCCTGTACTGGGAGCTGGCTGGTCAATGCAAGGCTGAAGCCTGAGGAAACTCCTCACGGGACTTGTCTTAATTAGACTTTGGACTTTGAGAAAGTAGGAAAAAAAAAATGTAATTTGTGCACCCACACCACTAACCTAGAACTCTTTTACTAACCTATTCCCAGGAATGGAAGACTGGTTTACTAGGGTGTGAGGCAATGTGCTTAGATCTGTTCTTTTCTGTTTATTCATTCTCAGCCTAATTTATATTCTTGTGTCCCTTTCAAACATCTTATTACTAAATTACTAACCTGCTTGCTCTCCCCACACTTACCAACTCAGCTCTTAATGGGTGAAACTTCTAGGAAAGTTCCAGACAAGGAGAATGAAGGAGCTAAGGAAATTTTACCCCAAAATACGATTCTTTGGTATAAAGAATATTTTAAATTTAAAGGCCTTTTTTGACCAGAAAGCTCCGGTCTCTCTATAAAAGCTGAGTAAGCTGATTTAGAATCAAAAAAGACTGCTAACCTCCTTATCATATGCTAATAGACCTGGTTCCAAGGTAATTTAAAGCACAATACCTTTCTTTCAGGTTAATTTACAAATCAAACAGTTTCCAACCCATCTATACTCTCCCCCTCCTAGCAACCCCTTACTAAATTGTAATCTTGCCACATTCTCCCCCACTCCCTTCCAAAAGGTATCTGATCATCCCTGAAACTTGGGGAATCATTTTTGTGGTTCCCCCCATCCTCATAGTATTTGGAAATAAACCTTTCTCTTATGAATCTACCTTAAAAAAAAAAAAAAAGGAAATGTTGATGGGGATTGCATTGAATCTGTAAATCACTTTGAGTAATATAGACATTTTAATAAGGTTGGTTCTGCTGATCCACGAGCATAATATGTTTTTCTGTTTGTTTGAGTCACTTGTGATTTCCTTCTTGGTGTCTCGTAGTTCTGTTTGTAGAACTCTTCCACCTTCCTGGTTAACTACATTCTTAGGCATCTTGTTTTCTTTGTAGCTTTTGTAAATTGTATTGAGATTTTGAGTGTCAGCACAACTATTAACAGTTTATATAAATTCTACTGATTTGTGTACATCGATTTTGTAACCTGAGACTTTGCTGAATTTATTTATCTATTCTAGGAGTCTGTTGTTAAAGTGTTCAGTGTTTTTAGACATAAGATAACATCACACACCCTACAATGGGAGAAAATATCTGATTCATTTGATAAAGGACAATCTACACAGAACTCAAGCAAACCAGCAAGAGAAATAACCCCATTTAAAAGGGGGCAAAAGACATGAACAGAAGCTTTTCAAAACTAGATAGCCTCATGGCCAAAAAACAGAGAAAAAAATGCTCAACGTCACTAGTAATCAGGGAAATGCAAATTAAAACCACAATGAAATATCATCTTATCCCATTTAGGATAGCTTTTCCTAAAAAGTCCCAAAACAGTAGATGCTGGTATGAATGCCGGGAGAAAGTAAGGCTTATATACTGTTGGTGGAAATTAGACTTTGAACTTTGAGAAAGTAGGAAAAAAAAAATGTAATTTGTGCACCCACACCACTAAGATAGAACTCTTTTACTAACCTCTGAATATAACATCTATGGAAAACACTGTAAGTAGACCTACCATTGCATCCAGCAACCCCACGTAGGGTAGTTAGCCAAAAGAAAAGAAGTTATTTTATTAAAAAGATGCCTGCACTGCAGTATTTATTGCAGGGCACAATTTACAAAGGTGCAGAATCAACCCACGTGCCCATCGGTTCATGAGTGGAATAACAAAATGTGGTACGTGTATACCATGGACAATTTCGATAAAATAGGAGACCACTACTCTAAGTGAAGTATCTAAAAACTAGGAAAACAAACACGAAATTAGAACTAACTGAAGAGCACACATGTGAACAGAGGGAAGTAAAACTCACTGGAAACCAGGAAGGAGGAAGAAAGGAGGAAAGATGGGTGGAAACTTACTTAATGGTTTAAGTGAACATTACTCTGGTGACTAGGCACACTTACAGTTACAGAAGTGGTCCATATAACCAAAAGATTTTTACCCCCATAGTATTTTTGAAATAATACAAGAGGGAAAAAGAGAGAAATACACACACACACACACACACACACACATATATATTTTTGAGATAGAGTCTCTCTATGTTGCCCTCTGTAGAGTGTTATGTTGTCACAGCTCACAGCAACCTCAAACTCTTGGGCAAAGGGATTCTCTTGCCTCGGCCTCCCATGTAGCTGGGACTACAGGTGCCTGCCAGAACACCTGACTATTTTTGTTGTTGTTGTTGTCATTGTTGTTTAGCAGACCTGGGCCGGGTTGGAAACCGCCAGCCCTTGTGTATGTGGCCAGCGCCCTAACCACTGAGCTATGGGCACCAAGCCAAGAGATAAATAAATTAAAATAAAGCTAATAATCCCAACAGTACCAAAATTAAAAAAAAAAAAATCAAAATACTGTTTTTTGGTTTTGCTTTTGTTTTATGCATCAATGGCTGATACATGCCTGCATGGACCCAAACCAAGGTCTTTTTGTTGCTTGAATTGCGAAATTATTGGTGATATAATACAATGAAAACTTTACATGCACATGTGAATCTTAAAAGGTGGGCATTTTCAAAGAGAATTGATAATTTCTGCAAATGAAGTTAGTTGTTATCTTTAAAGATACTTATTTCATACTCTTCATTACTTAGATGCCAGAAAATTAAGAGTAAAATTAATACCAATTTTAACTACAGAGACAGAAAATCCCTATGAGACATTAAAACTACAGAAGAAGGATTCAGTATAAGCTTTGAATTTCATCTAAATAACAAAGGCCAGTAAATTTACAATGTAATAATTATTAATCATACTCTTTTGGTGAATTTTCAAAATAAGCAAAAATAAGCACATAATACATATAGATCCATTACTTTAAGAGTTTTGTTTTGGGTAATCCCTGCCTTAATGTAATTGGAATATGAAGTGTGAACAGACATATTTTTTATAGCAACATTAATATACTTTTCAAATTCCTTAGATTTCACATATTTATATCTTTTTTAAATTTATATCTTTAATTCTTTTATAATATAAAGTTTAAGCCCACAAAAATTACTGAGATTAAATTACAATCAGTTCTATACAGAAAGTTTTAACATGATTTCTATTCAATAAAACTCAATTATTAGTTGAAATTATATGGTGGTTAGTTAAATAGTGAAATGCCACACATCAGGAAAAGTATGTTATCACAAGAAGCTGAAAACTGACACACACAAATGGGGTTTTGCAGATAAGAATATAATCACATTCTAGAGTTTTTATTGTTTTAAAAAGTATAAAACACATCTCTTAAAATACAGCTGTTTACCCAGAAAGTTTATGTAGCTTTTTGTGGATTCAGTAAATATAAATCTCTTATGTATAGTCCTCCAACATTAATCCCTAATTCTGGGGTCTTAAAGCACCCAGGATCTTACCTCACTGAACATTCAGCCTAGCACACTGAAAACACCCCTAAAGTAACTTAGCAAACATTCCAGAACCTGTGACACGGGGCAGAGAAGATTCAGCACCCTGTGGGGACATATACACAAAGGTCTACATTTGTCTAGGAATGGAGGAGGAACTTCCTGAAGAAGTGTGGTTTAAGTTAAGGCCTGAAGGAAAAGCAGAGTACTAATGGAAAGAACATTGTGTTTTGTTTTGTTTTATTTTGTTTAGAGACGGATGTTTCACTCTGTCACCTAGGTTGGAGTACAGGCGTGTCATCATAGCTCACAGCAACTTTGAACTCCTGGGCTCCAGTGATCCTCCTGCCTTAGCCTCCTGAGCCGCTGGCACCTGCCATCATGTTAGCTAATTTTATTTATTTTTCATTTTTATGTGTACAGACAGGGTTCTCATTGTGTTGCCCGAGCCAGTCTTGAACTCTTGGCCTCAAATGATCTTCCTGCCTCAAGTTCCTGAAGTGCTGGGATCACAGACATAAAGTTGGGACCACCTGGAAGAGCATTTCTGAAGGACGTGTAGAAACATGCAAACACTCGGAAGAACCCTGCACTGAACTAACATTGTCAGAATTATAACTGGAACGTGGTAGGTCAGGAAAACAGTGACAAGCAGCTGGGGAAGGAAGTGGTCAAAATGCAGAACAGAACACATGGGCATCCACATCTAACAGAGGAAAATGGGCCCAACAGAAGATTTTACATCAAGAGAATTATTGTGGGAGCTGCATTTTTATAGTTTCCTCAACCTGCTTTGTGTAGAACAGTTTAGGAGTAAGATGTGCAACGTATTAGTAGTCAACTGGGGAGCACCTGGTGATGGAGGCTGGACAGGTTGCCCTGGAAGTGAAGAGATGGGAGTGGATCCCAGAGAGAGATGTTGTATGTTGTTGTATGTTGAAGGCAACGAACATGAAAGATTGGGGGAATTATCTCACATCCAAAGCCTGATAACAAAATATGAGACTAAAAGTTGAGAAATACAGATAGACCAGGGTATAGAAAACGTTTTCAACTTAAAATGGGTTTAACAGGACAGAACGCTGTTGTAAATTGAGAATCATCTCCGCAGGACAAGATGGAGACGCTCTAAAGGGCAAAGTGTGAAGGAGACAGGTGCAGCCAGGAATTTTACAGCCGGAATGATAACTGGTATTTCTGCTTTGTTCCAGACTGGGAGGAAATGCAAAGTTCATATTGTCTGGATTAGAAAGACTACTAAAAACAAAGTCTAGGAACTAATTCCATAACAGACAGGTGTGAACCAGGAGGGAAAGTTGTTGCTTTTCAACCCAGGCACGAAGAAGATTCCATAGCCCCTGAAAACAATAGCTTTCTGAGGCTCCTGGGTCTATTCAGAAAGAAGGGAAAGCATTATAAAAGCCATATATATTTTAATGAAATAATTAAAATGGTTTAAAAGAAAAATAATCTTGGCACTCACAGCTTCTTCAGAGTCTGACCCTTTTAATTCCAAATCTACTTTTTTACATTAAATCCAGTTCTCATTTTTGTCTTTTATCTTTCTGGCTTCACAGTGTCTTACACTGTCATTAATCTTACAATATTAAATGTTGAAAGTCTTTAGTAATGTTCTTTTTTTTTATGTTATGTGTTTTATGACAAATTTTCAAAAATTCATGAAATTAGACTGGGGCCGTGGCCCTGCCCATACTGTCCTCACACGTCCACCTGCGGCCAACACTTGGCCACCTGCCTCTCCTCTCCTTCCCTAACCCTTCTTTGTTTGCTGAATTTTAAAGCAATTCAATGACAGAATTTCATTTCAACCCTAAATATCTCTTTGTTCATGTCTACCAAATAAGGACATTTTTAAAACAGTAAAGGTGCCGTGAGAATCCCCTAGAAAATTAGTAAAAATTACTTAATTCTAACTAAGTTAGGATTCTAACAAAGTTATTTTTAAATTTGTCCTGAAAGTCTCATAAATCTCTTATTTTTTTTTTTTTTTAAATCAAGGTCTATACAAGGTAGATCTATACAAGGTTCACATGTTCTATTTGTTTCCTTTGTCTTTTAAATGTTTTATGTTTACAACCAGCTCCTTCCCTTTTTGTCCCATGTCACTTATTAGTTGAGGAGATAGGGTTGCTTGTCCTGTAGAATCCCTCACACTGTGAATTTGACCACAATACTTAGGAACCCCTACATTAGCTTAATCACAATCGCTCTTCTCAGATAACTTTTTAATCTTGTGGTTTTAGGCATTTCAAGAGATCCCTAGCAATTTAAGATCTATTGTGTAATTAAACTATACCAATTATAAGTGCTTCATAGGAAAGATAACAGAAGATCAATTAGAGGACAAAAAAATGCTATCGTAAGTTTCACAGCAAAAAAAATGCTATCATAAGTTTCACAGCAAAAAAAAACAAAAACAAAAACAAAAGAACAAATGTTTGGCCCACTTATTTCTAAAAACCTTTGGCAAATATAAATTCTAAGAAAACCACAGTAAGCATGGTGGGCTTTAGCGTTTGGTATAAATATTTCTTCCTGAAGTGCGGGTATGGTCTGGTTGGTCTTCAAGCAAGGCTGAGCCATCTGTGCTGATAGCCAGTGACACCTGAGCAGCACAGGTGGCCTCCTGGTGCTTGTCCAGAGACGTTCTCAGCAGACCTCCATGCCTTTCTGCTTCTCTGTTTTATAAGCTGCACAAGTCCTTGACTCAACATGACTCATCTAAGTTCTCATTTAGGAAACTCAGCTTGGCTTCCAAAAGACAGTGTATGCGTGGCCTCCTTGGACACCTTCCTCAGGCACACAGAGACTCACCCTCACATGCGCTGTGGCTCCGGTCCACGCAGGCTACTAAAGCAGGCCAAGGCCACGTCCACCCCTGCTTCACATGAAAAGCAAGGTTGGCATCTTTCGAGTTATGACTTATGGGTCTGAGATTTAACTTTATTTCACCCCAACCCTAGAAAAGACGTAACACAAATATGATTCATTTGTCATAAAACAAAAGCATAGAAAATGCACATTTTTTAAAGCACTCAGAGGAATTCAGTACAAGACTTGATATAGGAAACAGGGAGATAGCCATTGGGCAAATAAAAAGTAAGCTATTAATTTATGGAGAATGATTAAAGGAAGATGATCTTTTCGATTAAATCTGGATAAAAAGGACTGAGTTTTTAACCCAGAAGTTATTTATTGGACACAGTACTCACACCCAACTGGAGACTAGGCGATGTACTATGGCCATTTTAAGCAGACAACACCCCCTTTTTTTTTCATTAAATCATATCTGTGTACATTAATGCGATCATGGAGCACCATACACTGGTTTTATAGACCGTCTGACACATTTTCATCACACTGTCTCGCGCCCAACTGGAGACTAGGTGATGTACTATGGCCATTTTAAGCAGACAGCACCCCTTTTAATGAACTTTCATGCTGTATTTCTGACACCAGAAGCAATGGGACTCTATTGCAAAGCACAGATGTCTTTGTGTTCTATATGAGCACCCCTAAGGGTTCCTGCCAGCCCCAACACCACAGACAACCCACAGGGTCCCGGTCAGCCAGTTTGAAAGGCAGATCAATGCCAGGCTCACCAAAAAAAATTTGTGAAGGGCACTCTTCCCGACTGGGCGCTGGCTCAGCTGGGCATTCTTTCCTACTGGGTGCTGGCTCAGCTGGGCACTCTTCCCTGCTGGGCGCTGGCTCAGCTGGGCACTCTTCCCTACTGGGCGCTGGCTCAGCTGGGCACTCTTCCCTACTGGGTGCTGGCTCAGCTGGGCACTCTTCCCTACTGGGCGCTGGCTCAGCCTGGCAGCTGTGGTGTCCTGGTGAGGAGTCATTTACTGTCAGAGGAGGCATACAGTGTCTGACTGGCCCTGTCTTTATTGTGCGGGGAGATCATATTTACTTTTGATGGCCACCTTCTCCTCCTGGGTTTTACCTCAACCTTTTTTGGATTCTACCTTCTCCATCCACCGTCTTACACTTGAGTTTCTCTTAGCTGTGAAGTCCTGACAGTCAGCATTGAAATTTCCCATTGGTCCTCATGATTAGAAGGACCAAAACTATCACCCATGCTTTTAGAACCTCGAATGACAGGAGTCATTAACTTGCATAACATAACTTCATAACATTGGCACCTTTAATATTAATATTCCTTTCCATAACACTAGAGCCAATTGTTAAGATGGGAAATAGAAAGCAGAAAATATTGCATTATATAGATAATCACAAAAATTAACTTGAATTACGGTGCAATCACTTCAATATGTATCTTCCAACTTCTAACAAAATTTGCTAATTAATCTTAAATTTAGTGCATATTTTGTTTTTCTCTCACCAATTTACTAAAATACTTAAAAAATAAATTTAATAAATAAAAGTAACCAAGACAGAAATGAGAAAAATCAACAAGAGACCAATTAACCTATAAATGAGATAATTTGCCATTAAATAAATGTGCATTAATCCTTTATCCTTCTGGTAACACTAACATATTGGCTTAGAAAAAGTAGCCATAATAAAAATCATAACTTTATAAAACATCAAGGACCTTTCTTAAAGTATCATTTGGTCATTATCATTTCTGTTTGTTAAGAATTCTCCTTTCCAGAATTTTTATCCATCCCTTTGATAAGGACTTTGAAGTCAGACTAAACTTTCTTCTTTACCTTTGACCCAAAAGGAGGAGGAACAGAAATTTCATTGATGGAAAAATTCTCCAAATCAACGTGGACTGGCCTGCAGCTGGTGTAGCAGGAAGGTGACAAGAAGGGAACAGGAATGCCTTAGACAGACAGAGGTGACAGGAACCAGCGGATCTACGGTCTATCAGCCCCTAAACCCACTGCCTTAGGGGGTGCAGAGGGAGTGACAGAGTCGTCCATGGGGACGGTCAGTTGAAGTCTCCACTGAGTCGGTTGAAATCCAATGGTGATGTGGCCACAGCACTGGTGCAGTCCTGGGCTGTATGAAGAACGCTACTCTTCCCAGAATCAGAGACTAGGATAGGCCCTTTCTCCAGTGCATGTCTGGAACTAGTCCACCCCAGAGTCAGGGCGTCACCTCTGCAGAGTCTTTCTATATTGGAGGTGCAGAGACCAGCACCAGAAACACAGGCAGAAAGTGGTGCCTCCGCTGGAGGGAAGCTGAGACAAGCTAAGGGCAATGGTCACACAGAGAAGCACAGACCCTGGAGAAAACGATGAGTCCATCTCCGCGGGAGTCCACAAGAAAGAACGAGACCAGGGTGGAAATTCGAGGAAAATAGATTGTAGCTGCAGTGTGGAAGGAGTTTCTTATGATTAAATTAAAAACAAGTACAAAGGGCGCTCAGCCTCCCCAGCAGGGACGGTACATCAGAGGGGACTTGCGTGTCAGATGCAGATTGAAGTTAAATGAACAACAAAATCTGTTTTGCCCCTAAAATCGAAATACTCTTCCATCAGTTACAAAACTGACATTATTATAGTCGTAATATGATTTATTATGCGTTTATGGTATCTCGTGCTTATTGCTATTACCTAAATGTACCCATTTTACTCAAAACAACTCCCAGATAAGGGACCTGAGGTAGTAAACAGCCCACTTGCAACCAGACAAGACAATGAATGAAGTTGCCCAAAGATAACCAGCTACAAGAGTGACAATCCAGAAATCAAATCCAGGAAATTTAAAACTCATGCTATATCCCCTTTTCTCTTCAAATACAAGAAGGATTAAAGGAAGCAAGATAAATTTAATTCACGTTAGCAGATTAATCTGAAGCGCTGACATTCTAGTTGTTCATTGTATTCGTATTAGCAAACTTACTATTCATTCCATTCTCAGGATTAGGAAGCAGAGGTGACCCAGATGAGAACTCCTATTTTAGGTCCTGGCCTCATTTTCACATGAAGCTGGTGAAAGAAGCAGATGTCAGGCCCACACTAGACCTGCTGGAGCTGAATTGCCACTTAAACAAAATCTCCAGATAATCCATCTGAGAGAAAGATTGAGAATCATTGGCTTATCATATACTCCCCCAAAACCTTGAAAAACACCCGATTTTAAATACCTCTAAAAGTATGTATGCTTTATCAAAACTGTCTACTAATTAAATTATAGAAATAGAAAATAAATCTACTGTGTAACCCAGTTGTCATGTGAACTTAATTAGGAAAGAAGTCAGGATCACCTGACACAGAAAATCAAGGGTTATAAAAGTTAGCTGTCGGCAGTGAACATGAAAACACTCTACAGCACGCTGGGAGGCCCAGGCAGGGGGATCACTTGAGCTGAGTTTGAGACAAGCCTGAACAAGAGCTAGAGCCTGTCTCTACTAAAAATAGAAAAATGAACCAGGTGTTGTGTCTGGCTCCTTGTAGTCCCAGCTCCTCAGGAGGCTGAGGCAAGAGAATTGCTTAAGCCCAAGAGTTTGAGGTTGCTGTGAGCTGTGACGGCATAGCACTCTACCCAGGGTGCATCATGGGAACCTAAGACCAGCGGCTGCTTTCAGAAAATAACATTAATTGCTAAAACCCCACTATCCAGGATGGAATAACATCCCAGGTGTGGGGCAGAGGCCCCCACCAGGTGAAAGCTGAGACCCCCTCTGCTCTTAATGCTGCAAGACTTTCATACAAAATAATTATCATTGATTTAAAGATGCTGGCATTAGCCTTGTAATTAAACGTCTTAAACAGTGAAGACAGTCAGCATTTCTTTCTAGGAGCTCAGACAACCCTGTTTGTTTTCTAAGTACATTAGGTTACAAGTCTCAGAAAAACTACATCAAGGTCCCATCGTTTCTTATTTCTAATGAAATGGATGTAGGAATGTGATTTTTATCACCTTTCTCTCCTGTTCTAAAGCTTTCTTCTAATGCTTTGTAAGCATTCTGGCAACAATTCTGATGATCCAATCGCTGAATTTATTTGGATTGAGACTGAAAAACACTCCAAGTTTTCCTGAAGCCAAGATCCTTAGGGAAATGTGGCTGATTGGTCCAGATTTTTATGTTATCTACTTAACAGGAGAAAACCTTTCATCTTTGCCACCCTGTTCTTCACTGAACCTCTACAATTAAAATGTGCAAGTAATATCTTTTATCACAGTCCAAACAATGCTAAAAGTTGCTAAAAGTCCAATGTCCCTTCTTACTATTTATCTCTTCCCATCTGTGACTTCTAACAAATCAACCAAGAGATCGCACAGCACCTTCTGATTACAAATAATAAGAGGAGAAGAGTTCCACACCCATGAGGTGGCAGTGCTGATGCCCAGCACCTCAGAATGTGGCTTCCTTTGGAAATAGGGCCTTTGAAAGGGATTGAGTTAAAATACGGCCAGTATTGTGGGCTTCGATCCGATCTTCCTGGCATCCTTATGATAATGAGAGGGGTTTAAGACACAAGGTGATGCGAGGGAGGCAGGAGCTCCGAGAAATGGGCACCTGACAACACAGGAAGGAGGCAGCCACCTGCAAGCAAAGAAAACCAGTCTCACCATCATGTTGACCCTGGACTCTCAGTGTCCAGAACTGTGAGAAAACAGATTTCTGTTGTTTAAGCTACCCTGTCTGTGAAGTTAGTTATGGCAGCCCTAGCAAACTAGTACAGGGGCCTTGGGTATATATCAACTCCAGAATTGTATATACAAAGTAGGTCTATAAGAGGATGCTGCAATTTGAAAATATGGCAGACCAGTCAGCAACCGGAGGATGACTGAAAACTGGTTACTGTCAGTGACCTCAAAACAGTGCAGACAAAAAATATCCCAAGAGAGATATGCTCTCTCTAGGACAGAAGGAGCCACCTAGCGAGACAGAAAACTTCCACACTGTGACTGTTTCACTCCAGCCAAACATCACAGATAATCCGGCCCCACTGAGGCCTGGACGCATCCTGGTGGGGCTGCAGTGGGGTGTGCACCATGCTGGGCCGGCACAGAGAAGAGAGGGAGGGAGACACCACCCCCCACCCCACAGGACAGAGGGAGGGAGACCCTCCAGCCTCTTTTACAAGGGACAGCCACAAAAGACCTGAAGATTAAATTCCAACTTACAAATTTGGGGGAGACACCAATATTCAGATTATAACAATACCCCCAAATACTTAGATTTCATAGGAAAATCACCTGTGTAACAAAATCTAGAGTATTGTAAACTTGAAAGAGAAAATGCAATTATATGCCCAGACTGAAATTACACAGATGTTAGAATTATCTAAAAAGAATTTTAAAGCAGTCATTCTAAAAACATTTCAACAAGCAATTATGAAATCCTTGAAACAAATGCAAAACTTAGAAAGTCTCACCAAGGAAACAGAACATCTAGGAAAGTAATTAAACATATAAATGAAAAAATATAGCAAACAGAATAGAAATATTAAAGGGTGAGCTCAACTACTGAATGGAAAAGGGAGGTAAGAGAATCAGTGAACACTTAGATAAAGCAATGGAAATCACCCAACTTAAGCAGACTAAAATGACTAAAAACAAATAAATTAATTAATAAACAGAGCATGGGGATCTATAGAACGACACCAAAGGATCCAATATTCTTTTTTTTTTTTTTGTGGTTTTTGGCCAGAGCTAGGTTTGAACCCACCACCTCCGGCATATGGGACTGGCGCCCTACTCCTTGAGCCACAGGCGCCACCCAGGATCCAATATTCTTATAATCAGAGTTATAAAAGGAGCACAAAATGAGTGAGGCTGAAAAAAGAATACTTGAAAAAATAAGGGCCGAAGATGTCCTAATTTGACAAAAAACTTAATCAGATTTAAGATTTATCCCACGGAAGATAAACACAAGGAAACCATCCAAGTCAAATCATACTCAAACTTCAGAAAACAAAAGATTAAGAGAAGAAAACCTTGAAAGTAGCCACTGAAGCATTAATTACAGAGAACAAACAAATCAGGTGATAGAAAATTTTTCTTTGGATCTCCTGACGTCACAAAGAAATGGTCAAGTGTTTTGATAAAAGATCTGTTGATCCAGAATTTCAGACTGACTGAAAATATCCTTCAGGAATGATGACAAGATAGAGACTTTTCAGATCAAGGAAAAGAGAATACTTAACCTAAAATAATAGCTATAGAAAGTTTGCAACAAAGAAAGACCCTATTTTTTTAAAAAAAAAACATATAACAAGGGGGGGAAAAAGAGAAAATGGAAAGAACAAAATTATGAAAAAAAATGTTATCTTTATTTCAGTTTTCCAAATTAAATTTGGGGGTAGAAGTGGTAACTATGATGTGGTTCTCAATATATGTAAAATAAATAGAACAGTTCTCCTCTGTTAGAAGGATCTAACAGAGATGTAAAGAGAAGCAAGAATTCTAAGCTTCATGTGAACTGGTTGGAAAAAAAAAAAAGGTACACCATAAAACCATTAATCAAAATAAAGCAGCAGTGACTATGTTAACATCAGACAAAGCGGACAGCAGAGCAGAGAAAATTACCAGGACAGAGTTGGCTATGAAGTAATGATAAAAGAGTCAAGAAGATTAGCAATTTTAAGTGTGTATATAATAAACAATAGCACTCCAAAATATGTGAAGCAAAAACTGACAGTAATGACCTGTCAGAAATTATATTTGGAAACTACAACACTCCTTTTCAAAAATTAATTGAAAATGTCAAAGATGAACCCATCAAACAAAAGTATTGAATCAACACGTACAAGATATTCCACCCAATAAATTCATATGCTATTTTTAAGTGCCTAGAGACATATATCAAAATAAACTATATTTTCAACTATTAAAAAAACACAAAAATATAAAATAATTTAAATAACATGAAATATCTGACCAGAATGAAATCAATAACAAAGGGATAACAGGGAAATATCCAAAATTTAGAATCTAAACACATACTCCTAAAAATTCCATGGTCAAATGGGATAAAGATGACAATAAGCACAAAATTTATGAGGCTGAACTAACAAAGTTCTGTGCTGGGAGGAAAATTTATAACATTAAATATTTATTTTAGAAAAGAGGAAAATTCTCAAGTCAATAATTAAAGGTCCCATTTCAACCCACTAGAAAAAGAAAAGCAACATAAACTCCAATCAGGAAAAAAGAAATGAAGTTCATAAATACTTAATTCAAAAATAGAAAAAGCAGAAACATTAAATCGATAAAACAAAAGTTCATTTTTTGGTTAAAAGCAATAAAATGGACACATCTATCATCAGGCTAACAAAAGAAAAGCAAATGAAGATACAAGTTATGACAGGAATGAAGCAAGGGGAACATCACTACAGAGTCTATAGACGTCAAAAGGATAAAAAGTGTTACTATAAACAACCATGTGCACATAAAACTTACAAACTGGACAAAATGGACAAATTAATGGAAAAGTATACTAGCAAAATTCATCTGAAATAATTTCAATTCAACTCTGAGGCTAATAAGAAAATTGAATTGATTAAAAACCTTCTGAAAAGAAATCTAGAGATTCCATGGTTTCGGGGAGAATTGTACCAGATTTGTAAAGAAGATTAATAAAAATTATACACATTCTTTTCCAGAAAATAAAAGCAGTAACAGTTTCCTACTCTTTGTACACATCCGATATTACTCCCAGCAATCCCAGGCCTAGAAAGTACAAAGAAACTGCAGACAATATTATTCATGAATATAGATACAAAAATTCTGAACAAAATACTGTATGACCTCTGTAAGTTTACCACCCAAGGGACTGTGACAAAGTGGTCGACATATGGTGGTCAACATAAGGAACTAGGCCTACGGTACGTGTGGTGTGTGTCTGGTCTTTGAAAATTAGGTCAACGTGAAGTGGTCGATGTGGGAGAGTGGTCAACTATGAAGGTTCCTCTGTTATGAATAAGGTTTGTCAATACAAAACAGAATTACGCATCATGACTGGGCTGGTTTAACATTTGAAAATAAATCTGTATGATAAGCCACCTCATAATTTAATTTAAGGAAGAAAAATAAAATAATCATATCAACTTAAGCAAGAAAAGCATTTGTCGAAATTTAGTGCCCATTAGTAATAAAAATTCTCAGTAAACTAGGAATAAAGGGGTAACTTTCTTAATAAAGATTATCTACAAAAATATACTTCTTGTATGGTAAAAGACTAAATATTTTACCACCAAAATTGAGACCAAAGCAGGGATACCCACTCTTACCACTACTCCTGAACACAGTACTGGGAGTTTTACCCAGTGCAGGAAGGGGGAAAAAAGGGAAAAGGAACCTGGAAAAATGAAACAAAATAGTCCTTATCTGTAGATCACATAATGATCTATACAGAAAATCTTGAAAATTATGCAAAAAGGCCTAAGATTCATAAGTGAGTTCACAAGATCACAGGATACCAGGTCAACACACAAAAATAACTATATAATAAAAATTATAAATAATAATATCTCTAAAAAATAATCAATTCTATTTTTACATATTAGTGCCAGCACATGGAAACAGAAGTTGAAATTTAATATCATCTCTATTAACTAAAAGATTATTCAGGTTTAAGTCTAATAAAACTATACAAATGTTGTCTATTGAAACGATAAAGAAATATTGAAAACTCGGGGCGCTGTGGCAGGTGCCTGTAGTCCCAGCTACCTGGGAGGCTGAGGCAAGAAATCGCCTAAGCCCAGGAGTTGGAGGTTGCTGTGAGCTGTAACCTCACAGCACTCGACGGAGAGGGATAAACTGAATCTCTGTTTCTAAAAAAAAAGAAAGAAAGAAAAGAAATATTGAAAACAAAATTGAAGAAGACCTAAAATAAATACAGTGTCCTACCACAGTTTTTAGTAGATTTATATAGAAGTTATTCTGAAATGTGACTCGAGCGTAGGTAAAGCAATTTTGAAAAGAAGAGTGAGGTGGAAGAAGCTATTTCACTCAGTCTCAGAAGATAGTAAACACTAGTCAAGACTGTTTAGCGTTGGCAGAAGGACCTATGTGCATATCTGTGGAAGAAAATTGGGACTCCAGGAATAGATTCACACGAGTATTGGCAGCTGATGTTTGACAAAAGAGGAAAAACACAGAGGGGGGGGAGGTATACAGTGTTGAAACAACTGGGTGTCTTTAAGCAAAAGCATGAACCTCTAATTAAATTATGGCATGTATAAAAAGCACATTCAAAATGAATCATGTAAAAATGATTTAAAAATGTAAAATTTTTAATTATAAATTTTTTAGAATAAAACTTAAATAAAAATCTTTGGGGTCTACAGCAGGTAAAGAGTTCTTAGACATAAAAGCAAAAGCAAAGTCATTTTAAAAAATTTAAAATGGAGGTGGCGCCTGTGGCTCAGTGAGTAGGGCGCCCACCCCATATACCGAGGGTAGAGGGTTCAAACCCAGTTACGGCCAAACTGCAACAACAACAACAAAAAATAGCTGGGTGTTGTGGCAGGTGCCTGTAGTCCCAGATGCTGGGGAGGCTGAGGCAAGAGAATTGTGTAAGCCCAGGAGTTGGAGGTTGCTGTGAGTAGTGTGACACCACGGCACTCTACCGAGGGCGGTAAAATGAGACTCTGTCTTTACAAAACAAACAAACAAAAAATTTAAATGGACTTCATCAAAATTATATTTATCTTTTACAAAAAAAATCTTGTTAATAGGATGAAAATACAGACTATAGACTGAGAGAAAATGTTTTCAATTCTCATGTCTGCCACAGCATTTGCATCTACAATACGTAAGTGATATCAAAGCTCAACATTCAAAAGGTAAAAATTCAAATTTGAAAATGGGCAAAAAACATGACATTTCAGGAAGGGAATACATATATGGGAAGTAATGTTGAACAGGAAGATGTTCAACATCTCCATCTGGTAAGGAAATGTAATTAAAAATTAGAGACATGTGGCTCATATATTAGGATGCCTGAGCAATTAAAAATATAATGAAAATATCAATTTTTAGCAAGAACTTGGAGAAACAAAATATCTTGAACATTCCTCATGGGAAAGTAAAATGGTATACTCTGGAAAAATACATTGTCAATGTCTTAAAAAAAAAAAAAGAAAGAAAAGGAAAAAAGCTTAACATACAATTGCTATAATATCCAGCAATGGTATAGCTGGTCATTTATTCCAGAGAAATGAAAACTTACATCCACAGAAATCAGTGCACAATTCTTCATAGTAGTTTTCATTGTAATAGCCAAAAACTGGAAATAAACCAATATTGCTGAAATAACTGAATGGTTCAATTGCAGTGCACCCCTACCATGACACCATGGAAAACTATTCAAGAATAACAACAGCTGATTATTGGACCTCAAGTCATTGTGCTGGTTCTGTATGATTACATTCACATAACATTCCTGAAATGACAAAATTATACAGATGAAGGAAGTTGGTAGTTGATAGGTTACATGCACATATACACACATAGACCAACAACGGCTTAGCAGGACGACTGGGTGGGGAGTGGTGACTAGATGTATGTGTGTGTGGAATAGTTCTCCAGGTTCACTGGCTTCAAGAACAAGTAACAAAATGACCCAAAACCATACACGTAGTGCACCAGCATCACGTTCCTACTTCTTATAGTCTACGATAGAGAAATTGGGTGAAGGGTACACTGACATTCTTTGTACTCTGAGAATTTTAAAATGACTAATTGGTTAAGACCTTTTTGGCATCGGGGACCAGTTTCATGGGAAACAATTTTTTCATGGGCCAGGGGTGGAGGGGATGATTTTGGGGTGATTCAAGTGCATTACACCCCACCTCAGATCATCAAGCATTAGATTCTCGTGAGAAACACATGATCCTGACATGCAGTTGACAGTGGGGTCGTGCTCCCACATGAATCCAATGCCGAGCTGATCTGACGGGAGGCAGAGCTCGGATGGGGATGCCAGGGACGGGAGTGGCTGTGAGTACAGAGGCAGCTTCACTTGCTCACCTGCTGCACCTCCTGCTGGGTGGCCTGGTTACCTACAAGCCAAGGACCGGTACCAATCGGTACCAGACTTACCAGATGAGATAAGTTGAATGAGTAGGGAACAGGAGCAAAAAGGTATGTAGTTCTGTAGTCTGAACAGCTAAGTCCAGTGTAATGGCTTATGTTAGTATATTAGAATCCTTGGTGGCTGCAAGTACATGCCATAAATCGTTTGGATTAAAACAACAGAAAGTTATCCTCCCACAGTCATGGAGGCTAAAAGTCTGGAATGGAGGTGTCTGTGGGGCCAAGCTCTCTCTAGAGGGCTCTTTCCTTGTCCTTTCTGGCTTCTGACCAAAGATTGGTCAGCAATCTTTGCCATGACTCCACTCTCTGCCTCCCCTTTTGCCACATGGCTCCATCTTTCATGCTGTCTCCATTTTCACAGGGTTTTCCTGGGGTCCTCCCTAATCAGTATGACCTCATCTCAATAACAACATCCGAAAAAGCCTTATGTTCAAATGTTCTCACATTCTGAAGTCTTTGTGAAAAGGGATTTTGGAGGATACTAGCCAACCCAGTACAGATGGGCACCCAAGTAGCATAGGATGTGTCTGGACGTGGCTGGTGCCAACACCTGGTAACCAAAGAAGAGAATGGGGAAGCCAACACAGGAGATAGGACAACACAACCCCGGCACAGAGAAGGCGTGGAGAGCACGCAGCCCTGGGAGACAAGGCTTTTGGTACAAAAATCACCATTCTTCTCTCCTTCAACCTTTAAAATACCCTCCTTTATCCACATTTTTGTTTTAAGCATAGAAATGACATCATTAGTAATAATATGTAAGATGATTGGTCTCAGTGGTGTTTAGGATGTCCTCAGAAGGGAGGTGGCTAGAAGTGGGTCCCCACGTAGGGAGATGCAGCAGGCCCAGACATGAGTCACACCAGGGCTTCAACACCGGGAAAGTACATGAGAGGCAGTGAACACACACACATGTGCATACACGCACATGCTCACATACATATGCACACACGCACATGCACATGGGTGCACACACATATGCTCACACACGCACACACACACACATGCACACACACACGCACACACACATGCACGCTCAAATACACGCACACATGCACGCACACATATGTGCACAGACATGCACACATACACACTCAAGCTTTGTTCGTTTGACCCTGATTCACACCCCCATTTTAATATTCTTTTATCATTGACTCTTCCAAACCAGGTTTTCTTAATAGTGAAAAAAACATAGTTTCTAAACAACACAAATCCTATAAACATAAAAATCTACAAAGCCATCTCCTTGTGCTGTTTTGTGCAGAGTTTAGCATTACAAGAGTAACAAGATAATTTTAGGAGACACACATATATGGTATAAATACGACTTTTGAATAAAGATAATAGTCACCTATTTGGGATTTCTTAATCTGAGCTGTTTTTCTATTTGTACTTGGTTTTGTGTTTCTGCTAAACCATCCTCAAGCTCACCAATTTTACTCATGTACAACATTTTGCATTTGTGATCTAACACTCTGAGGCAAAAGAGTTTGGAAAACTCTTATGAAGTTAATTGGTCATTAGGGAGTTTAAACCTCAACCTTTTTTTCACCATGCACTTCCTTTAACCAACTAAGCTGACCCACTGGATAAGTGTATTACACTTAGAGCAGGAAAAAACCCACTGGACTCCATTGCAACATTTGTGGAGCTAGTCCAAGACAATATGGGATTAAAATACCAGACAGTTTTCAGAACAGGAGGCCTAAAATAAATGTAGAACCACTACCCTCTGCACATGTTTAAAGGCATTTTTTAAAGTCCTGCAAATACAGAAAAATCATTACTGGCAAGATACATAAGGACTGAAAATAATCTAGAAACTGGACTTGGAAATATACAGTTTCTATATTAAATCACCATCAGAAGACACACTGACAGAGTATGGCAGGCAAGTGATCAAAGCAAATCTTCACAGATAAACATATGAACTCTTTGCAGCATGGAGCAATTTTAGAGAATTTATGTTCTTCTGAAACTCATTTGTATTCTACTCTAAATATACAGCAGCCTAAAAGTTTGAGAAAATCTGGGCCAGAGACCTAAATACAGAACTCCAGGGAGGATGGCTGGCTGCATGCAAGCTCGTTTATGTAACCAGTAGTCTAGCATTTTATCAATGTAAGAAATGGTCATTTGCTTGCCTGCAGCTGGTGGGACCCAGCTGTACACCAACATGTAACCACAAGAGAAAAAAAAAAATCACAGTCTGTAGATTAGGAATTTGTTTCCCAAAGCTATAACAAAGTTGAAAGAATAGTTTGAATGGTTCTGATGTTTTTATCATGTTGAGAGTTCCATATGTTTTTTACAAAAAGGAAAGTTTTATAAAAATATGGGATTTTCCTCAACATCTGACGTCTTAAATTGCTATTGAAAGGCTTATTATAACAACACAGATTTTTCTGACTGCAGGAGAAGATACCATAGGCCATTTATTTTCCCACCTGCCTTCTTCAAATATTCTCACTTCACAGCTCTTTTCTTTGATTAATTGTATGTTTTGAGTATAATTATAAAAAGAAAATATACTTCTTGCAACGAAGACATCACATCATCTCATAGAACTAAAATTCTCACCTTTCATGAATTTCAGAAGGGCAAATGTAACATTCTAAACTAATTAATAGTTTAGCAGACCCAGGTGAATTGCAGGGTAAAGTCAGCAGAGGAAAAAAAAAAAAGCCTAATAATTAGAATTTCAGTGAATCAGGGTTAAGATTAAAGATAAAATGTTCTATTAGAGATGACTGAAGTGAATGTGTATGCCCTTTGTGAATTAGTTTTCTATTTTGTGCTGGAAAAGTTCCAGGAGTAAATTTTTTTATATTCAAAAATATTCATTAAAAATATATTTTCTTGGGCATCACCTGTGGGTCAATGAGTAGGGCACCAGCCCCATATACTGAGGGTGGCAGGTTTAAACCCAGCCCTGGGCCAAATTGCAACAGCAAAAAAATAGCTGGGCATTGTGGCAGGCACCTGTAGTCCCAGCTACTGGGGGGGAGGCTGAGGCAGGAGAATAACACTCTACCAAGGGCGACAAAGTGAGACTCTGTCTCTACCCAAAAAAAAAAAATATATATATATATATATATATATCTTTTCTAAATTTTCCATGCATTCTGGTATGTTTTCTACTAAAAAAATTATTACCCAGGAGTAATGAATAAAAGATTAATTACACTTCAATAAAGACAACTAGTATTACTAAGTAACAGTGCCTAGATCTCCTGGATTCTCTATGGTTTTAGTTCTGAGGTCTCAGTTACCCATGGTGAACTCTGATCCAAAAATACAAAATGAGAAATTCTGGAAATAGGCAAATGATAAGTGTTGAACTGAGTGGGTTCTGAGGAATGTGATGAGAACTTAGCGGCCCTTCTCCATCTTCCTCCTGAAGGTGAATCAGTTCCCTGCCTGTGTCTCCAGGTTGTGAACACTGCCCGGCCCGTGCTGGTCACCCAGCAGCCACCTCGCTTACCATCTCACGTCCTCCTCAGAAGGGCGAGGACAGTACAATAAGGCAATTTGAAACAGAGAGACCACGTTCTCTTAACTTTCATGACAGTGCATTGTTTTCATTATTCCATTTTATTGTTAGTTGTTCTTAGTCTCTTCCTGTGCCTAATAAATAAATTAAAGTTTATCCTGGGTAGTCTGTACAGGAGAAAGTGCAGTGTAGAAAGGATTCCATGTTGCCTGTGATTCCAGGCAGCGACGGGGGTCTTGGGATGTTTGCCTCCCTGAAAGGGGGACTCGCGTGTTGGCGTTTGGACAGAAAACATGACTGAGTGTGATGAGACGTGACTAACAGGAAGTAAGTTATTTTCATATGTTTAAAAATAAGCTTTCCTAAAAGAAATCGCATATGCATGACTTTGCAAGTTTCCTTTGGTGAGTGACTAATGCCATCTTGCTTTGATGTTACATAACCATTCTTGTCCCCAGTTCTCCATTCTGTTTGCCAAAAGTGCAGGTTCCCAAACGTTACCAGGCCTCAGAACCACCTGGACGGTGCATTAAAATAAGCCCCTGCCAGACGATTCTGTCAGAGTAGCTGGCTCAGCAGCTCCAGCATGGCATCCACATTTGAATTTCCAGCAACCTCCCAGGTGATAATGATGCAATCATTCCAGGCATCACTCCTGGAGAAACAGTGGGGTCAAAATGAGACTGTCTTCCTGCTGACCACCTTGTCCTCTAGACTCAGACTGACCTAAGAAACCGTCAGGTGGAACCAAGTTGGAATGCGAGGGCATTCTCTCATCACACGCATGCCGCGTTCAGGGCTTAATGTGACTCAGAGAATAAGGCCGAGAGCCCAAACTGTGTGGTCAGGTGGCCATATCCCCTGAGGACCTATGAAGGGCTCACGGGGGACGGCCAGGAGGAAACGGGCACTCCTCGGTGGAGCCTCCACTCACTTCAACGATTATTTGTACTTCTGGAGATCGAGAAACAATTTTTTATTATTTTCATTAATTCTTTTAATTTAGAAAAGATCAACTCTCTGCGTATGGACGCAGGGAAGCTGCATTTTCTTGGCTCTGAGGCAGCAGGAGTTTGTGGAAGCTGCGGGAAATGTTGAAAGAGCAGGGAAAAGTCCTCGTATACGTTTCGTGGTCAGGATACTTTGAAAATTGTCCATAGAACCCTGCTAAATGTCATGGAAGGCATCCAGTTTTTTGAAATTCAGATTTGCAGATGTGAGTCAGCTTTTTATGACAACAGATGACAGACTTTAACCTTTGCCCTCTGAACCTCGTACTAGTGGACATGAGGATTTCCACTGTTTTTGCAAAGCCACCATCAGCAAAACGGTGCCTTCCTCAGTGCCACTTTGCTTGTTTTAAATGTGTAAGTTGGGTGGCACTGGCACTGAGGCCCAGTGGGTAGGGTGCTGGTTCCATATACCAAGGGTAGCGGGTTCAAACCCGCCCCGGCCAAACTGCAACAAAAAATAGCCGGGCGTTGTGGCGGGCGCCTGTAGTCCCAGCTACTGGGGAGACTCTGTCTCTTAAAAATAAAATAAAATAAAATAAAATAAAATAAAATAAAATAAAATAAAATAAAATAAAATAAAGTGTAAGTCTGCCAGTCTCAATGAGGATAAAACAAACTCTTCTGTCCCTCATTCCTTACCTATTCTAACCCGTGCCTGTGAGTCCCCGCAGACACAGATTGTCTAACTGTGGCACTCGTGGGGGAGATGATTAAGGACTAGATGATTAAGTCCCAAGCATTAGTGTCACTGCTGCACCTCACAGACTCTTGGTCTCCCTCCCGCCTCCCTCACCTGTTCCTCTCCACAGGCTCCTTCCCAGTGAATGTCAAACAAGTTTAATTCCTCCTGAGCCTAAAAAGACTCTCACTTCACTGCCTTATCCAAGGCTAATGGTGTTGCTCTTCTGTTGACGGCCAGCCTTCTTAGACTCGTGTTGAGACAGTTCTCCTACCACATATTTGCTGAGAACATTAACTGGGTGGTTCATATGTTTTTGTTTGCTGTGCTTGTGGGGTTTTTTGGGGGGTGGGGTGGGGTTACTGCTACAATCACTCTCATTAGGTGCTTACCTCTCACTGGGCCAATTCTGAAATACTCCCCTGACACAGGGGTCCCAGAGTCCCCTCCTTGCTCCTCACTGTGTGAGAGTGACTTAAAAGTAGAGATCAACCCAAGCAATCCTTCATTTGATCAAAAGTGCATATTTTGGGTTTGGCCCTGCTGGGAGCATGGGTGACACAGACACTAATTATTTTGAACCCCACATATGCTCTGGCACCAGAGCACTTTCTGAAACCACAGGTGGTAAATGGTCCTGCATAGGCAAATAAACAAAAGAGCAAAATAAACAGAAAAGCCAACCTCCGGGCAGGCTGCAGCTAATCTGTTCTACCCAGTTCAACCCAGTCTCATCCAGTACGGTGCACCGTGAATTGGAGACCTTGGCCCAGTTCTGGGCCTCCTTTGAGGAGGTCTGTCAGCACCAGGGAGGCCCTGTGAGGCCCTGCGGCTCTTGCTGGTTAACTAATCTGCCTGGATTTTGTTGTTGTTGTTGTTGTTCTTGTTTTTGCTTTTACTGGCTTCCCAAGATTTGGTGGCACTTGCTCTCTCGCATCTACCCTATAACCCCTGCGTGTTGATAAGACTTCCTGGGGAAGTGCCAGCTCTGGTCTAGCTGCCTTCTCAACCCGAGTTAGGCCTGTCTCCTCCACACCTTGAGGCATGGTTGGGCACTTTGCCCCCTGCAGCCTAAAGCATCTTGTACAAATGTCTATTGCAGCATTTCATAGGCATCATTATCTCATTTACCTGCATAGCGGCCCAAAGAGTTTGTTCCTTTCTCCATCATGATGGTATTACTTCCCCCATGCTGAGCCCCACAGAGGTCCTACACCTCACTAAAAGAACACACTGACAAAGCCATGGGGCTTGGAACCTCAGTCACTATGTGTTCTTTACATCATGATGTCTACTTAGGCGTATGATGATTTTTTTAGGTTACTGTTTTGCTCTTTAGAATTATATTTCTTTAAAGTAACTCTCAATATCCCTCTGTAGAATCCAGGACACATGTACCACATACCAGGGGCAAACAGAAGGTGCTTAGTGGGGATTAGGACTGATTGTGGAGCCCCTAAGTCACCACTGCACACTTCATGCCTGCCGTCGTCCCAAGAATGCCCGTGTTAATTAATACTTATAGAAAATCTCTTGGGGTGGCACCTGTGGCTCAAAGGAGTAGGGTGACGGCCCCATATGCCGGAGGTGGTGGGTTCAAACCCAGCCCTGTCCAAAAACTGCAAAAAAAAAAAAAAAAGAAAGAAAGAAAGAAAAAAGAAAATCTCATTAGTTTCATTAACTACATGGGGAAATACATTTATCAAATTAAATATTATAACAAGGATTTGAAGAAAGGAGTCATTGACTATATATAATATTAATGAGAGAGATTAACAGACATCTAGAATCTGGGAAGGATAAAATGACTCTGTGCTAGTTTTGAAAAGATGGCAAAAAAAAAAAAAAGAGAGAGAGAGATTAAAAATGACAGGGTTCAGATAAAAGTGGTGAGAAATGACAAAGTAGGCAGCAAGCCTTGTAGGAGTCCTCAGGATTTTGTGGGCATACCCAATAATTGAAACTGCGGTTCAAATGCAGCCTTCTCTGCCCCAACCAAAGAGATTCATCGCTGTAGGTTACAAAGGCTCCTCATCACACTTAGCAGGCCTGTAGACTACAATTTTAGAAACTCGTGATTTTGCTTGTATCTAAGATTTTCAGGGTAAAAAATCTATTCATAATAGAGTTTAATATTTCCCCATCAAATTTCTTAGACTCTGTGGGCTTATCAACGACACAAGTAAATTCCTTTTTACCCTACGTAAAGAACAGTTTATTCAACAATCCCAACTGCTTTGGATCGTGCATTTATAATGTCCAGTCTCCTCCCTACCACAGCTTATCAGATCACTACTCATTTATCCATACAAGAGGATCATCTCTATGTTTTTGAACAGCAAAATTGTTTTCTATTTCTTTAAAACTTCCCCCACATCTTGAAAACCGAGACCTGCATTTCTGCCTCAGGTGCTGGTCAAGAGGGTCAGGGGTCATCTTTTGTAGCTTGTGCTACAGCAAATGTTTCATCTGAACTGTCAAAACAGAGGCAGAGGGAGGTGGAGGTCCTAGTTTTGTCTTCAGTGGAGATGGGAGATTAGAGTCATTAACCATATTTGAAGGACAATACTCCTTCTCCTTTAAAAATTCTGTTTCTGCTACTATTTGAAAAAATTTGGAATTTTTAGGCAAATGGTCTGACATTATTTCTCCTTCGCTGGCAAAGTAATAAATCTCCTTTTCCTTCTTAAAGCACTTGTTTTTCCGACGTGGCTTTGAGAGCAAGTATGGAGTTTTCAGTAACATTTTCAATATGCTATCTGCTCGCCAATAAAAAGTTCTTTTGTTGAAATATATGACATCAGAAACAAAACAAAAGCCCACACAGATGAATGGTGTGTCTAAATAAAGTAGACAATAATTATTACAAGAAGAAAATATTTTACATATAAAATATATTTCAAGAAGAATGCAATTGAAAGTTTATTACCCTCCAAATGATTGCACTGTGCCCAGTAAAGTTTATTACCCACAAAGGTAATTAATAAACCCGGCTTGGCTGTGTTTGCATTATGAATAGCCGCTGCCAGCGGGGGAAGCCTTGCCTCTGCCTCCTACCTCAAGGAGAGCTGGGGTAAATGTGCCCAAACCAGCCCAATACACTATCACGGGAACTTCACCTTTTCCAATTAAACAAAACATGAGGAATAAAAGGTAAAAATGGAAGAGCTGAACGGATTTACAGCAAAGCAAAATATGTTCCTTTTGTATTTCAGACTTGTCAATGTGCTGTAAGAAATAAGTGTCTCTGTTCCGTTTAATACTCAGTGAGAAGGGAGACTTACGGGGAAGGATGAAGCAAAATGGCACAGAAGGCCTGACTGGGCTCTGATCTTTTCCTAAAGGTCAACAATATGAGCGATTATTAACCTGGTTGTCAAATTGCCATCTATTTTAATGTTGATGTCTGAAAGGTGTAAGCGGCTGTGCCCAGAGACGAGACAAGAGAGCAGATGTTCAAGCCAGGTTTATTGAAAAGGGAGGGTGACCTGCCTGGGCAGCAGATGGGAGGTGGCTCTGCGACCCAGGGCTGTCAGAGACCCCTTTACATGGGGCCCTCAGGAGTGGGGACATGCCACAGCTTTCCCAGAAGGCTTCGGTGGGTTGGTGACCTTTGGCAGGAACTTCTTGAGGGTGAGGCTCACTAGGTCTTTTGTTTTAGGAGGCGAGGAAGCGGTGGAGAAGGAAGGTTCCTATGTGGCTGTGTTAGGCCCCAACAATATCGTAGCCACTTTTGTAAAGATTACAGTTTTTTTTGTTGTTGTTTGTTTTTTTGCAGAATCTCAGTTTTGCTCAGGGAATAAAATAGCATTGCTGTTCAGAGAGCACCTTTCTGCGTTTTGGCACACGTGTCAGTATTTTCTTCAATGTTTGGCACACGGTGGAAGGTCAGCACGGGAACCCCATCTGGACAGCAGGGTGCCCAGCCCCGTTCTCCGCTCCTTCCTCATTGCCATAGTGCGCTCGATTCTTGATGTATCCTTGTATATTGGGGGGATTATTTGATTTTGCTTTTTTACTGAATGTTGTAGCCACAGTTTTATCAGGGCACTCTTGCTTTTTGAACTAGGAGGTTCATAAGGTGTCTTGAATGAATGCACGGATGGAGAAATGGATCAGTGGTGCCTAAACAGTTGACAAAAGGATGAACAATATGGGAAGTATAGTAAACTGGACCACCGCTGACAAAAAGTGGAAGTAAAAAGAGTGCATTAGGAGCTCCCTCAACTCAGGCAATGTTCTTCCATCTTAAGAGAAGACAATGTATTTCATATACTTCTGCACATTTATTTGTGTTGGCTGTGTTTATAAACCTATCCTTGACAGCCATCCTCTTTCAAGACTGGATATCTTGTATCAGAAAAGGAAACTTGCCTAATATTCTTCAAATACGAGTATATCAGAAAGACAATGGAAACTATTTCCTATACCTTTATTGACAACATTTTGCATATTATAAAATTCACCCATTTAAAATGTTCACTTCTTATTTTCAGAGGGTGTGTAACCATGACTACAATCAAATTTTAGGACTTTTATCCATAACCGGAAAGAAATGTCACGTACACCAGCCATCACTCTTCTGCCCTGCTTTTTCCTCACCCTTCCCCTGGGTCCAGCTTTGTTGACCATTACTGTTTGTATCTGAGTATTTGCCCATTGGAGACATTTAAGAGAAAGAGTATCTGTCACACCATATGTGCTCTAACGCAACTACATTCCTTCAGTGAGCACAATGTTTTCAAATTTCGTCTGTGTGAGCCACATACCAGCCACTATTCCATCCTATGGATATTCCACAGTAGATTTAATTTATCCACTCATTGGTTGGTTGACAGAATATTTCCACTTTGGGGCTATTAAGAATAATGCTCTAAGGCTTCACATACAACTTTTTGCATGGACAAGTGCTCATTTCACGCGGGTATATACCTAGGAGTAGAATTGCTAGGTTATCCATATATGACCATTCTATGGTTAAGTTTTTGAGGAACCACCGAACTTTTTTAACAGAGGCCTTCACCAGTTTACACCCTCAACAGCAACATACAAGGTCTCCACATCTGGCCAACACTTGCTATTTTCTGGGGCTTTTTGTTTGTTTGTTTGTTTGCAGCCATCCTAGCGGGTGGGAAGTGAAGCTGTGGTTTTAATTGCATTTATTCAATGGCTAATGCTATATACCTTTCATACATACTTATTGGCCATTTGTATATCTTCTTGGGAGATGCATCTACTCAAATTCTTTGCCCATTTTTTGGCTTGTTTTTGTTTTTGAGTTGTGAAAATTCTTTATATACTAGGTACTAGACCCTTAGATATGTGACTTAAAAATACATTCTCACATTCTCTGCATTATGTTTTACTTTCTTGGTCTTTTTTGACATATAAGTTTTACACTTTGATGAAGTCCATTTTACCTATATTTTTTCTTTTTGCTTTTTTTTCATAAGTAGAAAAACACTAATGTATAGTCATGAGGGTTTACTCATGTGTTTTCTTCCTGGAGTTTTATTGTTTTAGTGCTTACATTGTAGTCATGGTCCATTTTGTGTTGGTTTTTGAATAAAGTGAGAGTTAGGAGTCTAAGTGCATTCTTTGCATACAGATATTCAGTTATTCCAAAAAAAAAAAAATTGTCAGCAAGAATATTCTCTCCCCATTGAATGATCTTGGCTCCGTCATCATAAATCAGCTGAGTGTAAATGTGAAGGTTCATTTTTTTTTTTTTTTTTAACAGAGTCTCAACTTGTCATCCTCCGTAGAGTGCGGGGGCATCACAGCTCACAGCAACCTCCAGCTCTTGGGCTTAGGTGATTCTCTTGCCTCAGCCTCCCGAATACCTGGGACTACAGGTGTCTACCACAACACCTGGCTATTTTTTTGTTGCATTTTGGCTGGGGTCAGGTTGGAACCTGCCACCCTCAGTATATGAGGCCAGCGCCCTACCCACTGAACCACAGGCACCGCCCTGAAGGTTCACTTCTTGAGTTATCTGTGTGTCTCTCTTTATGCCAGCATTTCAGGATATTCATTACTAAAGCATTGCAATGGTTCACATTGGGAAAGATGAGCATTCCAGTGATGTTTTTTCTCAAGGCTATTTTGACTATTAAGGGTGATTATCTTCCCATATTTTATGAGCATCATAAAAATATATGTAAAACAGTTTCTAGGGATTTTTTATAGGAAATATGTAGAATCCATAGATTAATGTAAAGAATATTGCCATTTTAACAATGTACAGTATTTGATTGATGAACATGAGTTTTTCGTTCATTTATTTAGAAACCTTTTAATTTCGTTTACAAAGTCTTACATTTTTCAGCATTCCATGTTCATTTGAGAAAATTTAAATTATGCTGTTTTTAAGTGTTGGGTTCTTTGGGTGCCTGTTGGATACCTGGGAAAGGTGCTGCCTTGGACCAGGTCTTCTCAAGGAGACCACAAGGACACACCCACACTTCTCCACGGTGATTCGCTCTTAGGAACTCATAGACTCAACTTCCTGGAACCTGAAAATTTCCATTTCTGTGAAATCCTATAGTTCTATGGGGGCTAGAATAGCATCTCCTACTTGATTCAAACTGACCAATGAGAAAGGCACCTGTGGGTTGGAACTTTTTGACTGGAAATAAAATGGGAAAGACCAAGCATGCAGGAGAGCGTGACCATTTTGAATTCTTCTATACTGTTTGCTCTGCTGGCTGCAATAAAGCCCTTCCCCTTATAAACCTGGTGTTCGGGTGCTCTTCCTCTCCCTTAGGCCTCGTTTTCCTGCAACAGGCCTAGCTATCAGCCACCTCCCCCCTCCTCCTCAAGTTCTCTTTACATTTTCACTTTAACCTCATTTACTTTCTTCCTCCAGTTTCTGATATGGGGGCTGCTCAGTCACAGATTCCCCTTTCTTCACCTTTAAACTGCTTTTTCACTCACTTCTTGGCTATTTCCTGACCTTAAACCTAAACGCCTCACCTTTTTCTATAGTACTGCCTGGCATACGTACAGACTGGACAATGGCTCACAGTGGCCGGGATAGAGCACATTTGACTATCAATCCTTGCTGATCTCAGTAATTAGTGTTAGGCACATGGTCAGAGATTTCCTACATCCAGGCCTTTCTCCTCTCCTGTAACACTCCTTTGTTCGTCTCGTGAACCTTCCCAGATTTTCCGTTCACTGGCCATGCCACCCCTCCCTGAGCCATCTGAATCTTTACTATCTTCTTTTGACCCCACAGACAATCCTCCTTGTTCTGCCCCTCCACAACCACTCCTCCCTGAACCTCGTTCCTCCTCGCAGCATATTCCTACCCACAGAATTCCATCCCCTTCCCCTCTCTCCACCCAACCTCCCCCACGTGTGGTAGAGAGAGACAAGATGGCAGAATCAGGAGAGAAAGGAAACACGGCAGACCCAATTTCCCCCCCTCATACTAGGTCTGGCTCCCTGTTAGGCCTTCTATTTCAAGACCACCGCAACCTCTAGACCCACTCCAGGAGGTTGTGGGAATGGAAGGCATCGTCGGGGTTCACATCCCTTTTTCTCTCTCAGACCTGTCCCACATAAGTCAGAAACTAGGTTTGTTCTTCACAGATCCCACAAAATACTCTCAAGAATTTAGATATCTAACACAATCATACGATCTGACCCAGCAGAGTTTATATGATCTCCTCACCTCCACCCTATTAACATACATTTTATGTCTCAGTCTGCACGTGATATCTGGGGGAAAAAAATGTCCAGAAATTCCCCCAGGGCCCTAGATCTCATTGACTAGGCTTTCAAGGTGTGGCAGTGCCTCTCAGAACTCCAGTTATGGGCTTCTGCCATTAGACAAAACGTGGCTACTTCTCAAAACTCCTCTTGGCAATCCAATAATTCTCAGTGGACAGCCTTTCTCTACCAGCACTTTAAAAATTTTGTTTATAATAGATTAATAAGAGAAAGGTTTATTTCCAAATACCATGCACGTGGGGGGAATCACAGAATGATTACCCAAAGTGTCAATGATGGTCAGAGACTTTTATAGATGCCTTTTGGAAGGGAGAGGGGGAAATGTGGAAAGTACAGGTGTAGTAAGTGGTTGCTGGTGGCGGGGATGTGTAAATGGAGAAAAACAGATTGATTTTTAAATTAACTTGAGAGATGAGTATTATGTTTTAAATGATTTGGGACCAGGTCTGTACATCCATGTAAAAAAGGAAGTCAGGGCGGCGCCTGTGGCTCAAAGGAGTAAGGCATCAGCCCCATATGCCAGAGGTGGTGGGTTCAAACCCAGCTCTGGCCAAAAACTGCAAAAAAAAAAAAAAGAAGTCAGCAGCCCCTTTTGATTCCCAAGCAGGTTACTCAGGTTTTATGTAGATAGAGGAGAGGCCTCTTTCAATGCTTCCTGATCATAAGTGGCCTTTACTTCAAATATTTTTTAAATTTTGGGGTAAAATTTCCTTAGCTCCTTCATTCCCCTCATCTGAAACTTCCCTAGAAGTTTCACATATTAAGAGCTGACTTGGTCACTGTGAAGAGAGAGCAGTTTAGTAATTTAGTAATAAGATGTTTGAAAGAGATACAGGAACATAAGCAAAAAAGAACAGGTCCAAACACATTTCTTCACAACTTAGTAAACCCGTCTTCCATTTCTGGGAATAGGTCAATCTAATAGAATCATTTTGCTTTATTAATTTGATGAAGAATATTTATCTTGTCCTTTAAGAGATGTCAGTCCATCACTACTTGCCCTGCTAATTTACATAAAAACATTTTTCTTCAATAACAGCATAAGCTCTTCCTCGCTGAGCTGTCAAAGTGTCTAAGAAGCAGCAATTTTGAATTATAACAGATGCTGGAGTATTAACCTCTGCTTCAAGTGTTCCCAGTGCTTGCATGGTGATGTTGAATTCTTGTTTTATTACCATGGAGAGATTCATGATTGCTCTTTGAATTTCATAAGTTTTAAATATTTGGAAAAAGTATCTTGAGCACTGAAAAGAACTTTGAATTATGATATGCAAGGGAATTTTTTATAATGTCACATTCTCTGCCAGCACTTTGACTAAGTCAGCCCACTGCCTTTTGGATTCCTTGATTTCTGATGAGAAGTCAAGTGTTTATCATAGTCAGAGTCTCTCCTACATGGATCATTTTGGATATGTCCCGGGGGAATCTCTCTGAATTTATTTTACTTGGAGATTGTTGAGTATCTTGAACACAAAACATAACATTTTTTAATCAAATTTAGAAAATTATCAGCCATTATTGCCTCCGATATTTTTCTGACTCTGTCTTTCTCTTCTCCTTCTGTGAATCCCACTACACACACACACACAGGATAGTTGCCCACACTTCTCTGAGGCTTTATTTTGTTTCTCTTCCTCAAACTATATAATCTCTATGACCTATATACAAGTTGTTTTTTTTTTTTCTGACCTTTTAAAATCTGGTGTTTAAGTACTGAAAATCTCAGACTTCAAATTCTACTTTACAACATCAAAATTCCTATTTGTTTTTTTAAAAATTATTATTTCTTTTTGTTTGTTTGTTTGTTTTGTTTTGTTTGTTTTTTGGCCAGGGCTAGGTTTGAACCTGCCACCTCCGGCATATGGGACCGGCGCCCTACTTCTTGAGCCACAGGCGCCACCCCCCAAAATTATTATTTCTATCTCTGTATTGATATTTCTTTATTTTATTTGTTGTTGTTGCAGTTTTTGGCCGGGGCTGGGTTTGAACCCGCCACCTCCAGCATACAGGGCCGGTGCCCTACTCCTTTGAGCCACAGGCACCTCTCACTCTCTGTATTGATATTTCTATTGGGTGAGACATTGTTTTCTTACTTTGCTTTATTTGCTTAGATGTAGTTTCCTTTAGTTTTTAAACATATATATGTGAACTAGTTTAAAGTGTCTTTCTATTATGTCCAAAATCTAATTATTTTGTTAGGACATTTTTTATTTGCTTTCTTTTTTTTGCCTTTGCATAGGGCATACTTTTCTATTTCTCTAAATGCTCATGATTTTTTCCTCAAAACTGGACATTTTAGATTATAACTCGTTTGGTGGCTAAGTTTTCCATATCATAGCTCCCGACAAAGTCTCTTGTTATTGTTATTTTTCTTTCTGTTATTTATTTGTTTGGAAACTTTCCTGAAGAAATTCTATGGAGTCTGTATTTCCTAAAGTGTGTGGCCCCTGAGATTTCCTTTAATACTGTTTTATAAAGTTCTTGCTATTGTTGTTAAGCCTAGTTTCCTAGGAGTCACATCTTAACTGCCGTAATTTAGTGGTTTGCCCGTGATCCATCAGAAGTTTTCCTTGCACGCTTTGCCATCCTTCGCCAGGGTGGCCTGGGTGTGACTGTGCATCTTCCAGCTCAGGCATCTTACCAGGCAGACTTTCTCTTCCAGTTTGTGCAGGGCTTTCAGGTCAACCACAGGGAGTACCTTTTCACTTTCTTCTTTCTCGACCTTTCATAGGTGCACCCCCTCTTAAACATCTGGGAATATGTCAGAGATTTTCAGTAGTCTCTATCATTGTGTTGATCCTGATATTTCTTTTTAAATTCCCACCAGGCTCATGTTTTCCCCAAATGATATCCTAGCCTTAAGTGCCTAAAATGTTAACCAGCAGTTTCCTATTATTTTGGTAATAATATCAGGGTAAACTTTTCTGAGCTGAACTCTGGATCAAGTTAAATAGCTAGCACACTGAGATTTCCTGGGGAGTGCAAATTTATACAAAATATTGACTGTACACCGGGGATATTGTTTTTAATAGAGCTCCAAAAATGGTCACATCTCTTCACAGTCTGCAATGCTCTTGCTCACTGCACCACTAAGCTGGCAAGTGTGTGTGTGTGGTGGTAAGATGGAAATGATGCCAAGCTAGGACACCCAGAGCCTGCTGGCACCCTGTAATTTAATATTTTCTCTTGGATAGATGATCTTCACTTCATTCTGTGGCCTCCCTTCATTTCCAGAGTTTGTATATGGGTTGTATAACTGCTTTGTTGTATTGTTGTTGTTTTACAGGAAATTGAGTTAATAAGAATCCCCTTACTGTTCTTGAACTTTTTTCTCCAACGTAAACTCTTCGGATTCCAAATCTGTCTCTTTCACATGAATAAGTAATAAAACCCCTGGGCCTGTGATTATGTTTACTTTTTCCTCTTAGTAATTTTCCCCAGGAACATACACTGAATATATGTAAAGTTTTATAGAATAATATAAAGAAAAAACATTTAAAAACCACAGTACACCAATTACCCTGATCTGATCACCATATATTATATGTATTACAACATCACCATGTAAACATATTTACCATGTAATATGTACTATTTCAATTTGAAATTTAAAAGTTTCCTAATCTGTAAAGTCTGTAAGGACTAAATGAGTTATTCTAAGAAGTAAACCTTGAAGAGCGTCCAGCGTAACTGAACACAATTATTATTACTTGCTGGTATTGAGCAGACATAATTCCACTATAGAAAGAACCCGAAAGTGCAAAATCTTTAATTTTATACGCTTTAGTAACTTCCTTTTAAAACCAATAGATTGGAAACAAACTAAGAAAGTAAATTTAATCAAGAAGACTTGAGGGAAAGGGGAAAAAAGAGGAGGGTCAGGAAATAAACCATACGACAGAGTATAAACATTACCCATTTCTTATTTGAGTAATGATTGACAGTTTGCAACATTTTTTCTTCAATATTGCATAAATGAGCCTTTGTGGATTTTGAAACATTGGCAACAAATTAAAAAAAATTTTTTTCAGATAAGTTTATGCCAGGCTAATACAGGAAACAATGGCCATGAGAAGAATTTGTTCTCACACCGGGAACATAATGAAACAAAATGGCCCAAACCTCCAGGTGCTGTGCTTAGGCTAATGCTCGGACTACAGACCTCCTTCCTTCAGGATGCGCTTAGGACACGCCAAATTACATTTTCATGCTCCTTAGGTCCAGAGAAAAGTACTCCTAGTTTACTCAAGGAATTCCTAAGGAGCAGTACTTATATTCCCATTCCTATACTAGACACAGTAAGAACATTAAACTCCACAAATAGCCAATATTTAATTTAAAATTCACAAAAGCATGGCAGCTAAAATGAAGTTATACATGTTAAGTGGGATTAATTAGCTATATAAAAATCCGTCCCCGGTCCACAAGCACGCAAGTGACGTGGCATCAGTGTGCAGAGGAATCCAGAAATGATGCTCAGGTAGCTGAGCAACTTTTCAAAGAGTCACATCCAACATCCTTTACAACCAGGCCTGGGGAATACCAGATGTGATTTTTAAAAAATCTGACAATTACGTAAATAATAGGCTGACTAAGAAATTGATTCCCTGTAAGACTGAGGCTCAGTGCCGGTCTGTGGCCTGTTAGGATATATATATATAATATATTTATAACATATACCCCTATATTTGCATGGCTCCCCCATCTGAGTGCCATCTCCTGCCAGATTCCCCCATCCTTGCAAGCCTCTCCCCACTGCTCTGTGGAAAAACTGTCTTCTATGAAACTGGTCCCTTGTGCCAAAAAGTCTGGGGACCACTGCTGGAAAAGACAAACTAGGATTGAAGAATAAAAATTGAAATTATTCAAAAATTACTCAGGACTATTACTCACAGGTTGTGAAAAAACGTCATGGTGCCTCTTTAATACACTGATTTAATTTTGTGACTATGGACAAGCATCTAATCGCCAACAGGAGCTACACATAGCATGCGTTAAGTAACGCATCTGTATAAATCTGAGCATAATCATTGTAAAATCTTATGAGGAATCTAATTTACTCGTTCTAACAAATAAGCAGGACCCCCAGCGGTGCCAACTTCGAGGAGAGAATGTTCTCCTCCCAGGAACACAGAACGGCGAGGATACCCGGGCACGGCAACGCGCCTGCAGAGAGCCACCTGCGGGCGTTTCTCACCATCTCAACTCCTCTCACGGGTCTGATTTTGTAGTGGGTGGACATGCTTTTCAGCTCCACCAGACCAGGGCTTCCTTTCCCTGATGAGTGCTCCAGGGAGGTTGGCTGGGGCAGCTACTTCTATCCCCTCCAGTGGCACCAGCAGGGACCACTAGATAAACATTCAGACCAACCTGCACCATACAGGCTCAGAAATAGAGCTAACAGAGCCCGACAATCAGTCAGGCCAAGACGGTGTTCTAAACTAAACTGGGTGAAGACCTGCTTAAAAAAAAAAAGAAAAATAATAAAAAAGAACTGAAATAGTACCCAGAGTCTCCGAAAGACACAATGACAGTGGACAGTGAAAAATTATGTGTCACACTGAGAAGCAAGAAGATCACAACTTACAGATAAAAGGCATTCCTCCAACACCAGCAACCAGATGAATCACATATTGCAATTATCTGACAAGAATTATAAAGCAATCATCATAAAAAATGCTTCAACAAGCAATTTCAAATGCTCTTGGGTCTACAGCCATACCACCCTGAGCACACTGGATCTGGTCTCACGAAATGCTCTTGAATAAATGAAAAAATATAAAATGTCAGCAATTCATTAAAAGTTACAAAAAAAATACCTTACAGAAATGAAAAGCAAAATGATGGAAATAAATACAATAAACTGGATAGATGTGGTTTTAGTGTGGAGATGACAGGGGCAGAGAGTGAGCTGGGGGACAGGCTCCCAGAAGTTAATCTAAACAGCAGAGAAAAACATACTGAAGACACGGTGAGGACAGCCTCAGGGACCCGAGAAACACCAACCAAACATCCCACATTCACATCAGCAGTCAAATTAATTCTATCGCATGGAGTTTTATGTCTGAATTTCAAATATGCATCACATAATGCCTGAAATGAGGATCTGTATATAGAAACCAACATTTACATTCTGCTTCAAAAATAATGCCATCAGGTAAACATAATTAGGTCCTTATATGTACAGAGTATCATACCAAAATATTGGTATTGGATGCATATAATATTGTATGTATATAATATCAATGCTGTCCTTCCTTCTGCTAACTTTGCAAGATGTTAGGTTCATTCTAGTGGTGGTTCCCCTTTTGATTCTAAGTAGCCGTGGGCCTCGCTGCTTCTGCTTAGAAGGGTTGATGTGGGGGACGGCTGCCTCATCACCCCCATGAGATGGATACTGCCCGCCACCGACGTGCACCAGGGGGCTGGGCAGGATAAAAGATGAAAGGACAGAAGGATAAGAACACGGTAACTCTGAAAGGATGACAGGCATTCAGCTAAGTAACATTACTCTTAGATCAGGCCGCAACAGGACAATAAGAATGAATGGGCCAAGTACCGTCATGATGAGAGTTAACGAGCTAAGTGCTGCGACAAACTGTTTTACTCATCCATTCGTTGCTAGATCTGCATCATGTTCCCTTATTGGTATCTAACTGCTCTTCATGTTACCTATTGGCTAAATTGCTAAATTGCAAGGTTCACTTCTGTAAAAGGGGTCATCGTGACCCCGCACTGGCTTTTTGCTTCTTTTGCCAACTTTCTTTTTGCTTCTAATTGCTAACTTCCAGCCCACCTGTTGGGCCCTTTGCCAATTTTCAGACTAGAAAAACCCCAACTTCAGACCCCTCAATGCTCTCTCACTTATTCTGCTTTAGACTTTGCTGAGACAGCCCTGCGGTTAATAAAAGACTCCTTTTGAAATTCTAATTTGAGTCTGTGGTCCTTATCTCGCCCCATAACAGGATAGAGAATTTCTTCTGGAAGTTATTTGAGATGACTGAGGAAGTTTTTTTCTCCAAAGACCTCAAAGATCTCTACATAGAAATAATTGGAATAGGTCAGGTCCGATGCCAGACACTGTAAGAGCAAATACTGGATGGGACGTAAAGTCCCAGCAATTTGCCCCTTTGGCAGGGAAGATCAAGTTGGTGTTAGCAAAAGCAAATTGGCAGAGAGGGGTGGAGCAGTTAAGAAGAGGAGGGAAGAGGTGCTGGGGGGCAGACACAGTGGCTGCCACAGAGCTGCAATTGTACAAATCCTACAATTTTGTACAAATCTTCTAATCCTGAAAGGAACTTAATCCCAGTAACCATGACTTGCTATGAAATTTGAGAAACCTCCTTGTAATATTCAATGATTTTTTTTTATCTTCATTAAAGAATGGTATTGTTAAAAAAAAAAAAGAAAGAAAGAAATTTGAGATACCACCACTTCTCCTGAAATCTGAGAAACCACCAGTTTTTGTTATGAATGTTTAAAGTGACTGTTTCCCAAACTTACTAGGAGTTCCAGAATAAACATCTTTTGGAAATTATTGATCTCCAATTTACATGAAATGAGTTGGCCAAATGTAGATTAAAAATCCACAGGGCAAAAAAGAGACTAGAAGTTCAAGTTGCTGAATTTTCATTATTACAATCACTTGAGAGAGTTCTGCTAAAGCTTTGTGGACACTGTCACATCCCCCCTTCAAAAATCATTAACAGTCACTTCATATCATTCCCAAAGAAGACTGCAAATTCAGGCTCAAGGATAGTGAATAATACCCCGTCATTCCACGGACATAACATTTTTCTGATCTCAATCTATGTGCTGCTCAACGCTACCATAATGTGTACCCTTTTTCAAATCTTGAAGATTAAAATAAAAGTCCTAACACAATTTAGGGTTCTTGGCAAAGTCTTTTTAACCAAAACAATAACCATCGGTCAACTACAAATGCAATTTGCCTCTCCTGGGTTGTTCTGGATGGAGCCCAGACTCGGGGACTAGCGTAGAGACACCAGGAAGGATTATTCCAGTCTCCCTGAGAAGGCCAAGTGAGCAAGCAATTTCCATTTGGGCATTTTCCAGAAATAAAATGAACAAATCAGGTTTGTTCCCCCTGGAGTCATTAACACAATGTTTTAATACAGAAAATGACAGATCCTCTTAGAGAAAAATACAAAGTAAGTATCAAGTAATTCCAACAGAAAAATATCTATCTTCTAAATAGAGTTTTCTTCCAAGAAATTCTTTAGGGAAAAAGTAAATTTCACACTATAACATTGCTTTTTAATTAAAGTAAGACCAAAAAAATCTTTCCATAAATACATCAACAGTTGAAATGTGTTGTTTTATTCTTGAATTTAAATGTATCTTTTAAATTAAATAGAATGCTTTAGTTTAAGAGCTTAATAAAAAATGACAATTATTGGGGTTTCCATGAATATTTTACTAAAGTTTCTGATGTTCATACAGGACCACCATAATTATTTGAGGAAAAAAAGAACAGACACTTAATCTTCACTTCTGTTTTACATAATAAGAAGAAACAATTTTCTTGCCTCTTATTTTCAATAAAGATAAAATGCTGTTACATTTTATTATAACAGCTGTATTAAGATAATTCATATTTCATTAAATTCACATTTTGAAAGTATGCAACTCAGCTGTTTTTAGTATTCATGGAGTTGTATAACAATCTCCACAATCTAATTCCAGAACGTTTTAATCATTCAAAAAACACACCTTGTATTCAACGTTGGCCAGTCCAGTCTCCCATCTCAACATCCCCGCACAGCCATTAATCTGCATTCTGTCTGGGTAGTTCTGCCTCATATAAATGAGATCATACCACACGGGGGCCTTAGCGACTCGCTTGTCTCTCCGAGGGTGATTTGTGACAGGTCTATCTGCATTGTGGCCGGCCTGTGCCCTGCTACCCACTGCTGCTGGGTGATATCCGGTCCTCTGACTCCCTCAGTTTATTTCTACATCTGCTAATGGACATTGGTTCGCTCCTTACCTTTTGGCTATTATAAATTATGGTATTATGAACATTTTTGTGCACATTTTTGTGTGAGTAAATGTTTTAATTTCTCTGGGATTTGTCTGCAGTAGTGGAGTTACTGAGTCATATGGTAACTTATTTTGTTGTTACACAGTGTTCAGATCTACCCAATTTGAAGGAAGTGTTGCATATAATCTCTAAAATAACTTTAGAATTTAAACCAGAAGAAAGCTTACAGGGCAGAAACAGAAAAACTGAGAAACCCTCCCAATATAGTTTCATATTTCTTTCCAAAACAAAGGGAAAATTATACTAAGATATTAAAATTGCATTTATGAGTTTTTTACTGTCAAACTTAAAGGACTGTTCATATCCTAAAATATTTCATGGTTATGATTAAAAAATACTTCAATCACCTTTCAGAGAAATAGTCCCTATTAACTTTTTCTTTTTTCTTCTTATTTCTTTCACAATTTGAAAGGTTAACTGAGTGTACTATGGTCACATTTATTGACATTTCTGGCTGTTTTTACTTTGCCTCACTCCTCAAAAACTGGATTTTCTTACTAATACTGTTCCAAAGTGACACACTTGTACGGACAGTGCATGGGTCTGTGTGTGTATATAGAGTACTTAAAGATAGTTACAACAGACACCTGCAGAAACCACTGGTCATATGTACACCCTTATCTGTCACAGTGTAGCTGGGGAAAAAAAGAAAAGAAAAAAAAATACGGTGGATTATCATGACAGGTAAACAGGACTGGCACATGGTCATGTAACTTGAAGGGGGAGAAAGCATTTGAAGTTGGGCCTTTTGAAAAATACCAACTTTATGACAAGTCACCTTTCCATGCTACTGACTCAGACTCATCACTTCATTTGTCCCCGTGTTTCCTCAGAGTTTCCAAAGAAATTATTCTGTGATAGGGCTTTCAAGCGGCATATGTCATCATATGGCAAGTGTGTAACAGGCCTGGTGAGACGCCAGGCGCAGCTGGAAACAGTCTTGGCCTAGGAGCCCAAGACCCCTCCCAGCAGACTCCTGGCTTCATTGCCTCACCGCCGCTGGCAAGCGCTTACTTTTTCTTAATGTTCTTATCTATGGAACATGGTTCAGTTCTTCTTCTCAAGGAAGTTTGTATAAATCAAATAAACCGATACTTGTGAAATTGCTTTATAAAACATACATTTTGCTGCAAACAAATTGCTCCACCTTCAATAGCTGTATGGTTGCTGAGAGTGTGATGTCCAGGGTGGAAAACTTTGTTTATTTAAGGAGATTGAGTGAAGCTATTCCACTATATCTGAACTTGCAGATCTGAAAGGACCAGAGGGTGGTCAGAGCCCAGAGACACTCAACAGCCTGCTACTTCCTGACACTCAAAGGGAAGTCATTGCTGCGTTTCGACAAGCACTAATCAAATCACAGAGGTTTACAGCAATGAGAGAACGTAGGCTTTAAGTTTACAACTATCTACATGATGATGTGTAGGTTGCTGTGTGTGACGGGACGCCTGCCTTATGTGTGCAGAGGGGTTGTTTAAAAGCCACAAAATGCTGTGAGCATGTTGGTGCCTCGGTGGTAACATGAGTTAGAAGTTTTGATTGTGTTAGATAGTAGATGACAAGGGTCCTCGCCTTCCCCAAACTCCAGCCCAGGTCTTCTGGGCCTTCATTATGACCAGGCCTCAAGCTCGGCCTAACAAGACTTGAACAAACAGTAATGTGTCTCTCGCAGCTCTAGGACACACCCTAGGCTGACCCTGCCCCTCTTCAGTGCCAGCTAAGGAAAGCCCAAGGCTGCCTGAAGAGTCTGCCGTTTGTACCACCAGCCCCTGGAGGGGCGGACGGGCTGCAGCCTAACTCCAGTGATCGCCAGTTAGCAAACCCAGATTTGCTTCACAGGGACCAAACCCCTCTCCACGTCCTGTAATTTTTCGCTTCCCCAATTCTACTGAGCCCCACACCCCTACTGGCACCCTCATTCTCTCTTCAAATCACCAGTCATCTCTGCACACATCAGTTCATGCTAAACACTCTTAACTCCTACGATGGCATATGATTGATGAAGATCTGTCCTTGCTACTTTAACTGGTGTCCTGCTTTGCTTATCTTTGCAATAAATTTTCTACAAAGAAAGTAGAAGGAAAATAGAAGGCAAAGGACAAGTTTCAGCAACAGAATCTCTTGCCTCTGACCATGCTCTGATCCTTTCAGATCCGCAAGTTCACATATAGTGAAATAGTTTCCCTCAATCTCCTAACCCTGACATGAAGGATAACCTCTTGCCCAAATCTATAGGAAACTAACAAGAATGGAAGGAAATATGATAACTAGAAGGAAGCAGTTACTTCTGATGTGTTTGCAAAACACAAACATATGTCTTACACGTTTACATGACATTGAGGGGCACAAAAGAATGGAAGCTTGAATTACAGGAGCCAAGGAGAATATTTGACATTGCTTATGAGAATCAGCGTGGAGCCCTGGGGGCCAGCTCGTCTCAGGCCAGGCTCCGAAGTTTGTTTTTTACAAAATTGTCAAACTCCAGACACTGCTGTTGCTGTGTGGGGGCTGAAAGTGGAGCAGAGTAAGAGCAAGGCAAAAGCAGAACATGAGGAAAAGAATGCCCTTCCCAGAGTCCCAGGGAGAACAGGTGTGTGCAGAGTGCACCTGGGTGCTCCAGAGGCTGGCGTTTAAAACTCACAACAGTAGAAACTAACAGATTTTTTAGAAATATGGTTGATGACACTTGTGCTTAAATTTGAACTATAATAATGTCAGTGAGGGGAAAAAGAACACCAGAGAAGTTTTTGCTATGGATATTAAAAGCCCAGATATAAGCAATTAATCATTTCAACATGACGACAGGAGGGAAAAACAGAAGCAGATCTTGTAATGTGAAACATGAAAAGACAACGGCTTGGCTAGGTTGGCACAGTACTAGTTGTGACGGTCAGAACCAAATGAAAAATAAATGTCAGATGAGTGAATGGACTTTCTCTTAGCCTTACCAAGCTAAGCTATTATTTCTCTTGGAATAAGGAATGATTAGAAGTTAATACAAGCTAAGATTATTCTATTCAACAATATTTATTGAACCAGGAACATATCAAAGTCCCAGGGATACACCAGGGAAAAAATAGGGGGAAATTCACCCCAGTTCTGTTGGATTGTGCATGCTAGTGGGGGCACGCATACTTTAAGCAAATAAAAGTAAGCAAAACATTTAGTGTAGTTAGTATGCCAGTTACCAACAAGTACCATGGAGGAAAGTCAAGTGGATGGTAGTAACAGGCAGCACGGATTCAGCTGGAAAGTGAAGCACTGGTCTTAGCAATGGCATCTGAGAATGCCCGGCCTGGCCCTGAAGGTGACATTGGGGCTGGCCAGGAGGGAACAAGGGGGAGAGTCAGGCAGACATCCCAGGAGAGGGTTCCAGCCAAGGTCCCACGTGGCCCTATGCAATATTCACAAAGAGTGTGGACGAGTGGTCAGACTCATCACAGGCCATTGAGACAACTGCAGCTTCAGGAGAGTGAGATGGAAAGTCACTGAGAGGCAGCAATCAGACTCGAAATGGCTTTATTTTAACACGATCACTTGGTTTGTGTCAAGAATAGACTGGAGGGGGGAGGGTGATGGCAGAGGCAACGCAGCACTCTGCCTCCAGTCAGAAGGCTGCAGCAATGGTCCAGGCAAGAGAAAGCGCTGGGTTGGATGAGACGGTGCAGAGAGACAGAGAGAAGAGGCAGATTCTGATGTATTTTGGGAGAAGAGCTACTATCTTAATGGAGAAATGTAGAGGGAGGGAGAGGAAAGACTTCTGACTTCAGCAAATGTGAAAACGGGCACAGTAAAGAAAATTACAAAGGAATCGGACTGAGAGTAAATGTCGAGAATTAAATGTGGACACTTTAACTTTAATATTTTTGGACATCCAAGGAACTATGTGGAGCCACATGCACAGTTACCATCGTGTGACAATGTTTTGATCACTGATGGACGTGCGCCGCCATGGTCTTGTAAGATCACGGCACAACACGTTACTCAGGGGTTCGTGGTGGTGCTGGTGCAAATGTGCCTGCTGCACGGCCAGTTAGGACTCTAGCGTGTATTATTATTATTGTGTATTAACTACATAATACACAAGAACGATACCACATGACCAGGGTACTGGTTTATATATTTATCATACTGCACTTTTATCATTATTTTAGAGTATACTTTTACTATTTACATAAAAGTAAACTGTAAAGCAGCCTCAGGCAGGTCCTCCAGGAGGTGCTAAGAATAAAATAATGCTGTCACCAAAATGAAAAAAAAAGAAGAAACTAAGAAAAAATCACTAGGAAGACTGAAGGACAACCAGGATACAGGTCTTTTTTTTTTTTTTTTTTCTGGAAGTCAAGTTATAAAATACTTTATATGTATACATACACTAAGAAAGGAAAAACTGTATTAAAATTGTAATACTCGATGCATACCAAAAGCATTTGTTATTTTGTGTATCTGTTATCATTGCAGAAGTCAGGCATGACCTGAGCATTACAATTTTAATACAGTATTTTCCTTTCTTAAAAATCTGTATCCATTTTGTGACATCCTCCGTATTTCTAAAATAAAGCAGTGATCAATCTTGACAAATACGCTAATCATTAACCGACTCCCACTCAGGGGAATACTAAGAATTGGTTACTGTTTGGTCAGCATAAAGCTCAGTGGTGCCCTTGAGGAAGTTGAGTGATGGAGTGAGGGAGAAATATGACTTGAAGGGGCTCAGAGAAATAGCGCATGGGGAAGAAATTGGGGACACGCAGTGGATGAGAGGAGAGAAATAGGTGGTAGTTACAGACGGTCCTTTTTCAGCTTTTTTTTTTTTTTTGATGGAACCAACAACAGTATGTTTTTAAACTTATGGGAATAATGCATTAAGGCAGAAGGATAAAGGGTACCCATGAAAGTGGAGAAGTTCTGGAGACTGTTGCCCTTGACTAGACCAAAGGGAAGGAGGAACAATGCAGAAGTGGATGGTGTGGCTACAGACAGCCCCGTGGCAGGTACAGACAATTGCATTAAAATGAGACAGAGCATTCTCACTCCACGGCTCAGATTTAGACAGAGCACAGCTCCGTGGATTCACGTAGTTGCCCAGTTAAAGCAGATCTAACTTAAAATGTATATTTTCCAAGGACAAACTAGGTAAGAGGTTCACAGAAGACTCCCATTAAGAAGCTAATTGTATCTAGGCTGTCCCTCTTTGCACCTACTTTGGATAAAATAAGTACATTAAATACAATTGTTCTAGGATGGCCACAGTCTAAAAAGTCTGCAATACAGGCTTCTAGCTTCAAATTTAAGTTACAAAGCAAGAAACTGTCATACGTCCCTGCCAATATGAAGGCCCCAGGTATGAAAAATTCAAGGTCTGTGAAATGATAGTTGGTAGGACAATAAACTTTCTGATGGTACTAAGTGGTGAAAAGCACTGGCAGCCCATCTAGATAATCGTCAGATAATCTAAAGACTTTTTTTTTTGTAGAGACAGAGTCTCACTGTACCGCCCTCAGGTAGAGTGTCGTGGCGTCACAGCTCACAGCAACTTCTAACTCTTGGGCTTACGCAATTCTCTTGCCTCAGCCTCCCGAGCAGCTGGGACCATAGGCACCCGCCACAACGCCCCGGCTATTTTTTTGTTGCAGTTTGGCCGGGGCCGGGTTTGAACCCGCCACCCTCGGCATATGGGGCCGGCGCCCTGCTCACTGAGCCACAGGTGCCGCCCAATCTAGAGACTTTTAATAAGCATTCTGAATGTCATTTGGTTATTTCTTCTTTTTTTAATGTCTAGCATTTTTAAAAGAACCTTTTAATAAGCATTCTGAATGTCATTTGGTTATTTCTTCTTTTTATAATGTTTAGCATTTTTAAAAGAACCTTTAGAAAATATATTCCATATTTTAAGTGTGTCCTTATTTCCAAGCTATACAGTGACAAAATAATTCTCTTCAAAATGCAATATGAGGCTCCTTGATAAAATTAGAACTGGAGGAAGAGGAGAAGGCAAAGACCCAGTGAATGAAGTGCTCTTTCTTTGGAGAACGTTTTAACAGTGTGGAGAAATATAAAACACACCACTCCTGCTCCAACTTTTTCACCTTGATACATGTACCCAAGGTTAATGAGCAGACCAGGCTTATTTCCAAGATGTTTAATACTGCAGGGAATTTGTCAATGGTCTGGTCTTGTCCCTTAGAAAAGTTACACTGCCCTGGAACAAATAAAGCCGTTGTCATAGACTATTAACGATATCCTTCCATTTTATTTACTATTATGCATAAATGTGGAGAAACGGAAGAATGAGAAAGTTTTTTGAAATGACAAAAACAAGGGAAATTGAAAAAACAGAAATGCTACTTTAAACATTAAAGTGAATAACATACTTCCTAGTTTTCAGTAACTCTTAATTTTCAAAGTCTTTTCCTTTTTCCTTAAAATTTAGAGTTGACACATTTTCTTCTAGGTCTTCTCTGTAGCTGCCAACATAAAGTTATAGATCCACTAAAATGTAGCCAAATTTCATGTTTAATGGTGTGGATGCTTAGGCCTAAAAAAATGAAAACCTTAGGGCATATTAGTTTCTTGATTAATTTGAATACATGGTATTTAAGTAACAGATTTCTGGGGCTGTTCTGGACAGGCAGAGAGTGTTGCCTGAGCATAACGCCGGGAGCCGGAGCTGCGAGACCCTGGAGGATGTGATCCTTTCAAAGGTGACTTTTCATCATTCTTTATTGAAGGTGGATTCTGGTATCTATGTCAATATCCCAATCATTTTGCTGCAGTATTTTTCTTTTACACTAACCAGGGACTTTGTGTATGGGAACTCGGAAGAATAAATCTGTTTTGTCTGCCAGGTTCTGAAAAAACTCTGAACAGCTAGATGATATTGGGAAAATAATCCAACAGCTGCAACTGCACATATTGATTTCCAGATTCATCCGGGCTCTCAGCTTTGCCCACCTGTCCTTCTGGGTCAAAACTCTCGAGTCCTGGGTGGCGCCTGTGGCTCAAGGAGTAGGGCTCCGGTCCCATATGCCGGAGGTGGCGGGTTCAAACCTAGCCCCGGCCAAAAAAAAAAACTCTCGAGTCCTGGGGGCAGCGCCTGTGGCTCAAAGGAGTAGGGCGCCAGCCCCATATGCTGGAGGTGGCAGGTTCAAACCCAGCCCCAGCCAAAAACTACCAAAAAAAAAAAAGAAAAGAAAAGAAAGAAAAACTTTCCAGTCCTCCTCAACAGATAGGAATGGAAACCAATTTCTCCACCAGCCTCAAATGTGTAACTCTGTGGCCGTCCCATTTATTTTCACTAAATAACCTTATTTTCAAGTTTTCTTTCAAAAAATCCATTTAAAAATATTATCCACAGGCACTGCCCTAGTTGTCCATTTTTTGATACTTAAAAAAAAAATAAGAAGTTAACTGATAAGTCCATACTGAATCTCAGAGTCAAAGCATTCTATAAAAGACATACTCTTATTTGACAATGTGAATGTCACTTTCTTTGCATTATTATTGCTTAATATTTTGATGTAGCAATTGTCTGATTCCTTCCTTTTCTTTTTTTTTTTGAGTACACCTGATACTAAAATTGGTGAAAATATATTGTTATAAAGGAGAAATTACAAACATGTCACTTATAAATGAGGATGCAATATCCTAAACAACATATTAACAAGTTAAATTAAAAATTAATGTTTAAGTAATGTACTTTGGTCAAAATTAAATCCAATTTATGTGAGAAAAAATATTATCAACATTTATCCAAAATCTAACAAAATTCCTATAGCTGCATCATCCTTTCTTTTCCCCAAATTTTCTGCCTCACACCATACTGAGTGGCTTTGTCCATCTTAAAGATGAACTCCATCAGAGTTTAGGATCTTATTCACTCCAGAATTTTTAAAACCTCTTCCAATTGATTATTTCTTCTTGTCTTATATCATAAATCTTCATTTCAATGAGTCTTGCTCAGTCTCTGGCCTTTCCCGTCTTAAAACAAAATCATCTGATCATTGAACCTCAATATTCTTTTTTTGTTTTTCATAGTGAAACATTTTTTAAAAGTTTATTTCAGAATAAAATAAACATTTTGAACATTTTAGTCACATACATTGCTTTTGTATCATTTGAGTCAAAGGTGGACGTGTGCCCAGACAGGGGGCATTGTACCTGTGAAATAAATTTGATAAAGCGATTTCTACATTTTAGAAATTGTACCTGTGAAGTGATTTGATAAAGCAATTTCTACATTTTCTCTAGCACTTACATTCTATAATTATAAGATCCATGAGAGGGTGTTTAGGAAATAAACTATTCTTTACTGCATTTTAAGATCTGGGATGATTCTCAATGGAATGTAAAAGTAGACATTGTTATTTTTAATGCCCTACCTTCAGGCTACCCACTAGTCTATTCAATATCTAATCTTCCTTTCTTTCCCACCATCTTTCATCTCATTACTCACGATGATCGTTGGGCTCAGAGAAAAAAAAAATGAGCAGCAGTATTCAGAAGTGAGAAAATTATATTACATAAATTTAAACAGTTATTTTCAGTTATGAAAGAATATTTCATTAGGTCATCCCTATTCAATGCCCAGCTCTTTAAAATATTTCCTAGTAAGAATAATAATTTGGAAGATTATACCCAGTATCACTTAGACAGTAGGAAAGAGAGGTTTAATTTTTCATGCATCGATTATGCTAAGACAAAGCGTATTTTACTATAGAAAATAATTTATGTATGTATATCCATATGCTTGTACATATATAAACACATTCATAAAATTTTCATACCACTGAAAGAGGTATACAGTAAGATTTAATAAATAATAGACCGTATGATGGATGTCCTAATGAACTAGAATCTCATATGTTAATAGGTAGAAGGTAGAAAGGGACATAATTGGTAAGAAGTTTTCTCCTGTTTAGATGGGTAAGAGTTTTTTATTTTTTTCAGACGGAGTCTCATTCTGTTGCCCAGGCTAGAGTACTGTGAAATCTTAGCTCACAGCAACCTCAAACTCTTGGGCTCAAGCAATCCTCTTGCCTCAGCCTCCCCAGTGTCTAAGACTCCAGGTGCCTGCCACCATGGCCCGCAAGTTTTTCTAGTTTTAATAGAGATAGGGTCTCCTTTTTGCTCAATCTGGTCTGGGACCCCTGAGCTCAGGCAATCCACCCACCTCAACCTCCTAGAGTGCTAGGATTACAGGCGTGAGCCCCTGCACCCGGCTTCCTGGGTAAGAATTTAAAGGTCTTCTTGAAAGGAATGTGATGGCTCATCTAGTGTGAACCTCCAATAAAGAACCAATACCACTATCTTCAAAACAGAGGCCAGGGAAGTCTTATTCTCCCTGTAAGTGTGAAAAAGTCCCCATGTGTCACTGTCCTTGATCTTCTTCAAGACATAATAATTTAAGATGCGTAGGTATATATATATATAAGCATGCACACACCAATTATATTTTCTTCACAAAGGAAGGTTTTCAGAACATGTAAATATTAACTATGTATAATATGTTTCTGCAGAAATAATACTCTACTGTTCAACTTTCCAATGTCTATATGTATTTAAGTCCTAGGTAAGAAAATGAGTCAATGCAAAATTATAAATACCACTTGGTTGAATTTAAGGAAAGCTGATTGGAGTATTTCTGTATTCTCTTTATGAAGAATACATTTTTAATCTTATACCTTGAATTATGACTTTAATGTTCAAAGCAATACATAAAACCTAATTGTTCTCAAGAGAGCCATGACTAAGTGGATGGAAACCCACTTTTGTCCCTACAGGGATGGTAAAATATTTTATTTATTTTTTTTTGTAGAGACAGAGTCTCACTTTATGGCCCTCGGTAGAGTGCCATGGCATCACACAGCTCACAGCAACCTCCAACTCTTGGGCTGAAGCGATTCTCCTGTCTCAGCCTCCCGAGTAGCTGGGACTACAGGCGCCCGCCACAACGCCCAGCTATTTTTTTGGTTGCAGTTCAGCCGGGGCCGGGTTTGAACCCGCCACCCTGGGTATATGGGGCCGGCGCCTTACCGACTGAGCCACAGGCGCCGCCCATGGGATGGTAAAATATTTTAATCAGGGGAAATGCACTACTTAGAATTCCACCTTTCTGCTGATGGGAAGCACTGTTGTGAAAGGTAATTTCGGTTTATTACAGCTCTACCGTTTATCAGTGCAGATGTCTGGTTAACAAAATGTCTGACTCTCTCTGTGTGTGCTTAAAACTTTAACCCAAATAATCTGAAAGTTCAAATCAGTTGTTATGCAAATCTATGTAGAAAATCCTATAGAAAAGAACAGTTTTCAAACTATATTTGAAATAGAAAATCCCAAATTAAAAATAAATACTTTAAGCCTAATGTGCACAATTAAGTTCTAATATGAAAAAATTGCAGGAAGGCAGCGCGTGTCTGACCTCCCGAAATCGAGTGCAGGTCACCGTAGTCCTTGCTCATCCTCAGCCCTCACCTCTTCCACCCACACACCCTCATCTGTTCTGCAGTTCTAAAAATTCCTTATATTCTTACATTCCTAGTCTGAAAGCTCCTATAATAATGTAATTTGTAAGTTATCTTTCCACATGGAAACCTACACTATGAAGCTGTGAGGATAGGGGCCTTCTGGGTGAGAGTTTCCAAAATGTCTGAATTCTGTTTCTGCCCTGGAAAGCAGATTGTGAGGGAGAAAGGGGGAGAAAAAAATGAAAGAATTCTCCTCTAATACTTTATTTATTTATTTATTTATTTATTTTAGAGGCAGAGTCTCACTTTACTACCCTCGGTAGAGTGTCACGGCATCTCAGCTCACAGCAATCTCCAGCTCTTGGGCTTAGGAGATTCTCTTGCCTCAGCCTCCAGAGTAGCTGGGACTACAGGCACCCACCAGAACACTCAGCTATTTTTTTTTGCAGTTTGGCCAGGGCCAGGTTCAAACCCGCCACCCTCGGTATACGAGGTTGGTGCCCTACTCACTGAACCACAGGCGCTGCTCTACATTATTTATTTTTAACAGCTTAAATGAGATAGAAATTGCAGACCACAGTATTTGCTGATTTAAATGTTATAATTCATTGCTTTTCAGTATTTAGAACATTGTACATCACCACTGTCTAATTTTGGAACATTTCATCATGCCAAAGAAACGTAGTGCCCATTAGCAGCCGTGTCCCCTCCTTCCCACCCGTGTCCACAGGCCGCAGCCCCCTGATCTACTTTCTATCTCTGTGAATTTGCCTATGCTGGAGATTGCATATAAATGGAATCACAAACTCGGCCCACTTTTGTAACTGGATCACTTCACTTACCCCTTGTTTTCAAGGTCCGTTCACTTACATAGCGAGTCTTATAATTTTCTTGTTTTTACTGTAGAATATTCTTCCATTCTAGGGGTGGACCACAGTCTGTTTATCCCTTTATCGGAGGATGGATATCTGTGTCGTTTCCACCCTTTGGCTATCATGAATAACGCTTCTATAAACATCCATGTACAAGTTTTTCTCTTGCGTATATCCTCAGGAGTAGAATTCCTGGGTTGTGTGGTTAATGGTTTCGCGTTTTGAGGAACTGCTAGACTGTTTCAATCCCACCAGCAATGAGGGCTGTTATTCCACATGTTCAACAACCCTTGTCATCACCTTTCTTTTTGAACACACCCATCCTAGTGGGCGTGAAGTGGCATCTAATTCTTCATTTACAGATATCCACCTGTACAATACACCTGCTTCTGAGGAGCCTATTCAGGGTCTGTGCTTTTTTTTTTTTTTTTTTTTTTTGCATTTTTTGGCCAGGGCTGGGTTTGAACCCACCACCTCCAGCATATGGGGCTGGCACCCTACCCCTTTGAGCCACAGGCACCGCCAGGGTCTGTGCTTTTAATTGGATCATCATCTTATTGAGTTGTGTAAGAGTTGTTGTCTGTTATGTATACAAGCCCATTATCAGATAAATAAGGTCAACACTTTTCCAGAAATTACAGAGTCTCTTTTAATTTTATAAATGATGTCACTTGAAGAACACGAGACTTTCATTTTGATCACGTCCAATTTATCCACCTTTTCTTTTGCTGCTTGAGCTTTGTTGCTGTATCTCAGAAGGCTTCGTGTAACCCCCAAACCATGAAGACTTTCTCCTTTATTTTCTTCTACGGTATTATAGTTTTATACCTTATAGTTAGGTCTATGATTCATTTTGAATTAATTTTTGTGTGTGGTGTGAAAGAGTCAAGCTTCATTATTTTGTCTGTGTCCCGGCACTGCTTGTTCACAATATGCATCTTTCCTCATTTGAATGTCTATGCACAAACCAAAAATAAATTGACTACAAGTATAATCGTTTATGAACTCTCAATTCTATTCTGCTCATCTATGTGACTGCTGTCCTGCCAATGGCGTCATCTTGGCTAGTGTACTTTTGTAATGAGTCATAAGATCGGGCATTATGAGGCTTCCAAACTTGTGCATCATTTTCAAGATTATTTTGGCGATTCTGGGGCCCTTGAATTTCATATAAATTTTCAGATCACCGTATCAATTTCTGCAAAAACATATATAAATAACCAAACTGGATTTCACTAAAGATCGCATAGAACATTTTGGAAAATCTGGAAGTATTGTCACTGTAACAATATTAAGTCCTATAATCCATAAGTACAAAATGTTGGTACATTATTGTAGGCCTTTTCGACTTCTTTTAAGAACCTTTTTCAGTTCTGTGTGTTACACTCTTTCTGTTGATGTTGAAATTGCTCTCTTAATCTCATGTTCAGATTGTTTATTGTAGTGCATAGAAATATAATGGCTTTTTTCATAGTGATCTACTAACTTGAAATTTGCTGAATTTGTTTCTTAGCTCTAATAATTTTTTAGTAGATTCATTGTAATTTTCTATACACAAGATCATTCCATTTGCAACAGACAGAGTAGCATTTTTCCCTTTCATTCCTTTTTTTACCTCTCAATTCCTCTCCCTGGAACTTACAGTTGATGACAAGTGGTAAGAACTTACATCTTCATTTTTCTTCCTGTCTCAGGGTGAGACATTCTCTTTTTCCCAATTAAGTTATGTTAGCTCTGAGTTTTTCATAGATACCCTTTATTAACTTGAGGAAGTTCACTTTTATTCTTGATTATTTGAGTGCTTTTATCACGAAATGTTGTCGACACTTGTCATATGCTCTTCCTGTGGCTATTGCTATGATCATGCAGTTTTGTCTGTTATTCTGTTCATATGGTGCATTACTTTCATTTTAAAATATTAAACCCACCTTACATTCATAAGATGAATTCTACATGTTGATGATGCATAACCCTTTTAATTAGTTGCCGAATTTGGTTTATTAATATTTAACCAATGCTATTTGAGTTTGCAGGTTTCTTTTTTGGGTTGTTCTTGCCTGGTTTTTGCTATCAGGGTAAACTTGGCCTCAAAGAATGAATTGGGAAATGTTCCATCCTCTTATGTTTTAGAAAGATTTTGTTAAAATAATTTTAATTTTCATTATAGGTTTAGTAGAATTTGCAAGTGTAGTAAAGTGTAATAAATCCTTTGATGTATTTTGTCTTCATTTTCATTCATCTCAGAATACTCCCTATGACGTACTCTCCTTATTCAGACATTGGTTATTCTCTAAAGCCCTGTACATTTTTTGATTTTTTGCTCTGTGTTCTTTGGAGTGCGTAGTGTCTGCGTAAAGTACCTTCCCTTTCCTTCCGATTCCTTCTTCTCAAATCCACTGATGCACACAAGTGATATATGTATTTTTTCATTTTAATTATTAATTGTACTTTTCTACTCCCAAATTCCCACTTGGTGCTTTTTAGGCTAACTTTATCTATTCATTGATATTGCCTATTGATTAGGACATGGTCCTTCTATACTCCTTTACTTCGTGTATGTTCATATTAGTGTTTGAACACATTAATAATAGTTGCTTTGAAGTCTTCTGCTAGGTCTGACATCTGACAATTACTGTTACGTGTTTTTCTTTTCCTGTGTATGGATAACACTTCCTGTTTCTTTTTTTGTGTCTTAATTTTTTTGTTGAAAACTGAACAAAACATTGTTTTTGATAATATACTATGATAACTCCAGATACCAATTTCTACTCACATCGCCCCAAGGATTCTTGTTCTCTTTGCATCTGTTCTTTTTCTTTCTTTTTTTTTTTTTTTGCCTCGTTCCTTTGCTGGACGGTCCCACTGGAGTCTGTTCTCCAGCCTCTCCCCACATCAGGACTGGGAGCCTGTGTGCAGTCACCTTGGGGCAAGAGTAGTTTTTCCCTTTCCACTATCTCTTGCCTTGATCACCTTGTACTCTGTCAACCTGAGTCTGTTTATATTATAATGAGCTGTTAGCCTATACTAATTTTAGGCTGATTGCTTCACTATATCCAAAAAGTTCTGGCCATAAATTTTTCCACAGTCTGATCCAATTAAACAAGGGCCTCACTGAAGGAGTATTCTCTGAGGACAGATGCCAAGGTTGCTCTGACCCCAGGAAGGCCCCTTTTAGCTGTCTCTTTTCTTACTATATGCCAGTGAGATAATTCCAAGATACTTTTAATCAATGTCTGTTTATTTATTTGTTTTATAATTTTAACCAGGGTGGTTGCTTCACACTGCCAATGTAGAAATTTTTCTCTTGGCTCATTCTTGTTCCTATATATTTTTTATACATATGCTTGAATTTTTATACACATGCATGATTTTATGTTTGACCCTATTCTATTTTCTTTCACTATAGGTTCATTCTCTGCTTCTTTCTTGGGGCCCAATATGACTCCACAACTTGATTATAGGTATCTTTTCATGGAAACGAACATGCCATTTAAGATCAATATTCACCAAATGGACTTTGTTATATTTTCCCAATAATAACCTGCTTCTTATTTGTTGGATTTGAATCTCAACATCCTGCTAGAGAAGACTTTTACTTTCCATTTACAGTGTCCACAAGTTTATCAATTAATCTAAGCTGCACAGAGTATGGACCATACACAGAACTCTGCTCTGACTAAAGCAAGTTAAGAAATTGCAATAGTAATCAGTTTTGCACAATCCCCATGTTTTTCTCCATGTGATCCCTCCATGTTAACCACAGGTGATTTAATTAAGATCTTACTCAAATTCAGGCCAGTTGTAGGAGAAGGGGTCTTAAAGAGAGCTCAACCATTAGGGGTCTTAAAGAGAGCACCCTTCATTAATTAGTTCTCAATCAATTAGTTCTCTTCTCAGGGAAATGGGAATAAATATGTAGAGTACTGCTTAGCCCAAGAGATTCAGATTATGACAGCCTTTCTATGGATCTGAATATGTGATTTCTCCATTGCCATCTTAAACACTACACTAATGCCAGAAAATTATGTCTATAGGTCTTACCCATGTAACTTTTGCTTAGAAACACCTTGGAGTGCTTCATAATATAAAATATTATGATATAACTGATGCCAAAATATTGTTCCCTTCAATGAATGTAAATGATCCTAATTCCATTAGTTTTAAAAATATAGCACTTCTCTGGATAGTCCATCTCACATGGGCCTTTGTTATACAATGCATTATTTGAACTTTTAATAAGTAGAATTTTATGAGTAATATCGCATTTACAAGCACAAATATGGATCTATATAGGTATCATTATCCTCAGGGAAAGAATGCCAATGAGCTGGTGATAGGCAGAAGTTTTGAAAATAATCAAGTGAACTCACTTGATGTCATCTATAAAGAAGGACTGTGCCACCAAAAACTCAGGATAATTGACAAGCATCCCTTCTGCTAAATTATTTAAAATAGTAAATTTGATTGTCTTAAAACTCATATAGCTTTTGTCTACATGTGAGTGTACTTTGACTATATGTACCATATGTTATATAATTTATATGAACTATTTTGAGTCATTAACTTCTCAAATTATAATTGTTAAAAAAAAATTCTATTTCACCTCTAACCAAAAGCCTAACCTACATTAAAGAAATTTTATTGTAGTTTAAGAACATTAATATCCTTTAGTGAAATAATAAAAATTGTGACTCCAATCTTAATTTTTTTTTTTTTTTTTTGCCGGGGCTGGGTTTGAACCTGCCACCTCCGGTATATGGGGCTGGCGCCCAACATCAATGTCAGAAAATTATGTCTATAGGTCTTACCCATGTAAGTTTTGCTTAGAAACATCTTGGAGTGCTTCATAATATAAAATAGTATGATAGAACTGATGCCAAAATATTGTTCCCTTCAATGAATGTAAATGATCCTAATTCCATTAGTTATAAAAATCTAGCACTTCTCTGGATAGTCCATCTCACACAGGCCTTTGTGTGAGAGGACCGACATCAGTGTTAATTTTAATAGAATAAAAATATTACAGTTGCTTCCACTTTTATAACATGTTAAGTGTATTTCAGCCCTTGATTTGTTCCTCTTACATTCTCAACCCATTATTGTGGAGTTTTATTTCCTGAGGAACTTACCCTGAGCACCAGAAGAAAAGCTGATTAATTAGAAGTCAGTCAGTCAAAAATACTGTTCAGATAATTTTCCTTCTGGGAATTGATAAGGCAGAGATGAGAAAATGTACCCCCAACAGGAGAACAAATTGCCTCCCACCACAGATGGTTAAGAGTCTAAGATTACAGAGGCAATGTGCCTTCCATGACACTCCTCCAGCCAAATATTTTTAATGTCATCACTTGGGGAGTGTGCCATCTCATTAATGAAATCCACTGGGCAGAATACCTTAGAGCCTCACTGTACTTAGCAGGAACTTTCTTCCTGTTATGAATTATCAGTTCTTCATTTTACTTCCCAATCTAGTCATGACTTTGTATGTTGTTTCCTTCAAGCAAAAATGATAGTAACTGAGGCATATAAACTATACATCTAGGTCTGAAATATTAAGGAACATGTTACATCTCAAGTAATTCATGTGATATTCTTGGAAATAATGTATATTTGATCCCTTTGCAATCCAAGAGAAATACACTATTCAGAAATAATAAAAACAAGAAATGGTTACAGCAGCATAAATTATAGTTTTAAATGTTTGTGAATTATTTCAAATCAGATTATTATTTTATCAACTATTTGAAAGATAAAATACCCCAAAAGGAATCTAATAGCAAGGCCAGTAGGAAAAATAATAACGTAGACAAAAACAGGACAGAATTGTGTCTCAGAGTAATAGACTGAATTTGCACAACCCCAAAGTTAAATCTCACCAGGGCCACAGGACTGCAGTCATCCCCTTCATCTCTTGAGTAAAATGAAGCACAAAGTTTCAAATTTTCAGTAGGGCCATATTCTCTGCCTATTGCAGAAATGGGGGATGGAGTGAGAGTGCAGGCACGGGTTCCTTTCTACGCCTCAGCACCTGCAAAAGCCTCAGCACAGGGAGAAGGAGGACCCTCTCCTGGCAGTCTGGGTGGTGCCTGCTGGCTGCTGTGGCCACCAAGGGATCACACCAGGCCTTTGCAAGAAAGTTAGGAGTAAAAAGAGCAAAAATAGTATACATGACACTGGACAGGCAGGCACCACACTGAGCGGCCCAACAGGTTATCTCATTTGACTGCTTAAGTTTATCTCATAAATGTCTCAATAATAAAAGGGAAATGAGATTATTTATCAAGTATTTGGTGATATAAATGAGAAAATAAAAGAATTATTTAAATGCACCTATACAAAATTTATGTTCTTTGTATAACATACTTAATTTGATCTTTTTTATTAAACTCAGAATAAATGATGTCATATACCCAGAGTCCTATTAAATGTATAATTTCCTAAAGATGTTTGAATTTGAAAAGTATAGAAATGTTTTGTTCTTATTCCAAATCATCTGACCTTTTGCTTGATATATAGACAAAACTATTTCTTAACAAAGATTAATCAGAAGGTTCTTACATGAACGTTTTCCCCTGTCAATTATATTTGATTTTCCATAAAATATTGTTATCCATCAAAGACAGGTTGTCAGGCATCGGAGTGAGTGTGTAACTCTGCACTGATACTGAGGTTTTACGGTCTTTGAATGACTAAGGGATGAATCCCCCTCTGCCTGCGTCATCTCAAAGCTAAGAATGAAAGGAACCTATATTCATAAAGATTCGTTGGTCTGACCTTAGTCAAACATTATAACCTTTGGAACCCTACATTGAAAGCGTACACATTGTATAATGCTTCATGCTTTTTCAAAGTTAATAACTTTCCAACTCGATTGAATGGAATTACATCAATTTGATTGTATCTCTGCCTCTTATGGTTTAATACTAACTTTGAAATATTCTAACATCTTCTGTGAGTAAATATAGAAAACATGGACATAAGTGTTCCTAGGCAAATATTCATTTGATTATTTTTCTAAAAATAAAACTAGGTATGACCTAAACTAGATGAGATTAAGCCCTCTAGCTTTTAAAGACAAATACAAACTAAATTAATACTCTTAGCCCTTGTCAAATGCACATAATTCACATTTATAAACCTGCACACACTATATATGCGTACATACAGACATAGTATTTTGCACAATATAGTGTGTGCATACATACAGTATTTGCAGATTCAAAATTCTTTAGATTTCAAAGTTATTTCCCTATTTCCTGAGTTTAAAATAGTACCTAGCAAATGCAATGTGTGTCCAAAAACATTTTCTAAAGGAATCAAAGTCACTTGAACCCACAAAATATTTTGAATTTTTCAAAATGAAGAACGCAAATGCCATCTACTTCAACAGCTGCATACGACTGAGACTTATGGATTTTTATGTGACCATACACATTATAACAGAAAGAACTGACTTATTCATTGTGTTCTCCAGAGAATCCTTGCAGTTTTTCTTATATATGAACAGTGTTTTCAACTTAACTGAAACATGAGATGGATTGGATCAAGACATTTTGAGAACTATATACATTTTTTCAAAGATTTTTATGTTTAAAACTACTTTTACAATATCTATTGGGTATTTTAATAAAGATCCGTGGCACAATATTACTAATATGCATATCCAAAACACGAGCACTAAAATGAAGATATTCTAAATATAGCATTTCTTAAATGCTATATTTAATAAATGCTTTTATTTCACTACAAAGTTTTTTTTTAGAAAGTCTACATATTCTAAAAGCCCAAAGAGAACAATTGTTACTTTCATTCATAACATATTGAAAGCAAAATAATTTCATGCAGCTTTGAAGGTCAGGAAAATATTTCATATACATAAAAATGAATAAAAACTATAGCATTTCTACTATTCTTGACCATTGCAAAACAATATGATTATTCAATTTAATTTGTTTGTCATAATAGTAATAGTATGTGGTGATAAAACAACCATATTATCTTTTCTAAAGTCTAATGCAACATAGTTGGTGGCAAACAGCCACCATAACCGTAATACAAAACAGACTATGGCAGAATGTATTGGTCCCTCTTTTTCCTCTGCTCTCATCAATAACGTCCTTACAAACAGTAGTGCAATACAGTAAACCTTAATGTCAGGGAGTCCTGACTCCATCATTTCAGTCTAGCCCACCTGCAAGGTAAATAAAACAATGCCTTTCAAGGTTTGGCAAAGTAATGGGCGATGTTTGAGAGCCTGAAGACGGATGAGGCTCGGGTGTGTTTGCCTTTGTGTTAAGTGACTCCTCTAATTTTGAGCCTCCCACAGGTGCCAGTTTATTCGTTCCCCTCTCTTTCTTCCTTGCCTTTGAGCTGTTACTGCTAAGGTTACTTCAAGTACGACTGTCTGCTTTTGTTCTGTGATACTTTCTCTTCACTTGCAGGCCTTTCCTTCTCAGATTACTGCCCTGGCCTTCCAGGGGCTCAATGCCTGTGGCGAGGAAGCTGCTGCCTCTTGCTGGACACGTGCTGGGCGCGCCTAAGGCCCTCCTTGTGGGCGGTCACTGTCTAGCTGCCCAGGGCTCAGAAGGGCACTTGCAGACCCGCGTACTGGGCATTCATTCTGTTTTTATTGGAGTATCATCAGTTCTTCTCCAGGAAGTTTATTTTTTTCTTTTTCTCAAGCAAGAGTGAGAAAAACGTGAATAGAAATCTAAGAGGGTCCAGTCTGGGAATGAACCCTTAGCAAAATCAGGTTTAACGTGTCTAAAAGGCTGAAAACAATGTTTCCCTAAAGAATGATTTTTTATCACATTTTTAATTTCTCAGTGTAAACTACAAAGTCATATTACCAAAAAGTACCTGAAATTAAATTTTATTTTGACTACACTGTAGTATATTTTATAACACCCAAATAGAATTTATAATTTTCAATTTAAAAATAGCCAGGACACGCTGTGCTTGTGTTAAGTCAAGCCTGTTGGAGACAGAGTCTGCTGGAGGGGGAGGCCAGAGCCAGGGAGGGCGCCGGAGGGTGGGGCGGGGCGGGGCCGGGGCGGGTCGGGAACAGGCGGGGGCGGAGCCGGGCTGGGGCGGGGCAGGGGGTGGGGCAGGGGGCGGGGCAGGGGGCGGGGCACAGAGCAGGCATCCCAGCTCCGGCATGGGCGTGAAAGCTTGGGTCACACAGGAGAGTCAGGAATGCAAAGGGCCCGTTCCACTAGAGCTGTGACCAGCTGGAGTTCAGGGTAGTGGAACAAGCGTAGGCATAGCAGCATGAATGCTGGCCCAAACATTTAATTTCTTCACAATGTCAAGCAGGCAACAATTAAAATAAGAAATGGTATCTAGAGTGATAAAATTCAAAGAGATGGAAAGGAGAAAGGTGATTGCCAGCGGCTGGGGGTAAGAGAGATGGGGAGTTGTTTAATGGTGCAGAGCGGCGTATTTTGCAAGATGAAAACGTCCCTGAGACGGGCCGCACAGCGCTGTGAACACGCTAATGCTGTTGAACTGGACGCTTAAACGTGGTGAAGATATTTAATTTTGAGTTAACTTGAATTGTACCACAATTAAAAATAAGCGTGCACAGTGGTTACGGCTCCAGCCATATACCCTGAGGGTTGTGGGTTTGAACCCGGCCCAGAACAGCTAAAAATAATGACAACTGCAACAAAAAATGGCCGGGCATTGTGGCGGGTGCCTATAGTCCCAGCTACTTGGGAGGCTGAGGCAGGAGAATCACTGAAGCCCGAGAGTAGGAGGTTGCTGTGAGCTGTAACACCGTAGCACTCTACCCAGGGCAACATACACTCTGTCTCAACAACAACAACAAAATAAATAAATAAAAAGCGTGATTTAAGATGTGACATGATGTTCATTGTTTAACAGTAAAGGAAAACAAAATTTAAGGTGATTATCTAGAAAATGTAGATGGAAAATACATCTGTCCAAACTGGAGAGAAGGTCAGAAAAGCTCGTGTTACGTGTTTACTCCCCTCGCCGACCCCTGTTTTCAGACAGACATGGGGCCTCCTTACGCTGTTATCTGCAAACCAGCGCCTTCTCTATGGAGAAGTAACTGTTTTCCAACAGCAAGCTTTTTCACCAGTGTTAAGAGTTGCCCATAGAAATAATATCAAGATAAAGATAATCACTTTGCATTTGCCTGGCTGCCTCTGCGTGCACACACACCTGCGTGTGCATACACCTGCGCGTGCACACATGCACACACATGCACGTGTGCGCACACATGCACAGACACGTATGAGCGCATGCACACACACAGAGCTGCTAATTGCAGCACACACGACCCCCACACCCATAAACTGTGAAAGGGACACTGCGCCGGTTCCCTCTGCCGGTTAGGACAGTGCACACTGTGGGAGCCCAGCAGGGTGGCACCTGCCGCAGAGAGTCACCATCTGGAGCGACAGGCTACTGAATCACCCACCGTGCCACGGCCAGGCCTGGGAGCCACAGAAAGCCATGTGCAGGGTCCCAGGCCAGGACAACTCAGAGCCAGAAAATGAGGGGACTCTGAGGACACAGGCATGCAGAGGGAGGGGCTGCATATTAAAACGATGCGGACCAGAAGAGACATTGTCATCAGAAACACAGAATCCTGATTATGACCCACACACTTTGGGGACAGGAGATAACCTGGCTCTCCAAGAGCCCCACACCCGCACACAGACATGGGGTCGCGTGGAGACAGGCTGAGGTACACAGGGACAGCCTGGGCTCTGTCACCCTTGAGGCTGCAGAGCCACATATCAGCCTGCCTTGGTGTTCACTGATTCGCCTTACAGGACATTTTAGTTAAAGTGCAAAGTTCATTCATTCTGCCCCCAAATGTTCACAGAATAAAGCTTTCTACTGTACTTAAATGGAGCGGTTTCCAGGTTGCCGAGGCACTCCTCTGGCCAGCTTGCTTCTCTCAGGCTTCTGCTCCATGGTGGAAGAAGATAAAGTTCATTCATAAATGTCTTCGGTATTTTCTTTTCAACAGCATGTAGGGACACTTATCTTTGGGATCAGTCAGACCCAGGATTGAATCCTACAGTCACCTAATAACTGGAGGGTATTTGATATGTTGCTCACTGTCTTAAACATCCATTTCCTTACTTTTAAAATGAGGATAAGTGCCAACTACAGACCCTTCAGCAGAGGCCACCAGGCTTCATGCTAGCCAGTGCCTAACTCCACTGAGGCTCAATACCAGGGCTATTCTTTTAACTGTCATTATTATTTTTATTACTGTTTCATTGAAATTTAAGTATTGTTACAGTGTCCTCATACTTCTGGTAAACTATGAAATGAAACAAAAATCTTTACAATGAAGGTACTAATTTTAATTGTATATTTAAGAAAATCAAAACAAGTTCATCTTGCAACAGGTCTTTAAGCCACTTCGGGGACCATGGTCATGAATGAAGCGTGGCCCAGATGGATTCAACCTCCAACCCAGCAGAACACTTCCCGGCCCTGCTCTGTAAGCACTGGAGGCCTCTGGGCTTCTGCCTTGGCTTGCGTTTGGGTTTTCCTGCTTTACTTTCTGTTTCCATTTTTGTTGACCTGCTTTACTTTCCTTTGCATTTTTGTTTGCATTACTCTCTTTTCCTTCCTTCTAGTCCCTGTTAACTCCTGACAACCTCATTTCTATTCCTCCTCCCCCGACCCTTGTCCTCTGTCTCATCCTCTTCTCCACCCGCTCTTTCTAGTGCATTTGAGTCTAACCTGAGCAATGAGCTGTTCCAAATGCCTTTCTTAAGCCAGTACCTCATTCCCTCACAAAGAAGAAGAGCTTTCAAGAAAAAGGGGCAGCCAGTTACTGGTCTGCCAACAACCACTGCCTGAAGTATCCTACAGGTATTAACAAACGGTCTTCTCAGCACCTTTGAAGTGTGGGGTACTATTCTTTCCCACTACAAAGACATGGAAATTAAGGCTCCAGGAAGTTCTGTCCTGGTTATGAAACTTGTAAGCAGCTGACCAAGGAAGCAAACTTAGGACCATCTAACTCCAAAGCAGGGTTGCCCCCTGTGTCTAGACCTCAGAGGCTGTGTGTGTTGTCTTGCTGTCTAACTTTGCCTTTGAACTTTAACTTCTGTCTACCCTTGCTGTAAATTCTCTCCTTTCCATCTTTTACCTACAAAAGGGTTTGCGATGGAGAAGAGGAATGCGAGTTGGAGTGAAAACTTTAAAGACTCCCTGGGTAGGGTTTCAACAACCACATACCAGGACACACTTCTGAGCACGTGAGAGGTTACCTCCTGCCTTCCAAAACCTGTTGAACAGGGAGCACCAATATGAGAGAAGGCAGCTCAGGCACAAGCCATAGTGCTGCACAGACTGGCTATGCAGCTGCACTCCCAGTGAGGCCCTGACTCTCAGTATCTGGGGATGGCAGGTGCCAAGCTCCTCAGACGTCAGAGTGAAGCATGCCGGCCCTCGGAGGAGATGATGGTCAGGGGGGCAAGTGGTGGCAGAGGCAATAGTGATGACTAAAGGAGAAAAGGACACTGAGATTAAGGGTATCTGGGTTTTTGTCATCCTTGGAGGGGAGGGAAGTGAACTGTCATGGGATCTTCATGAGCTTTTTTACCCTCGTGGAACCGAGCCCAGACGGATGCCCAGACAGAGCGGCTCTGCCTCTTAGCCTTGGAGGCTGCCAATGTTCTTCTGCTTGGTGTCCCTACAGGACTGGTGGTGCCAAGACCTGCTGCCTTAGCCTGGCAGTGTTAGCGCAGCTGCAGCCACCAGCAGAACCAGCAGCAGGCTGGAGGGTAGGCAGGGGCCCTGAGTTTGCTCCAATTGCTGGAGGCGCAAGAGGGGCCGGACACCTGCCAGGAAGAGACAAGTGCCTTGGTGTCTCCTTCCCGGCAGGAAGGGAAAACTCCACCCTTTCTAGGGCTGGTCAATTTCATGTGAGTTTCTAAGGCCTGCAATTTCTGGCACCTGTGCTAAATAGAAGGCTGGCTGTAACTTTAGAAGACCTAGCCCTAAAAGTAAACATTGAGTTCTGGCAAAACAACCCGAGCCACTATATATACCCCTGAGCTGATAGCCAGGAGACGGACTTTGGAGAGGGAACAAGTGAGCTTGTTCCCCACCTGGGTTCTCTCTACCAGGAGCTTTTGTGTTTTTGTTTGTTTGTTTGTTTGTTTTTCCAGTTTTTGGCCTGGACTGGGATTGAACCCACCACCTCCAGCATATGGGGCTAGTGCCCTACTCCTTTGAGCCACAGGCGCCACCCAGGAGCTTTGGTTTTTGTATATTTTGCATTCTTTGTGAATAAATCCTGTCTTACCATTGATCTGTGGTCAGTGAATTCATTCTTTGAATTGCCGAGATCAAGAACCTGCAACACCCGTATCACTACCCAACTTTTCTTTTGAAAAGTTTCTGATTTTCAACTACACAAATTATAATTCAGCATATGAAGGTGAGATCTAATTAGCAAGCAAGCTGGACTGGGTATCCGAAGGTGAGGGTGACCTCCCTGGGTGTGAGAACCCTAGTTTGCCAAAATATCCTTCCTGGCCTCAAACACAGGATTCTGCACTCAAAGCGAGAATGAAGAAAAGCACAGTTTGGGCATTTTCTTAATGGCTTTGACTGATTTTTTTTTTAATTTTGGAAAAAAATAAACTAGTTATGGGGATAGTGCACACAGTTGAAGAGGGCTCACCAGGGCGCGTCCGTCTGTATGTAGTGCTGAGTCTACATAGGGCTGCCAAGAGGCTGCAGCTCACCCTCCCCTTGTGTTCCAGAACACCTCTCTCTGCTCCCCACTTCCCCCCACCACCCCCTCAGCTGGTCTCTGTTCTCTCTGAATGGAATGAGCTGGAATGCCTGTGCCTTCCCACACCTCATTATTAAAACATGAAACCAAAGCCTAAAATATACTCCTTTTCCCTCACAATCACTTCCTGCCACAAACTGTCAGCCTCTGCCCCGTGGTGGCTGAGAGGAGCCCCTGGTTCCCCAAGCTGCCTGCCGGTGTCTCCAGCTCCTTTCTGCACAAGTGGCCAGAGCAGTTGCTTAGAAACCAGGTAAAGCATGCCCAGTAATCTTGCTTAAAACCTGCTGGTGGCTTCCTACTGTACTCATGATCTAAGTAAAACTTCTCTTTTCTGCTTTCAAATGCCCCACACAATGAGGACTCAAATGCCCCACATGATGAGGACCCAGGGCCCCCTTCTTCTTCCTGCGGCTCTAACCCAGGGTTCATCCCTCCCAGGTCCCTCAGCTCTGCTTGGGGGTTTTACCCTGATACTCCCAGGGGTATCTTGGTTCTGTCAATTACATCTCAGTTTGAAATTTACTTCCTCTGAAAAGGCTCCCCGGACACATTTCAGTTACTCTTCTGTTTAAATGGCATTTAAAAATTCTCTGCAAAACAGTGGTGAACTGTTTCTCTGTTTCTCTATTTGCTTTTTTCCTGTTCCTTTGACCCTTTCCAACATAGGCGGTGGATGCAAGTTTGATGAAAATAGGAAATTCACTTTATTCATCTCTCTTTCTCACTGTCTCTCTCTCCATATATATATATACACATCACACATACATATAAATGCAGAAATTGGGAAAATATGAATAAAAATGCAAAAACACAAAAATAAGTGAATGACTATCCAACCCTCCCTACCTGTCAATGTTGCTTAAATAAAATAATTTCATATAAAAATCACTTAACAAAAACAAGAAAATCTCTCCTCCATTTCTGTTTTCCACATAAATATTCCCACACTAAGCCTGCAAATAAGGCCTTGCATTCCTCAAAGGATATAAAATCTAATTAAATTTGCCACTTATTGCAAGGTACATCTGAATGAATCATTGCTCTATAGCAAATTAGGATGCACACCTTGGAAATTAATAAAGTCCTCAAGAATGGTAGTAGGCCTTCTTTCCAATTCTCTCTGCATGCCAATTTTTTAAATAAAAAGAAGAACAGATAACTCAGGGAGCAAATGTAGTTTGTAAAAGGAGCTGTTAATTGAAAAAAAATAAATGAAGCTTACTGCCATGCACATCAACAACATGAGCAAATATAAATAATTAAGAGTAAAAAATGCTGAAGTCAATATAATAAATTGTCAACTCATTAATTTGTCTCGAAGACAAAAAATGTTCAATTATCTATCACACAGCACAGCGTTTACACCTGTAAATATGTTTCTGGTACTGCAGGCACACAGTGAGTGTTCTGAGCAGGATAAATCTTTCTTCATACTGCAAGTAGTAATCCCCTTCTTGTGAGCTGCTCATGATTCATGTACACGAGAACCTGTCTGCTATGGTTATTGCAGAGCTATCTTCCAAGGCCTGTGGATGCCAGAAGCATTCATATCAGCTTCCTAGTCCTCTGATCCTGAAAACAGTGACGAGAAAAACATTCTCAGAGGTGGACAAGGTGTACCAACCCCGGGACCCAATACAGTCATGAGGCCCTTGAAGGCAAATGCTGCTATGTGCTTCATGGCAATTAATTGAAATCCCACTTAATAGTTTTGGGAAACCTCATTAAATATTTTTGTAATATACCAATTATAACCTGAGGACTTTAAGGACCAGAGCAGGCACTGTGATGAAGTTTTCAGAGACCCATTGAAGGGACTTTCTTATAAGATGTTTCTCCATGTGGACTGGGAGGTCAGTCATGTAGAAGGCAGACTCTGTACATCTGAGGAATTTCCCGGAAGGGCTTTGAAAGCAGAAGATCAGAGTCTGTTGTTTGGCCTTGAAGTCACCAGAAACTATTACTCCCCAAATTTGGTATTTTGTTTTTTAGTTAGAGAAGTTTATAGATGTATTTGTTAGATTTACTAGTTCCAGGTGGTGGCATCAGGTGATATTATTGAAAGGTTAGTAGATTGTAGATGAACAAGTTTTATGGTTGTTTTGTTTATTATTGTTAGGAACAATTGATCATTATCGTTAGGAACATGTGATGAAAGTTAGTTAATAATGTAGAATGTGTACGTGTATGTATGTGTAGAATTTGATATTGTTAAAGTATATAAGGTTGTAAGAAATAAACCAAAGTTGCCACTTGCCAGAGAGAGCGATAGCCTTCTCTTTCTTCAACATTTCAGTAGCGGGCTTAATCTCTGCGATTCTGGCTCGGCACACTTCACACAACAATCAATACCATCATCAAGCATGCAAAGACAAACTGTGTTCATTATTCTTAATATGAAAGCCCAAGAAATTCCAAAAATCTTTTCATCCAGCACTATCACAAATCAGAAAGAATTAACATAGCTTACAAATATTGCTGAATAATCACTACAGTTGAAGTAACCATGAAGACATTCTAAAGATTCAGTTTGTAGTTATGTATACTAAGAAATCTTCTTTAAATTTTATTCTACCAACTATGTCTTTAACTACACAGCCCACCTCAAAGTCCGGGTTTGGAAGAGACATGGTTTAGATCAGTGTTTGTCAACCTTTTTTATCTCACAGCACACACACTTGAACCTATAGTTAAACTTCCATGGCATACTTATGTTGATTTGTTTAACAACGAGTTAAAAAAATGATTATATGTACTGTGTTTTGACTTCTTTCAAAAATAATTTATTTAATGATCTTTAAAAAATTTTTGTGACACCCTTAAGATCCTCTTACTGCACACCTGTTGAAAATCACTGGTTTGGATGGACTTGATGATTTGCTGATTGAGAATCACTGCCAACTGTTTTAGCCAACAGGTTTTCCCAGGGAACCTTCTTGGGGAACATCCTTCCCAGAAACATGCCCCTGGAACACACCTGACTGTGTGCTTGCCACCTTCCTTTTTCTACATTCCCTCTGCACTTAGCAGTCCGTTTCAACCAGAAGTGCTGTCATAAGGAGATGTATGTCTACTTCTGTTTCAGCCTGCATTTCCCCAAACCAAACTGCCCACAAAACTCTTATATGTCATAATATATATTAACATACATGGAACTGTCCTTTGAGAATATGCTCTGGGAAGCTTTTGGTCATAAAATTTATTATAGATGCATTTTTTTCTGAAGCACCATGAATTATTTTAAATAGAATCATCAAATTTTACAGCTAAAAGTACTGAACGTGGTCTAGTTCAAAGCCCTCGGTTTACAGGTGAGGAAAGAAACCACAAGGCTATGCAGTTAGTAAATCACCGATCTGGCATCTGAAGATTGTGCTCCACAGATTGCTATGCCAGAGCTCACTCTCTACTGATGCCAAAAGAAAAATCCCTGTTGCACTCATCTTGATAAATGGTTGAAATAGAACAAAAATTGAAATCCACAGACCTGAAGGTATTTTTAACACTTAATAACTATATGTACTTGGGCATATAGAGTTTTCTTCTGGAAAATAGGCATTTTAATCATATTTCATCTGCCTAACTCATAGAATGATCAAGAAATCCAAAGAAGCGTGGAGTCCGTGGAAAGCACTCTGTATGATGTGAGGTGGCTCATGGCCCTGTTCCTTCACTGTTCTGTGGGACTTCACTGACCTCTGTTTGGAAAAGACCAAAACTCTAAAGTCATTTTTGGTAATTAATGTTATCAGCCATTAGTTTTTCTGGCTTGCTAATACAGTTGTGGTCTGTGCTTGGAAGAAAAGACAGATGTATGATTGGAACTTTTGGAGCTTATATTCATTAATTTGAAAACAATAGGTTTCCTAGTATTAAAAAAAACTTGAATAGGTAAAAAAATCTAAATGAATTCAAAGAGAAAACAACTTAACATTCTCACATGAGGAAAACTGGAGTTTATAATAAAATAGTAACATAATTTCCTCTAAGATAGTAATAAACATAGCATGAGGAAATCTTCTCTTATTTAATTTGAATCAAAACAAATTAAGAGGTTCGTAGGCATATTGTTTTGTTTAAATGAAATGCTTAAATGAAATAGGTTAAAAAATTGTGTCAGAATTATCACTATTGTTTTCCATTTTATTTTCTCCAAATATTCCTTTCTCGATCACTGCATCTCTAATTTTATTACAAAGTTCTAAATTCAATTGATTTGATCTATGCCAAATAGATGGGAAGAATACTCTTTTCTCTAATATTTACTTCTTTTCATATATTTTGATATCTTGCTGATATGATATTTAGTTCTTTAAGATATGTTGGAGTGTATTTTATGAAAGCTGAGACTCACCAAATTGGTGAATTTTATCTCACTTGGACCAAATCCGGATTCTTTTTATCTGAAGCCAGCTGGGAGTTGAGTCTTTAGAGTCTCCCAGATCTCCTGTACCCTTAAGCTAGCTTTGCTTAGACCTGGCATTGCTCCCTAACCACCGCTGCCAACTCCTTAAGAACGGAGTCTCTGGCATTGACAAATAAGCCATTTGCCAGCGTCACTGGCTGTAGAATATAAGACAGCAGAGTGCTGTTCCCCAGAGACCTGCGAGTTAAAGGACAGAGGTTCTAACTTCTGCTTATCCTCAACTTGGGCAGGCATTTTACAGAATTTTGGATTCCAAGGGAACAAATATTATTTCTCTAATAAAATGGGTAAATCACTATTGATTATTTAGGAAGCTGAAGGGTAGAACCAATCAGCTAAAACAACTAAAGGACTCATGAGAGGAGTCACTACTCAGATCAGAAAAGGTCACTAAATACTAGATGCTGGATGATTATAAAACAGAGCAGCAGGACATGCATGACTGAGAAGCAGAGACAGCACAGCAGAGGCTGACACCTCAGCAGCAGGGGGCGTGGCCCGATGTCAGGATCTCTGCAGCAGGGGGCGTGGCCCGATGTCAGGGTCTCTGCAGCAGTGGGCGTGGCCCGATGTCAGGGTCTCAGCAGCAGTGGGTGTGGCCCAATGTCAGGGTCTCTGCAGCAGTGGGCGTGGCCCGATGTCAGGGTCTCTGCAGCAGGGGGCGTGGCCCGATGTCAGGGTCTCTGCAGCAGTGGGCGTGGCCCAACGCCATGGTCTCAGCAGCAGTGGGTGTGGCCCGATGTCAGGGTCTCTGCAGCAGGGGGCGTGGCCCGTTGTCAGGGTCTCTGCAGCAGGGGGCGTGGCCCAATTTCAGGGTCTCTGCAGCAGTGGGCGTGGCCCGATGTCAGGGTCTCTGCAGCAGGGGGCGTGGCCCGATGTCAGGGTCTCTGCAGCAGTGGGCGTGGCCCAACGCCATGGTCTCAGCAGCAGTGGGTGTGGCCCGATGTCAGGGTCTCTGCAGCAGGGGGCGTGGCCCAATTTCAGGGTCTCTGCAGCAGTGGGCGTGGCCCGATGTCAGGGTCTCTGCAGCAGGGGGCATGGCCCGATGTCAGGGTCTCTGCAGCAGTGGGCGTGGCCCAACGCCATGGTCTCAGCAGCAGTGGGTGTGGCCCAATGTCAGGGTCTCTGCAGCAGTGGGCATGGCCCGATGTCAGGGTCTCTGCTGCAGTGGGCGTGGCCCGATGTCAGGGTCTCTGCAGCAGGGGGCGTGTCCCAACGCCAGAGTCTCTGCAGCAGTGGGCGTAGCCCAACACCATGGTCTCAGCAGCAGTGGGTGTGGCCCAATGTCAGGGTCTCTGCAGCAGTGGGCGTGGCCCGATGTCAGGGTCTCTGCAGCAGTGGGCGTGGCCCGATGTCAGGGTCTCTGCAGCAGTGGGCGTGGCCCGATGTCAGGGTCTCTGCAGCAGTGGGCGTGGCCCGATGTCAGGGTCTCTGCAGCAGTGGGCGTGGCCCGATGTCAGGGTCTCTGCAGCAGGGGGCGTGGCCCGTTGTCAGGGTCTCTGCAGCAGTGGGCGTGGCCCGATGTCAGGGTCTCTGCAGCAGGGGGCGTGTCCCAACGCCAGAGTCTCTGCAGCAGTGGGCGTGGCCCAGGCTTGCTGCTTGTTAGTGCCTTTATGGTCTCAGCCCCCTACTCACCAAACAGGCTCTGAGCACCTTTGCAAGTTAGTGAGATGCCTGGACATTCCTGGAGGTGTCAAATGACTGAAAAACTCTTTATAGTGTGACGTCACTCAGAATAGAAGTTGGATTTTTCCCATTCCTACTGTCCAGTCATCCAGCATTGTTCTAAATGTTCCCTAGGCCACTATACATAAGGGCAATCGGATTCAAATAAATAATGAAACCATGAGACACTTTTATTTTGTAGGAATGCAACGGCACACCAGCCTGGAAAACAACAACAACAAAAACATATAACCCTTAATTCCACCATCAAAAAGCAGCGACACTTGGAGAGTGACTGAGGAGGGAACACGAAGAAGAAACAGCTACTTCTCCAATTCTACAAACCTGGAATTTCCACTGCTCTATCATTGTTGTTTGCTGTTATTTTTGATAACACAGCTCTCTCTTTTCTTTGACATGACTCATTCTAGGGAATGTGGGTAAAGAATGTCATCTGAAAAATCAAGTGAATTAAAATAATTTGCTTTTGAGAATTTTCCTAAGTTGTGTGACTCTACGTAAAGTAATTTATGGCATTCTGTAGTAAGTCAAATCCAGGGTTTCTCTGAATTAATAACTGCCTCTGAATGATTACAGACTCATCATCAATTAAAAAGAGGAAATTTAAAAATTAGACCAAGGAAAAATTATTTTCCCCCTCATTAACAAGAAAAATATTCAGGATGGAATACTTTAATGAGTTAAGCAGCACACGTACACAGCAGGAGTTCTTCAGGCACCTGATCTGAGTACACTGCCAGCTAATTTGTCTCTCGTCCCACCTTCAATTCACTTATACACCCTTTCCCTATTAAGATTTCCAAGCTCTGAGATGTTCTCTCCCCACCCCATTCATCCAGATGTCTCCAAACTCCTTTCTTGGCATTATCCCCTTTCAGTTTTAAATGCAGCCTCGTTTTTATTCTTCTGCCTCAATACTGCCTTTTGCTTAGAGCAAACATCAATCCAATGTGAAGATCTCTTGTGTGCAGCTGTATCCTTGCCTTCCAGTTTTCTGGAATGCTGTATCCTTGCCTTCCAGTTTTCTGGAACACTGGAACATAGTACATATAAATAACTATGATCAAATTGGAGGAAATAAGCACTGTCTCATTGGCTGGGAGGATCTGTCTTCTGGGAGGAAGTCTTCAGGATTCTTCTAGATCTAGGTTCAGTATTATCTGTGTCATGAAGTCACCTCTGGTTCTCCCAACTCCATATTCTCTCTCCTCTGAATAAGAAGATACCTGGGGCTTGTAGTAACCTGGAAACTTTACTGGAAGTTCTTTCAGAGTGAGAGTCATGGCTGGTTCATTTTTTATCCTTGTGGTACCTCAGCTCAAGTTCTGGATCTTTCCATCTGAGATTTTATGAAAATGTAGTGACTAAAAATTGCCACAATGTGATCCACTGTGCCAGCTACTGGGGGAAAATATTTTTGGATGTGTTCTTTATGGGTGCCTCTCAAGTCACAAGAAGCAAAAGAAAATTAAAAAAATCTATCCTGAGAGAAAATACAGCATGACTCAGGGAAGGAAGAGGGAGTCCTGAACGCCCATAAGCTAATGTGCCATGTGGTTTGTGAGGTGACAGACAGACTGCAGGGCGGCAAAGAGAATTGAGGGAACACAACATGTTATTCCATCTTCTCTGCTCAAAGTTTTTGCTTCCATACAAAGTGGTGTATACAAATATAAATCCATATCAAACAGCCGCCATTTACTCCTTTGTAGAGAGAAAGAGTGTTCACCAGATATGGGGGAAGCGTACTTGGAAGATGAATGGGGCGATTGACTCCTTGGAATGCTGCAGGACAGTACCGACTGACAGAGACTGAGGAGGGAACGTCCTCGCTCTCGGATCTGCAGACGATGAGGGCACCCTCACTTCTGGGGTCAGTGAGGAAGACACCTGAAGAGAGGTTACTCTGATAATCATTACCGTAAACTACATCAGCAACAGGATGTACTAAGATGTATTGTTAGTTAAGAGCTTTCCATTAAATGACAATCCGGTGATTAATTCTGCTTAGAGGAACTTTTCACTGCTCTTGTCTCACTTTCAGTGATCATTAACACTTACCAAATCTTGCTACAAATGAAAGACATACTCCAGAGAAAGGGCTGACCTGAGGACACCTGGCATTGCCACGGCAAAGGTAGATTTAGAAAAGGCTAAAGTATATTGATTGAATTTCTTTCTGCCTATTAATCCATTTGAGCTCAAACTCTACACATTACAGTAAATGGACAAAAAGATTTCAAAAATGGATGAAAAGTGAAGATGTTACAGATGAAAAACTTGCATCACTGTATATAGGAAATAAGCAAATTTGTATACCAAAATAAAGTTCAAAATACAGAAAACTTCGTAGGCTCATATCTACAAAGGTAGGTTTTATGGTACATGAAACAAGACACAGCGGCCATGCTGCCTGCGGCAGACACCAGAACAGGAATGACTGTAACCCTGACGCTCTACATCTTGGTGAATGCACACAATTGTTAAAGGTACAGAAAGCCAAAGCCAGACGCATTCTACAAGCCCCATTTTACCATAGCCATGTGATTTTGGGCAAGTCATTTAATTGCTACTGTGCATCTGTTTAATTATCTGTAAAATAAAGATCAGAACAGCCCCAGCTCTACGGGACTGTTATGAGGATTATAAAATGCTTACCAGCCGCATACCAGTGAACGGGTGGGTGGCGGGAGGTCAGGGACTGACCCCTCTGTGGCTTTGTTGTAGTTAATCTGTTTATGTGGAGTACGGTTTCACCGCTTGTTGCTTTTTTATTAGACCCTTCCCCTCCTGTCTGGGACACTGCTGTGTGTCAGCCCTCACAGATCAGCACTTACTTCCCCACACTTTCCTTACCAGCGGCTGTAAGTTGTGGTTTCTTTTCCAGGAAAAGCTGGTGCTGTATCTTTTTTTAAAGTATTCTTCATAGTGAAGTTAGTGAGCCGTGTCTTTGTGTTTGGTGAGGATCAAAGTATGTATGACTAAAAATATAGAATATCTGATCATTCTGTAAATACATTTATATCAAGCAAGACCTTTCTTTTTCTCACGATACAGCCACAGATATGGCAAACAGGCAATGTAATTGGTTGGTAGCCGAGATAGAAGAGGAATTGATATTGTCAGATTTTGAAGGCAATGATGAGGACATTTTTACTAGTTCAGATAGAAAACAAGAATTGTAGAGATGGAACGTGAAACTATTCACTTGAGAAAGAGAGTGAAGAGGAGGAAAAAGATGATGCAGATGGAGAAGAACAAATGCAGGATGTGGAGGCCGAGAGAATCAGACTTCTCCTGGTTGTAAAAAGATGACAGCACAGTCAGGAATGATAGGGGACTCACACCGGGGAAGGGTCGGGGAGACCACAGTCCCCAATACAGTAAGAGTGATCAGGATGCAAGACTCCATCAGATGCTTTCCGACTAATTATTTGGAATGAAAGTGTGGATGTAAATTATCAAGTTTACAAGCCAGAAACTACATGTATCAAAGAGTTATGGAAGGATGTATTTATCCAGAATTCTGCTGATTTTGTAAAAGAAGAAATACTAAGATTAATTGGAATTCTTCTAAATTGGGCGTGTGCTGGCAAAATAAAGACAATACCCAAAATCTTTTCAAGGAGAGTTTTCCAGTTTACAAGGCTGCATTTTCGGAACACAGAATGTGACCCCTACTGAGATGTCTATGTTTTGATGATGCTGCAACATGTGATCTTTCCACAAACTACTGTTTTGTGGCAGAGCCATTTGCAGGGAAATCAGAGAACCTTCAGAGAAATTACAATAGTGGCTCCAAGTCTGTAAAAAGACTTATTCTGAACTGTCTTTAGGATCAGTTTGGAAGAGATATTACCATGAACAGAACATTTACCTCCATCCTCCTGACTATTGATTTGCTTCTAAAGAATGTGAGCACAGTTTGTACAGTTTTCAATGATCAAAGAGTTTTGCCTCTGTTTATTTTTTGTTTTGTTGCTTGTGTTTTTGCACTCGTGGTCATGAGACCAATGTCCACAAGAGTTTTCCCTGGGTTTTCTTCATGCATTTTTATGGTTTTAGGTCTTACATTTAACTCTGTCATCCATCTTGAGTTACTTTTCATAAGAGATGGGGATCTGGTTTCATTCTTTTACATAGGGCAATCCACTAAGGTGTCCTTTCTGTCACAGAAGTTCTCATCTACTTTGTTAAAGATCAGTTGGTTGCAAAAATGTGACTTATTTCTGGATTCTCTACTGCGTTCCATTGATCTGTGTGGCATTTTTACCCAGTACCATGTTTTTGTATTACTATAGCCTTGTAGTATAATTTGAGGCAATGAGGCTGTAAATCACCTTTTTAACAATATTAATTCTTGGGCGGCACCTGTGGCTCAAAGGAGTAAGGCGCCAGCCCCACATGCCAGAGGTGGCGGGTTCAAACCCAACCCAGGGCAAAAACTGCAAAAAACAAAACAAACAAACAAAAAAACAATATTAATTCTGCTGGTCCCAGAGCAGGGGATATTGTTCCATTTATAGTTTTCCTCATAAAGATCTTTCACCTCCTGGGCTAAACACATTCCTAGTATTTTTGTGGGGTTTTTTTTGTCTCTTTGTTTCTTGGTGTTTTTATTTTTCATCTCCTTTATGGGATTGCCCTCTTGTTTTGGTTCTCAGTTTTTTCTACCTGTCTTTTTTATTTTATTAAATAAATCTATTAATTTATATTATTAAATTTATCATCTTGTTTTAATTAATTTTATTTTTATTTTCATTTTTTTATTTGTTCTCATAATTTTTTAGGCATAAATGGTAATAGAACTAGTTTCTATACACTGATTTTGTATCCTGAAATTTTGCTGAATTCATTTATTCAAACTAGGAGATTTTGTTGGAAACTTTATGGTTTTCTAGATGTATAGCCATATAATGCATTTAATAAGGGACAACTTGACTTCTCCTATTCCAATTTGGATGCCTCTTATTTTATACTTCTGTCTGAGGGCTCGGAGAAGCCAGATATATTTTAGAGATGAACATTGCATGCTGAAAATACTAGGAAATAAAGCACAAGAAGATGTTCAAAAATATTACTGCATAGATAAGCACAGCAATGAGAAGGTCTAACATAAAGGTTAAATAACAACAAAAATTGATAAATTTACTCACTTTAATTTTCACATAAACAAAATAACAGAAAGGCTATGAAAGATCTCAGATGACATTAGAAAAACTCTATATGAATTGATAAAAAAACACTCTAGGAAAAGAAAGATAAAGGGAGAGATTGAGAACTAAATTTGTAATATACCAACTTAGTGTGAAATATCTTGAAATTGCAAAGGCTAGACTGGGCCTCTCTGTATTATTTTCATAGGAAAATCTCGTGTTGACCTAAAAATAGTGTCCTTCTGGTGATGAAATCGACCTTAAGGAATGCAAGGCAGTGTCAGCTCCCTGAGATTTCACATTTCCATGGAGCTTGCTGCCCTGGCATGTACAGCTGCTTCTCTGGAGCTCCCACCGATAACCTCAATTATTCATATTCTGAATTCATTTTCTGTTTGTCCAGGTGAATAATCATGAAAATCAGAGTGATATGTTCTTGAGAGGAGAACAAACTGATTAAACAGCACGTAACTGAATCAGCAAATACATCCAGGCCCCAATCACTATATACATAGCCAGAATTTCATGGAAAAAGCCACGTAAAGAATGCCATTGAATTCCATCATGGCGACAGTCATTCTTATCACTCTCACCTACTGAGTGGCCTGTTCTATCACGAGATCTATTAAAATCCACAGGAGCATTGAATCCTTACTGTTGATTCCGTGTGTAACCTGTCCACCATTTAGTTAAAGTGAATCTATTACTGCCATAGAGGTGAACAGAATTCAAAGCAAACAAATATTGCCGATGACACGTAAATCACTCCTTTTAATGTGCCATGGAAATCACTATCAGAGTGTCACGCTGGACTTCATTCCATGAGAAATAGTTTTGGTTCAGTATTTCCTGTTTCAACTAAAACTAAAGATCAAAAATCTCATGTCTTATCCTGTTCTATATGCCATCAGTAATGTTGTTTGCCTCCGTAACTACTGTACAAATATACTCTAACCTATATGAACGTCTGCTACTACTCTGGCTGGATGATACTTCAGTACCATAAATGACTATCAATTCTAGAAGGAAAAAATGTACTAAACTTCAAAATGATACTGCCCGTAATTCCATCTATTTTGGAGGCAACTAAGATGATTTTTGAGACTTCAGTGGATCAAGGACATGAGTAAAGCATACTTATGTCAGTAACTCAGCTGGATTAATAGCAACATGCTGGTTTAAAAGGAAAAAGAAAATACAAAACAAAAATGAGAAAAAAGGAACTTACTTTGGTTCAATCAATGTGCCTAAAAAAAAGGCAAAAAAAACAATAACCTTGTTTTTCACCCTGTACCAGGGTGAAAAACGAGAAAGGAACAAATGGGCTGTCACGAGGTGTTAGTTGGGGTTCTCCGCAGGAACAGAGTTGAAAGAGGGTATGAGTGTGTGTATCTCTATCACCCATCTATCTACCATCTGTCTATCCTGAGAAAGAAAGTGAGAATGATTTTAAGGAATTGTTTCTCATGGCGTGACTGGGGGAGCTGGCAAGTCTAGAATCCACAGGATGGCTGGGCCTGGTGGCTCACACCTGTAATACCAGTACTTTGGGAGGCCCAGGTGGGTGGATTGCTTGAGCTCAGGACTTCAAGCAACCAAGTAAGAGCAAGACCCTGTCTCTACTAAAAATAGTAAAAAACAGCTTTGTGACAGGCGCTTATAGTCCCAGTTACTCGGGAGTCTGAGGCTAGAGGATCACTCCAACCCAAGAGTTTGAGGTTGCTGTGAGCTATGATGCCACTGCACTCTAGCTAGGGCAACTAGTGATTCTGTCTCAAAACAAACACACAAACAAACAAAAATAAATGATAAAAAAAATAAAATCTGCAGCGTGGGCTGGCAAGCTGGAGACCCAAAGAAGAGTGGACATAGCAGTCCGAGTCCCAAAGCTATCTGCTGGCAAAATTTCCTGCTTCTTGGGATAGTCAGTCGATATCCCTTAAAGTCTTCAACTAAGACTTCAGTTGAAGTTATGGATTACTATAACTTTAAATCCATAACTTTATAGTGGATAGTAATCCACTTTCCTTGAAGTCTACTGATTGAAATGTTAATCTTATGTAAAAAAAAAAAAAAAGTAAAGCCTTCACAGAAACAGCTTGAATAATAGTTAACCAAAAATCTGGGTACTTTGGCCTAGCAAGTTCCCCTGAGTGCCTGCTATGGACAAGGCACTGTGACTATGTGTGAAACATACACTTAATTTAACTCATATTGAAAATAAGTTGAAAATAAGTTCTGGGACTTTCATAGATTTGATTCAACCCCCTTCTTTTTTTCTTCTCATTTTGAGCTTTCGAAATAGGTTTTAAAAAATTGGATATTAGAGGGAAGCCAAAGAAAAATTCTTTCTAAATTGACAAGATTTACAAAGACACATTTTGTCACATCAGCTATAGAAAACAGAGAAGAAAATGAAGTTTTTATGAAGACTTAATTTTTATACAATTTTAAAACTCACTGAAATAAAGGGAGAGCTACTCAAAGAACTGCCGAATGCTTTTGAGCTTACGCAGTCATCCAAAGGTGCTGTATAAAGACTTGTTGTTTGCAGGAAAGGAGCCCAACCCAGTCAGAGGGCTCTGAATTCCACCCCACACCCCAACACACACACCCACACACCCACATCCCTAATCTCCCACCCCCTACCCCGGCACTAAGAGGATCCAGGCACAGAGGCAGTGTCTACTCCCTCGGGGAAGTTCCTTCTCTGTGATGTGAAGAAGGAAGGAAGACCAGTGACCCTTGATTTTTTGGAAAACGTACTAAATACAAAAAGAGAAATTCTGTTGCATTAAAATAGAAATATAAACCATGTCCTTACAAACTGTGACTCAAAAAAGATAATAAAATTGTGAAATAGCAGTATAAAAATGAATACTGAAAGCCCAAGACTTAAACTAAAACAAAATCAAGCCTGCCAAGATAAGAATTGGGGAATGTGCCAAAAGGCATTTTCCAACACTAGTCCCTGATCTCCTGTTTATTCAATTCTTGGCAGAGTGTTTGCAGCAAAATGCTCCCATCACACATGCTGTGGGCAGATGTCTGGGCTCTTTGCTTCCTGAGGAAGGGAAGACCAAGGAGGTAGCAGTGGTTAAGGATGAAGAGGTTTCATAATTTCAGGATGAATTCATCGCTAATATTTTATTCACTCAACCAGTCATTTATTCTTCTAACTAAGCTGTTCAGGTTTTGTCTACTATGACTACAGTTAGGTGCTGTCATGAAACTGTAAGAGGGTCACTTCGTGGGTTTTGCTTCCCTCCTCTGGCCTGGGCAGCACTCACCCAGGGTTCATGGAAACCTGGCTGTACTGTACCGTACCCCTCCGTTAGCCAGGACCCCGTCTGCCTCCCAACCACATGCAGCCCAGGGAATCTGTCATTAGGACCCCACTCTGCACTCCGAAAGTTCTAGAACCAGGGCCGCCCACCTGTTCTCCTGTCCCATCTGCCCACCTGACCACCTGTGGTCAGGCTCCCACCCCACAGCTCTCCCCGTGTACCTCTGACCTCGATAGCACTGAACATCCCCTGACTAAGGCCTGCTAACCTGGGCCCTGGGGAGGGCCAAGAGCAGGGGAGACACTGGCAAGCTACTGGCCACCATCAGTGTGTCTTTTCTTGCTATTCTCAAATTCCCTAAATGTCAATTATAAATTATTTTTGTAAAATAACTTGAAACAATTTTTCCTATACTTTGATGGACATTTTTTCTATACTTTGGTGAATAATCAAGGTGTGACCAAATGCTGCTTAATTCTATGATTCCTACAAGGCACTGAATTCCCCTAAGTCTCAGCATCCTAGTCCATTGGAAGGAGTGACGGGAGCCCCAGATTCGAGAGATAACTGTGACCCTACCTGGAGCAGGCATTTCCACAGGTGTCTGGCCCAGCAGATGTTAGCCATTGTTGTTCTCTTTTAGGGGGATCAAACATGTTGTAGTACAATCATCTATGGTAGAAAGTCTTATTCTAGAAAATACCACTAACATATTATCTTTATAAGTTATAGAATTATTCTCACCTCCTATTTTTCATTTACCAGGGCAATACTTATAAACACAGGGCTATAACAAATAAAAAGGCAATATTGAGATTTTTGTTCTAGTAAGAACATGGGTCAGGACACAAGAACAATTGTTAGGACCAACACAGGGCCCAGGAGGGACTCTGCCTCCCACAGCGAGAAGTTTCTCATCCATTGCGGGCCCATGGAAGATGCTGGGATACGGATTTCCTATCAGGAGAAAGTTTTTTTTTTTCTATTTATTGTTGAAAATGCTGGTCAATCATAAATACTATAATTATGTTAGTAGCATTGCTACAAACTATTGTGCCTGGAAAACAACACTGAATAGACATGTTCTCTAAACAGTTCTGCAGAGGGGAAAAAAAGTCCAACTCTGCTGGTGAGGCAGAGTCTGCACACAGCCGTCTGAGTAACTAAGCTGCAGCTACAACAGTCGCTCGGCTCCCAACCCTCCCAGTTGTTTTATTCTTGCCCAAGCCAGCAACTAAGATTCTGTAACATGCAGTTCTGGTAAGTAGAAAAACAGTTTTTAGGGTAGTATTTTAGTAAAAGCATATTTCCTTAAGTACGATAAGTCTTTCTTCTTCTAAGAACACCGTTCCTGTAAAGGGTCCTAGCCAAGTGCAGGGCAGGAATCCCTTGCATTTCCGTGGCCTGCGAAAGACTTTTACTACCACCCAAGAATGGACACACCATTATCTCATCACGTCCCAACAAGGCAGGCCTGTCTTTTTTTTGTTTTGTTTTGTTTTTTTCTCCAGAGGCAAGAAGGTCTTTCTCTCGGTTGCTGTGGCTGGAATGTAGCAGCAGTGCCATCCTGGCTCACAGCAAGCTTAAACTCCTGGGCTAAAAGAGCCTCCTGAGCCCCGGGATTACAGGTGCTCATCACCATGCCCAAGTAACTTTTAAGTCGCAGGAGCCTCCAGTAGCAGAATGGAGGAGGAGCAAGATGCAGCCCTGTCTAGAGCTTTTTACAGCATGACTTTGTCTCTCTCTCACTCACTGACGTGTGGCATATGTGAGCACCTGTTCGTTCTGTGTCTGGATGTAAGTGTATGTTCCTCAAAATAACACACTATGTCTTTCAACAGAAGCATTTCATGGATGAAAGATCCTCCGGATGGAAACATATCCAGTCTTCTTAAAGATAAATGTAAATTACATGCCAAGAAATAGATAAGATTTTATAAAGCCATATTTCTAATTACTATTAAAGATGCAATCAAAATCTATATGTTAAGGGTGGCTCTTGTGGCTCAAGGAGTAGGGCACCGGCCCCATGCACCGGAGGTGGTGGGTTCAAACCTGGCCCTGGCCAAAAACTGCAAAAAAAAAAAGACAAGAAAAGAAAAAGAAATCTCTATGTTAGCAGTCAAATCAGTCAAGGCCAACTATGCTGTAGTTGGCCTTGAAACAAGCAACTTAATGTAGCTTCTCTTCAGCTGCTTCCTTGATCATTAATTGTTGCACTATCTTGACTCCTTATTACGGGCGTAGTGTTCTTTGCATTCTAAGACATCCAACGTGAAATGCCCAGTAGATATTTGCCATTGGACCAAATCCATACAGATTGAGAGTCAAGAGAACATGAATAGAATCTGTTATGAGATGATACTTGTAAAGAATGTCATGGAAACATTGTGTGAATAGGAGCACAAACTGTTAATGCCTAACATATTGCATACACACATTCTTTCTGAAGCATCAACTATGGTACTTAAAATTTCAGTTACACATAAAGATTTTTATAAAACACATCTATTATCCAAAAAATAGCAATTATAAGATGTAGCTTCCCTGTCCAGCTCACCCGATCTCAGTTCAGATCAGACGCATCCAGGTTGGTCTTTTAAGTATAAAGATGGCAGAGCTCCAAGGCCTGATAATTCGGCTTGTGAACTCATCCTAGAAAAAGTGCTACACACTTCATTGCTGAATGTCACAATGGTCACCAGAGACCACCTTCAAAGGTGACCACAGTGATACTCTTTTTCCAGGATGAGTTTGTGAACTTAATTGCCTGACTTCTTAAGTCTTAAGCGGATTTTGAAATCAAATTGTTGATGCTAACTAGCTGCAAGACCTCGGGTAATGTCCTAACTTCACAGGTCCCAATTTTCTTATTTCAAAAGCACAGAATTTGAACTACAAAGTCTCTCCCACTCTAACCCTAAAGGGCTCTACTGGAGTTCATTACCACTCGTGGATCAGCCGGTATGCTGTGAAGATGAGGAAAGGTTACCATTTGTCTTCTAAAAGCCAAGTGTGATTATTATGAGCTTCTACACCAACACTTAAGCACAAATGTACACAGAAGCATTATTCATAATGGCCAAAGAGCAGAGACAGTCAGAGAACCCGTACTTATTAAATGGATAAACAGAAGGTGGTACCTCCAGGCAACAAAGTGTGGTTCTGTTGTAAAAAGACACATGGTAGTGATGTGCTACGGCAGGGATGCACCTTGGAAATGTCATGCCAAGGAAAAGTGCCAGTTGCCAGAAAAGTGCCAGTTGTATGTTTCCATTTGTATGAAATGCCAAGAATATGCACACCTAGAGACAGAGGTGGATTAGTGGCGCTTAGGGCTGGGGAGGGGCAGCGTGGGGGGACTGCTGGTACGCTGACCACATCCCTAGAAAATGACTGACTCGGGAGTCTGCTGGGCCTGGCGCCTCAGCCTGCAGGCTGCGAGAACGGGCTCCAGGGCGGTGTTGTCTTGTTTCTCAGAGATATTCAATTTTTAAAAAATAACAGAAAGGACTTGTCCTCTTCTTTCCAGCCTTTCACGCCCTTCACGCTTATCTGGGGGCAGCAGGTAGGAAGAAGAAAGCTCTGCACCATGGGGTAATTTTCCTCTGAGCATGATTTCCATGAATCAGAAGGTGCCTGTAACGTGACTAAACAGTTTCCAACGAAAATATCAAGAATGCGTCACCCTCATTTTTGGTAGTTGAGAAATAATGAAACAGATAAACAAATTCAGAAGAGCTAATTAGATAAAGTTCATTTTTATATTGCAAGGGCCATATGTTTTACACATCAACTAACAGATCAAAAAGCACGCCCCTGGACACGCAGACACACGTCTCCAACCACAAAATATTTCAGGCTTTCAATGAAGCTATGTTTGCGCTTTTATGAAGGTCATAACTATGAACCTCTGCTATGGAAACGCAAATGGAGAAATATTTCTCAAAATAATAAAAATCATCTTTGTACTCCACAGCCAGTCATGGTTCACCTGTGCTCGGATGCTGCACTGTTTCCAGCGACAATTATCTTCATCAGGCTTTATAGTAGTAAATTCCCAGAGGAGGACTGACCAGTGGCTGGGCAGGGGAGCTGTCCGGTCGCGTCCCCTTCAGGTGTCCATCTCACTCCCGGCTCATTCTCAACGGTCACTGTCCCTCCCATCTGTCAGCAGTTGTACCCCCAGCCCCACAGAGGTGCTGATCTGCACTTCTGCAGGCCAGGCCTGGTCCTCTCGACTGTTCTGACACCTCCAGGTGGCTTTTCTCTCTCCTTCCTTCCTTTCTGGCCTTCCCATGCGTTCACATCAGTCACCTCTTTCTAACACCAAAGAGTTAAATCTTTAATCATGGAAGAAGTTCAAGCACTAGACATTGGACAGCAAGGACCCTATAAGAGCAAGATCCCTACTCCGCACTCCCAGGCCCCTTGTCACCGGCCCAACCTAAAGCCATGTCCCCTTTCTGAAGAGTCCGACAAAAGCACCAGCCGTGGGCGCCATCTGAGTAAAGAACTGGCTCGGACTCACCAACACTCCAGGTTTTATGTTTACCTGCACAACCGAGGAAACAAATAACCAGGCTCTTTGCCTTCTGGAAAACGTTTTCTTTCCTGTGGGGCTGCCCCCACCCTGCGTCCTGTTTACGCTGACAGCTGCCCAGAGCTTCGTGCCTCTCTGCACCTCACACACCCAGCAAGGAGGGACGCTCTCCAAGGTCGGATCAACTGCCCAGGATACCCCGGGCAGATTTTTATCACTTACTTATCTTTAATGAGAAACAAATTAATGTGACTTACTCTTAACAAGCACTCAGTAGTATTCCTTTCATTTTAATGGACTTCATGCTCACAAATGCTGTTCACCACAAAAAAGGGCTAAGCTCACAATGTTGCCTTTGGTGCTGCTCTTTTCAGTAACAGACCAAAGCAAAATCTTTCCTGAGCATTAGCAAAGGGGCTGTGACACCACCGTGGTGGCCCCCACGGGCTCCACGTGGCTCCAATTCACCACTGTCTCCCCAGAGAGCTCAATGACTTTTCTAGGTTTTTCTCACGCCAATCTACTGCATGGACAGTAAGCTCCAAGAAGCCCTTGGCCTTGTTGTCCAAGCTCTTGGCAAAAGAATTTCAGAGCCATGTACATCATCTCATTTGTTCATGATAGTTCTCTTCGGCTTTCTCTTGATTTACATATGAGTATTTTTCATGCTGATTTTGTTCTCTCCAGCTAGATAGACCTGTTCTATGTGGTACATATATCAGTTGCTACATGTAATGTTATGAAAGTTTTAAGACAGTGTCATGGCCCGTTATTTCACTTTCAAGAAACACAGTCAGCAGTGCCCTTTCAGAGTCTCCATGCTGGGCTTGTGGGTGTGACCCAGAGGGCTTCATGACCCACATATTTATTTAAAAGGAGTCTTTGGTAAAAAAGCTATACAGATTTTAAATTGTGATTTGAAATTTTTTACATTCTGCAGAAAGAAATTTAAATTTTTACATGTATAGTAATTTTAAGTTCTTCAATGGCATAATTTAGGCATTTGAACAAAATACATGGTATGATGAGTTTAAGAGCCTGTGAAGCCAATTTTACAGCATTGACGCAAACTCTAAAAAAAAAAAATCCTTTGATTGAATATCTAATTTGACAAGGTCTAATCTTTCCAGATAACTGGAGTCTTGAAATTTATTCTGCTGTTGTGTAGAGAGGGTCCAAATGTGTCTCCTCAGCGCTGGGCAGAGCTGATGTGGGTGCTTAGAAATGGGATGGCCCAGGCACAGACAGACAGGTGGCATGTGGCCCCTGGTGGCTCTGACCTGACACGGCTGTGCCTGTGCCCACATGTGCAGGTGGGACCTCAGGGAGCTTGATGAATAAGATCTTAACTGAGACAACCAGTGATTAATTTAGTGTGTGTGTGTGTATAAATAAAAAATATATATACATAGTTTTTATTATTTAGATTTTCTTATTTCCCCCACTTAGCTTCATTTAAGCCAGAAACAGAAAGATAAAAATTGCCTGTTTTCACTCACATGTGGGATCTGAACTTATAGAACCAGAGCAGAAAGTTTGCCAGGAGCTGGGCAGTGGCAGGAAGTGAAGGGAATCGGGGGAGGTGAAGGGAATTGGGTCAAAGGGTATAAAATTTCAGTCACAAGAAGGATAAGATAATTTAGTCCTTTAAGGCCACACAGTCAAAGGCTCTGACTAAAGTCCAGTAGCTGGTAACCTACCCCTGTAGAACCACACAATGAAAGACCGTTCTGTGACCCTAACCGGTGTTCATGTGGTCTCGGGGAAAAGGTGTGTGGGCCGTCCCATTCCCTCACTTAATAGAGCGAAACTTCGTAAGTAAAATAGGAGCAGCAAAATCTCCTGAGCTAACTTTAGTTATGTCTGTCCTATATTTAGTACACATTTTTTTCTTATTGTTATGAAATGAATTCTTTAAAAATGCATTGTTAACTACAGTTGTGATTTTTCCTTATGTTTTTCTACTTCACTGGTCTCGTACTTTGAAGTAGTTTTGAGCAATGGGAGTCAGCATGGCCAAGTGTGGGAGGGCGAGTGTGTCCTGACTTGCGTGTATCCCCTTCCACCAGGGCAAGGTGCACAGGAAGCTGGAGGTTAAGCCTCCTGCCATTGAAGCAGTGGGCAGCTTGGGCCCTGCTGGAAAAAAAGGCCACTTCACTGCACGAATACCACGTTAGGTTTACAATTCTATTAGCACATCTTTTCACACAGCTTTTAGATGAAAGTGCTGTGTCCAATCAGTACACACTCAATAGTTCAGGAGATAATCGGCAGTGCATGGAGATATATTACACAAAACCTTCGATCTCAGAAGGAAACAAATTATTCCCAGCATTTCGGCTAAGGATATTCTGGCTCCTGACATACATAGATTAGGAACCTTTAATAAACAAAAATACAGAATATACCTAATAAAAAATGGTGCCAAGCCTAATTCTTCTTTTTATGTTCATGGAAATATTTCAATTTCTTAAAATATTTCAGTATTTTTCATAGTTATTTGTAACACCGGCAGTCAAAGAGATGCCAGTTATACACTCTGTTTAATCGACCATAAACATTTAGCATATGTAGGTCTTATATAACTAAAAGTATTGTAGTTTCTGATTTTTTTGGATCACAATAATAAGGCATACATTACTTAAAATAATATTGTAGACCAATAAATCAATAATATTTTGTCCTTTATGGAAATAAAACATATTGTTATTGAAAAAGTGTTGACCTGCTTTGCTAGAAACTTATAATGATAAACACAAGCTTTGGCATCATTCCTTGGCTCAACATTTCATAGGAGATAAGAGCTACTGACTTAACCAAGGGATTTGTTGTGTAAAATTTCAATTTACCATGACAATTTAGAAATAGTAAATTTGAACAATGAATGAAAGACAGAAAAGAGAAAATACACGTCCCAGTTATTTCAAGTTTTGCTTTTGACTTCATAGTTCTCTGTGAAAAAATCAATACAGAATTAAGAAAATATAACCCAATCACCTTTCTCCCCCTAGCAGCATTTACTAATTAGTTTTAACGTACTGCACTTAGATTTTACAGCCTAACCTAGATTCTACTAAGGAAAGCTGCTGGTGCCTTTTATTTTTGATACATAGCTACCCATCAGTGCGCGGACCATTTAGCTATTTGACATCTCTCTAAATGCATTCCTCCAATTAAATCACTGTACTTTTTGACAACAACATTCACTTAAGTTTTAGTTTCTAGTCATACGGGATTCTCTCTGTGGTGGAATTTCCTTTGAAAAGGTACCCAGTGCCTACAAACCTTTCTATGCAAATCATTCTTATATCCTTGCTAATCATATCTTCTACATCTACAATTTGGTTATAATAGAAAATATGACAGATGATTTCAATTCTTAATGTTTTCACTGATAAAATACAGGAAAAAAATATATCCTGAGACTCGCATTTCCATCTTTTGGTTTCTAATCACAGAGAATTTTTTGTTATAGATCTAACAGACATACTTGTAAAATAAGGGCAGGATGGGAAAAGCAGCAAGTTGTTCTTACCGCCCAAAATTATTTCCTAAGTTGCTTACCCAGAGCATCTCTTTTAATCAGAGATGTGACTTTCCAATAAATAAACTGATTCTCCCAAAAACCGGCTTTGTTTTTTGCGCAGAGGCAGTGTTTTCCTTCACTCTACGGCAACCCGACCTCAGCAATAACAACACCAACAACTGCATGGCCATAAACTTTTCCAGGCAATTTCCGGCATCTAAAGTAATTTAATTCTCATCATACCCCAGTGAGAGAACAGAATAGATATCACCTACATTTCCTTTGTATTTATATGCCATTAAAAAGTAAGAAAAAAGAGTTTGAGCTCTATAATCATGGTTTAAAATATTTACTCTCTGTGTTGGGCACTTTCTATTGGGTCCTTCAGGTGACACATACCCCCTCTTCCCCCCATCTACAGGCAGTACCACAGGCACCCTGGCCTGGATGATTGTACCCAAGGCTCTGGAAACCTCCAGATTCCAAGGTGACCTGGCCAGTAGGCAGCATCCGCAGAGGACAGGTGGGAGAGAGTGGAGCATGAGGACGGGGCCTTTGTTCGCTGGGCCCCACTAGGGTCTGCTCAGACTCTCTGGGTCCTTGGAGAGCAAGTCCAGCGGACTGTCTGCTGTCTCCATGAACTCAAGAGGTCGGTGGTCCATTTGCTAGTGGCACCTTTGAGGGTAAATCCCTGCATCTGCCCTGACCTTTGCTTCCTATTGAGACCCTGACTGACACAGTCTCTTTTGCTGGTTTCTCTTAATCTATCCTCCCTCATTCCTAGACTTTAATCTTGTTGGCACCCTTGGTGGTCTCCTTCATTCTCTTGGATATAAATCTCATCTATGCCCTAGTAAGTTCTAAATGTATATATATCCAACTCAAACTCCTTGGCGCCCTGGACGCGTGGATCAACCTGTTGACTGACATGTCTGCAGGAAGGCCATAACATGTCCATTCATCAACGTGAACATCCCTGATACTGAACGCCTGATTTCTACCACCCAAAACTTGTTCTTACCCAAGTTATCTCCATTCCAATAAATCAGACCCACCCAACTAATTTGCCAAGCTAAACTTACCTGGAAAATTGTTTTGGTTCCTTTTTCATGATCACCCATCAAATCAAGTCTATCAACACATCCTCTATATTTGACTCCTGTAACACATTCCTCATCTATCTAAATATGTACGTCGTGGTCCCAGTCCATGCTATCTTGATGCACACCATCAATGGCTACAATTCCATCCCTGCCCCATCCCAAGTCAGGTACCCGTTGGTAGCCACTGATGAAAACAGCAACGATAAAAATACAGAATGGATTGTACCATGTACCTGCTTAAGTCCCTATTTCTCTACTGCTTGTTTCTCTAATCTATTCTAGGCCATCATCTCCTTCATTCTTAAGCTCCTGCCACAGCAGCTTCTAATTGTTTTGGAAGGACAAGAGCTTCACATGTCTACACCTGTGCATGAGTCATTTATCTTATGTGGAACACCCCCTCCATGGCTGTGTGCAGGACTGACTCCTGCTCTGCTGTGCTCACCCACATTCTCACCAGACCTCTGCATTAGTTAATGCAACAGCAGCGTAAGAAGTTCTCATGAGCTGGGTACTGTCTCTCCTCAGAAGCTCTGTGAGGACAGGAGCTATGTCTGTTCTGTGTATCATTTTATGATTTCATGGCATTATGGAACATAGCACATGGTAGCTGCATAAAGACAAACAGTGGAAGCAGTTCACTGTAAGAACAGTCTGTTCATTAGGAAGACATTCAAGTCTAAAATAACATTGCTGGCAGAAAGTTTTCTCTAGACTTGGAAGTCTTCTTGAGATCAATCCAGCTCTAACTATTCTCATAACGTGACAAACAAAAGAGCAGTTCTAGGCGATATATTTATTGGAACCCACCCTGGCTACTTCCTGAATTCACAAAATGCCTAAAGGAGTTAAATGAATATTATTCAAGATTCACGCTTTCCAGTAACGGTGCTGCTGATTCCTGGTTATTTAACTGGGGCAAGTTCATACACTCTTTGTGTTTCTCTGATTTTCAGCAGTAAAGTGGACTAATTATATTTGCCTCTCAGGGTTTGCAAGGATCCATTAAGTAGTATATTTAAAGCCTAAACATAGAAGGTATTTTGTTAATAACACTGATTATTATTACTTTTATTTCTTCGCTCAGCGATTATTACCCTTTTCACTGGTAGAATATTACTTGCTTCACTTTTAAATATTTGCTGTAGGATAAAGGGATGATGAATTAGATCAGTGCTTCTCAACCTTCCTAATGCCGCAACCCTTTAATATAGTTCCTCATGTTATGGTGACCCCCACCCATAAAATTATTTTTATTGCTACTTCATAATTGTAATTTTGCTCTGTTATGAATCGTAATGTAAATATCTGAAATGAAAATAATTTTATGGTTGGGGGTCACCACAACACGAGGAACTGTATTAAAGAGTCATGGCATTAGGAAGGTTGAGAACCACTGACTCAGACGTTAGCAAACTTAATTTATTATTATTATTTTTTTTAATTTATTGTTGGGGATTCATTGAGGGTACAAGAAACCAGGTTACACTGATTGCATTTGTTAGGTAAAAACCCTCTTACAATCATCTCTTGCCCCCAAAAGGTGTGTCACACACCAAGACCCCATCCCCTCGCTCCTTTTCTCTCTCTGCTCCAGCAAACTTAATTTCTAGTCTTACTTTGGCCACTAATTAGCTACATGAAATTTGAATAGACATACATTTTTTTCTAAGTCCCAATTTTACTATCCTCAAAAATGCAAGAATAGATGAACTTAATATCCTCTGCCAACTTTCAGATTAAAAATATTTTATCATATATAAAGCTAATGGGGAAAATAGCTATCTATGTTGTCTAGACAGCAGATTTATAAAATTTAAATTTTTTTTTTAAAAATTGAAGTGAGCAATTTGCGAGTAAAGAAATGCACAGCTTCAGACCAGTGGCAATATTTTCTGGAGCCCTGGGAGGATTTCACACATCTCAGGGCTCTGAGAAGGAGACGACAGCCTAATTCGCCTTCAGTATAACCCACGCTTAGCAGACGGGAAGGTGAGAATTGACAATTTCTACGTGGCAAATAAACTGCCCAGATATTTAACACGTGATAAAGTTTATCATTTTCGGGAAGTAAAACACTTTCTTTTTATACATCCCCTTCGTGACAAAATCTGAGATTTTGATATGGTGCCTCCTACTTGATTGGCAGAAATAAGAATTTTCTCTGAAATTCTGGCTTCATTTAAAAAAGGAAAAAAAAACAGCTTAAATGTTAGTACAAATAGGAACCACTAGAAGAATATCATGCAAAATGCTGAGTACTTTTTCAAAACCTTTGCAATTGTAATTTAAGAGAAAATAGAAAATAAGTTGTTTCATTTTATGAATCGCATGTATACATTCAACTTTCGTTTTAATTGAAATTAAGCAACCAACCTTTAAGTTTTATCTACAGAAGAAGAATCCGTAAAGATCTAATGAAAATGCTTGTCCTTTGAACTTTCCTTTAAGATCAGAATACTCCAATAGCACTGAAATATGCCTGAGAATTTCAACCACTAACAATCACATCCACAAAAAGATTACCAAATAGGCTCAATGAACCCAACCTAGTGTGCTGACAAATACTCCCTGTGCTTTTGGCACATTCCAGCATTCTCAGACAGTACAATCTACCTCTGAGCACATGGAATCCAGATCTCTTAGTTCTCATAATGATAAAAATATAAAAATTAAAGACATAGCTGAATCCATCTGTGAAGGACTGCTGTTTCTGAGGGAAAGCTACACATCGGTGAAGACTGAGTAAAGCTTACTCTAACTTTTTCACATAGATTTATGCAATTCAAAATAACTAAATAGCAATTAAGGTATTATGACTTTAATCTTCATGCCTATAACAAGAAAAATAGAGAAGTCTTCTCTTAACAAAACTATATATGTGAATTATATATGAAATATAGGGCTGAGAAATGGTTAGTGTAACACACAAAGGTTTAGTATTCATTCTTGACTTTCAATTCAGCTGTAAATTGCCCTTTTCATGGGAAATAGGGTACTCTGACTGTACCATTTCCCCCCATGATGATACAGGCTTCCAATGTTCAAAGAAAGTCCAGTGCCACTTCAAGTGACTCGGCAGTCACTAGCCACAAACCAATAACCAGCCACCTGCTTAAAAGAGCAGCTCCTAGAACCATCATCCCTCAATGGAGTCAGTGTGACTTCAAGCACTTACAGTGCATAGACTGAGAAAACCCACAGGAGTGTCCTGCCAAGCCTGAGGAAGCTTTGGCCCCAGGGAAGGTTATGTTAATAGTCTCATTGACTGACACCTTGAAAAAGTGGTCTTATGACTTTACTACCTACATTAACTGAGCCAACTCAAAAGACATGTGCCAGGAATTTGACATACAAAAATGAAGTGTAGGACATTGTGTTTAATTAAGTGAGCATTTACAGTGTGTGTCCTCAGTGATCAAAAGCCCTTAAAGCAGTGATTCTCAATCTTCCTAAAGCCACGGCTCTTTAACACAGTTCCTGTGGGTCATGACCCACAGGTTGAGAACCTCTGCCTTAAAGGGCTATGACAGGACATGTCCTGGGAATCGATTATTCAATTAAACCATCCATTTACAACTGGCTACAAATAGGTAATTTATAGATGAGGTTCTAATGGGTAATAAAATAAAAGCATTTACTAGAAATAATAGAATACAAATTCAAGTTCCAACATATTAATTTACACTTATCAGACAAGAAAATTAATGACTAGATTATACCACAGTTTATCCAGAATATGAAAAATAGAAATTTTCACATACTAGTAGAAAGAATATAACTTCCAATAGCCATTCTAGAAAACATTCTACAGTACTAAATGAAATTAAAAATTAAAAAGCATCTGACCCAGCAAAGCCATAAATCAATAGGAGACATATACAGAAACTTTACTCTACTACTGTACATAGTAGGTGGTAACTGAAAACAACCTAGAGATTCACCTCTAGAGATAGGCAGGTAAAATGTGGTACATGACCACCATGGCAAACTATGACACACTTAAAAGTATTGAACTACAGTTTCATAAACAACATGGCAAGTCTTAAAAAACATTGCTAAAGGAAAAAAGCAATGAATAGAACACAATTTGTTACACAATACATTTGTGTAAGTTTATAACAATGTAAACTATGTTACCTATTTTATAATAATATTTCCATATTAAAAAATATGAAACACTTGTGATGAAGTCCAAGAAATAAGGAAGAAAAAGGGAAGGAAAGAGAGAGAGAAAGAGGAAGAGTAACAAGAGAGAGCAAAGAAGAGATTAAATGTTTTGATCCTGGCAGAAAAGTACAACAGTGGATTTGAATCCTGCGTAGTCATGATTTTACCCAATTTAACACACATGCACCCTGTTGTTTCATCTATAAAGTAATGGGGATTATAATTGTTATTTACCTTTTAGGATTCATGTACAGATTAAATTAGTTATGATATGAAAAGTGCTTAGCACATGCTGAGCTGATCTTGTTATTCTAGAACTTATCATGGGGAATGATCATAGATAAGATTAAAGAAACAAGTGGGCTTGGCTTGAGCATAGCTCTGCAAATTATACCAAGAAGTTACACCATCAGCTGTGGGCACCAAATAGAGGTCAATAGACAAGCCACAAAAAGAATAGCATTTGTGTTTTAGGAAATAAGGCTGAAAGTGGTGTGAACTTGAAAATAGTCAGAAGACCAATGATGAGGCCAAGCTGAAAGGTAAGAACAAGGTGGCATTCAAGGCTCATCACTGATAGGCCGTGGAGAAGCAGTCAGTGAACTATGTCCAAAATATTAGCTTGTGAGTCTTATTGGAACAATGTTTCACCAACTGAGGAACCAAAAACAAGAGAGGGAAGGAGAAAGAGCAGAGAACACACATGGACTTCATAATTTCTCAGAAAAGAAATGTCAAATCAAGGTTCAGGAACATCACACATCAGATTGGGTTGTTATTTTCTTATGTCCCTTTTTACATGCAGCTTTCCTTGTCATTATTTGCTTTAAAAGACTGGCATTTGTCCTACAGTTCCCACATTCTGAATACAGCCAGTTGAATCCCAGTGGTAGTGTTTGAGATATCCCATTGTCCTTTGCATTTCCTGTAAAGCTAGAGTTGGCGCTACGTCAGTGCCCCTGGCATTCAGAGGGGTAAATGTGAGCAACAGAGGTAATTTTAAATTTTCTAGTAGCCACTTAAAATGCAAATAAAAATAATTTTACCAAGCAAAAATAATTTTACAACGGCTTTATTGATGATAATTCATAGGTAATAAATATATTTAAAGTATACAGTTTGAAAATACGGCCAAAATCAAGGTGTACATTCCTGACCTCTGAAAGTTTCACAAGCCTTGCCATCCCCTTCTCTCCCATTCCTGCTTTTCCACCTGAGCTACACCTGAGTTACTTCCTGTCACTATGCCTTGTACTTTCTAGAGTTTTATGCAATTGGAATCATGTAATATGTACTTTTTTTTGTCTGCATAATTATTATGAAGCTCATCTAGTCAGATGTATGTATCAATGGCTATACCAAATTTAACTGCTGTTTACTGCTTAAAATTATTGCCTTGTATGGATGTACCAGTTTGCCATCCACCTGTTGATGGCGTTTGGGATGTCTCTAATTCTGACTCAATAATGGTGGTGTGAACATTTGTGTACAAAAGGAAAAGAAAAGGGATGAAATGGAATGACTAAGTGGAAGGAAAGATTTTATGTAAGTAGAGACACATTTTTACAAATCAGAGAAAACAGGGTATGTTGTAAAAAAGCATAAATAGTCTCAAAGTGAATTTCCTGAAGAAAATACTGTTGATATTTTTCATTCTCATAACTATTTATGATATTTTTATCACTTCACTTGAGCTAATTTGGAAATTTATATATTAATTACTAAACATGTAATGGTATACTTCCACAACAACTCTCTAAAATTAAAAGATGTATAATGATCCTTAAAAGAATCTTAAGTGCACTATAAAATCAACTCAATGACAAACAGATCTATAAAAGGGACTTTGATATTTTCAGCACACAAAATTTTCAAAGAAAGTAATGAGAGGAGCCACAGGTCAAAGTTAGAAGAAAATGTTTGTTTTATCTAAATCAATTTTTAAATTTATTTTTTTAAAGGTATTAATTTAGTTGACATAACTTTGGTCAACTCTGTTAATGGTCCTTACTCCTATACTGAGCTTTTTAAATCACGTCCACTATGTCGTAATGACCCCTCAGTCCTTGCATTTGGGAGATTCGGCCACAGCCAAGTATTGAATCCATTTGATCCATCCTAATTAGGATTCTTTTTAGTGTCCATAATTTTTTTTTCAACTTGCTTCAATTTTAATTGGATTCATTTTCATATAATCCATTGGTTCCTTTAAATTGCAAATGCCAAAGCTCGCCACTATCTGTATCGGAGGGAAGATCATAAGATTGCGGTAGGCATTCAAAAAATGGAGAAGGCACAGTCATACCCCAGAGTCCAATAGGGAAATGAGAGGAAACTGAAGATGGAATAAAAATGTGAAAGACCCTGAATGAGGGCATCTGCCAGGCTCTCTGATGACTTGCAGAGCTGGGTTTTGCAGGTGTCAGGGTTTGGGAACTCTGGCCTGCCTCCCTGGGCTGCAGGTCAGGACAAACAACTGTGCTGAGAATATGAAAGAAGATGAGGGAGGACAGGACAGGATGGTAGAGGATGGGGGAGGATGGGGGAGGACAGGAGAGGACGGGAGAGGATGGGGACGACAAGGGAGGACATGAGTGGACGGGGAGCACAGAATAGGACAGGAGAGGACGAGGGAGGATGGGAGAGGACAGGAGAGGACAAGAGAAGACAGGAGAGGATGGGGAGGATGGGTAGAATGGAGGAAGAGAGGGGAGGAGAGGAAGAATGGGGGAGGAGGGGAGAGGACGGGGGAACACAGGAGGGGAGAGGATGGGGCGGATAAGAGAGGGCAGGAGAGGACAGGGAAGGGGAAAGGATGGAGGATGGGAGAGGACTGGGGAGCACGGGAGAGGACAGGAGGATGCATCAATCTGAGTCCTGCTAACCTGGTTTCAACTCCATGTGGGGTCTTAAGCAGGTCTGAAAGGTGGGAGCCAGCATGCATTTGCGTAGAGCCCTTTTTCATGCTGCATGGTAATTTCCTTATCTCAGATCTCCCTCCTCACTTCTTCCAGTGATCTAGCATTTCCCACGTGTAAAATTTGTCCTAAGCATCTCTGGAGTTATTTCAGGCCTGTACTTAACACCAAAATTCAATTATGGATGTGGGGACCTATCATGAGAGAAAGAGTACTGGGTCCTAGAAGACATGTTTAAAATCTGTATTTCAGTAGGCTCCATAAACACTTCTTCTTCTGAGACATCAGACTGGAAGGTCGTAGCACACAGGCACATACGTGTGCGCGCGCGCACACACACACACAGACACTTCTGCTTGGCTGCTCTCACTGCACAGAGAAGGTTAAGAGTTAGCAGGTCTGAAATGGGCTGTTGTCCACAGTGAAGAGTCTCCTACAACAGCTTGACCACTTTAATCAATGATCTAAACAATAACTTTTTGTACTTTCCTCAACTTTTATGGTACTGAATGGTTTAAAATTACTGATAGTACATAAGAGAAAAAATGGTTTCTTTTTGAAACACATTTGATTTTCTCCTCCCAAAGTACAGAAAGGAACACTTCCTCTGCTATTTTCACATGCATACACAAATGGGTTGCTCTGATATTTGCACCTGTACTTTTGGTAAAATATCATATGAACTATAGGCATAATCATGACAATGATAATTATTGTGTTTATTTTGAAAATATTTCACTTTACATAACAAACATTATCATAACACATACTTTTCAGGGATGTGGTTTTTTTTGGGGGCAGTATGCAGACAGAGCCTCGCTCCATACCCTGGGTAGAGGTAGAGTGACCTGGCATCATAGCTCACAGCACCCTCAAACTCCTGGGCTCAAGCGAGCCTCTTGCCTCAGCCTCTGAGTAGCTGTGACTACAGGTCCCCACCACAACACCTGGCTAGTTGTTCTATTCATAGTAGCGAGGGGATTTTGCTCTTGCTCAGGCTGGTAAGGACATGCTTTCCAGGAAATAATTCAGTCCCCCTTCTCTCTGACTTATCTTTCTACCCTCCCATTAGTTTTCACTTTCTCTAGGACAGCATTTTCTCCATGAATCAGGCATTTAAAATTTCAATGAAATTTCACTCAGATCCTCATGAATTGCCTAATTCACAAAAACCATTCTATTATGGTGTCCCTCAAAGAAGGCCAATATGACAATAACTATATGGCAGATAGATCTATATGGTAAATATGACCAGAAAATATGTTCGCTGTAAAGAAAGCTATGCATAATCAGGAAAGATATCCACATGAGTATACTTGATAGATACCAGAGAATAAATAGCCAAATGTAGATTGGTGTGTTGGGTAGCAGCATAGGCCCACTCACTAAATAAGAGATTGGCTCTGACACACTGGTCACACAGAAGTACTGGTCACTGTTTGTCTTGGAATATTTGATTTCTGTTAGAAATTTATTGAGCTACAGAAAAAAGCGAGCATCTTGTATGTAAATTTTAACATGTACTTATTTTTTCATATTTGTGTGTTTTCTCTTTCCCAATTAATTTCTGACTTAAACAGAGACCAAAAATATGTATTGGTATCCCCGTCAAACCCCCCAAACTGAGTTGAGGAGGTTACCAATAATATACATCACCTGGGTTAATTAATATCGAACAAGATCGAAAAGAATTGAATGGGCTCTCAGCTGCCTACTTCAAATCCCAGTGCAAAGACGCAATGACAAGATTGTGTGGCAGAGGCATAAAAACAGACTTCCAGGGCAGTGCCTGGGCTCAAAGGGTTAGGGCGCCGGTCCCATATGCCGGAGGTGGCGGGTTCAAACCCAGCCCCGGCCAAATTAAAAAAAAAAAAAAAAAAAAAAGAAGAAACCCTTATAACTATGACCAATCGGTTTTCAACAGTGTGCCAAGATCACCCAATAAGAAAAAATAATCACTTAAACAAATGGTGCTGTCACAGCTGGAAATCTGTATGCATCAATAAATAATTGATAAATAAATTTGGCCTCTGTGACATGGCCAATACAAAAGTTTGCTCAAAATGAATCAAAGACCTAAATATAAAAGCTAAAGCTGTAAAATTCATGGGAAAAAATATAGCTTAAATCTTGAGCTCTTGAATCAGGCAATAATTTCTTAGATGTGACACCGAAATCACAGGGAGCAAAAATATTGTTAGATGAATACAAATTTAAACACAAACAATACCACATGGTGGTTAGGAAGTGACAAAAATCAGAAACTTCATGCATTATTGGTGGGAATTTGAAATACTGCAGCTGCTTTGGAAGACAGCTTTGGAGTCCTTCCAATGTTAACCCAAATGATCATCCACAGGACCCCACCATTGTTCTCTTAAGTGTATACCCAAGAAAACTGAAAATATATTTACATAAAAACTTGTACATGAATGTTAATAGGAAACTTTATTCATAATAATCAAAAACTGGAAACACTAAAATCCTTATCAATGAATAAATGGATAAATATAGTGTGGTGAAACAATAAATGGAATATTATTCATTTATGAAAATGAATGAATCAACTTATTCATGATACCATATTAACAAACTTTGGCAACATTATGCTAAATGAAAGACAGCAACCACATAAGAACACATATTTTAAGAATCCATTTTGGTGAAATGTCCAGACTAGGAAATCCATTGAGACCAAAAGTATGTTAGTGTTTCCCATGGGCTGGGAGGAGAGGGGGATGAGAAATGACTGCTAATGGTACAATTTCTTTTTGAGGTGGTGAAAATAATCCGAAATGAGACAGTGGCAATGGCTGTACAATCACTAAACTCTACACTTTAAAAAGGTAAATAAGAGCGGTGCCTGTGGCTCAAGGAAGTAGGGCGCCAGCTCCATCCATATACTAGAGGTGGCGGGTTCAAACCCAGCCCTGGCCAAAAATTGTGGGGGTGGAGGGGAAGGTAAATACGATGGGAATTATATCTCAATTTATTTTAAAAAACAGGGAACAAAGAAATTGTCAATAAATATAAAGAAGTTCTTTTTTTTTAAGGCAATAATGACTAGTTGAGATGGATAAAAACTTTGTGTAACTGAATGGGACACTGGACATCAATAATGAAAGATAATGATATTAACAAATAGTAAATATAAGTGAGGATTTTGTGTGTGTTCATTGTACTGTTCTTCCCATTTTTTTTTTGTTAAGATTGATATTTTTCAAATAAAAAGTTAGGAGAAAATTGAATGGGAATGCTTTAAACAGCACACCACAAACAGCATGTTCATCATCTTTACACCAGTAGACATTCACTCACTCAACAAATGTGTCTGAGCACTTACGATGTGGTCAACAAGTGCCGAGCCCTGCAGACGAAACAGGAGTACACCAGGTCTGGGTGAAGAGGGTCCCTGCCACCACGTGGGTTTGGGCCCTCATGAAACGGGAGGAGTGAGGGACCAGACTTTCTTTCCTGTTTTGGTTTTTTCAGTTATGTTAATTTATGTTTTCTTTAATTATGAAAATTTATGTGCATAAAATGTGTTTTATTTACATATTTTTTTACATTATTTTTAAAGCTAGCAACTAGCAATGACTATACAAATCAATGTAATGGATATTGCTAGAATCTCAGAACCCTCCCTCCTTTCCCAGGGGCTGCCCCACCCTAACACTGGTGCTATTCATTTCTATACATCACAAAACAATACTTTTCTGCCAGTTTGGACTTTCATTCCAATGGAATCATATGTACCGTTTTGCTTTTGCATCTTGATGTTTTCACTGGATATCCATCATGAGACACACTCCCAGTCCCCATCGAGCCTGCAGCAGTCTCTCCTTGCCCTTGAGGGACAGTTTTCCAGTGCATGAACTCACGCCATTATTTAATTTGGTTCGTTAGTTTATACATGTTTAGCTATTTTTACCTGGATTTTTATAAACTATTCTCCTATGAATTTTACATGTATTCAGGTGTATATTAGCAAGAGTTTCTTCAGGATAAGTTCTCTGGTTTATGTGATGTGTGGACATTCAAACTTAAAAAACAAGGCCAATCTAGTTTCAAAGTGTGTAACAATTGACACTCCCACCTGCAATGTGACAGTTCCTGTTATTCATCAAAAGCTTACTAAATGTAGCATTTTTAAATTTTATCCATCCAGTTTTACGGCTTTAATTTTCATTTCCATGATTATCATTAATGTTAAGCATCTTTTCTATAAGAGCCATGTGGATAGCCTCTTTAGTGAAGGATATTGTGTCGTCTTTTAACATTACTTTTCTCTCGGATTGCCTCTCTTTTATGATTGTTTTATGTAAATTTTTACTTTTTGATCATTCTTAATTGTTACGTGATCATTAACAGGTACATATTTTATATGCATCATTTCTATAGATAGGTTATGTACATATGCTGACATCTAAGAATAAAATGTATTTTTGAATATTTGCATTGTATTTAACATCTCTTCAGAGTGTTATTAATTTTAATATCTTATCTATCAATTTGAGGATATTTTCTATAATCAAATATTAGAGAGGAATAGCAGGTATTTTTATATTCTGCTCTAACCATTATAGTGTTTTCCCGTTGTCTTTAATCTGTTTACCGTTCTGGAAAAGGCCTTCATTGCAAAATGGAATGGAAGTGGTCGTACTGGTCTCCTTTTATTATTTTTTTTTTGCAGTTTCTGGCTGGGGCCAGGTTTGAACCCGCCACCTCTGGCATATGGGGCCGGCGCCCTACTCATTTGAGCCACAGGCACCGCCCTTTATTGTTGATTTCTAATATAAAAGTTCCAACATATAAGTCCAGTAGAATCTCCAAATCTGGCCACCTCTCTACACTGACCACCTCCTTACGGTGACCTAATCTTCAGAGACAGGACATGTACCACATGGGTGTCAGGACAGCAGGCCTAGTTCCTCATGGTGACCACCTCTGTATGTTGACCAGTTTGTTACGGTCCCTTGGGTGGTCAACTTACAAAGTTCTACTATATGAGGAATGATGATTTCTGTAATACATATGTACACATATGGACTCAACAGAATAAGGAAGTCCCCTTTTAGTCCTAGATTGCAGATTTCTTGGAGGTTTTATTATGAGTTTAAATATTTCATGTTAATGAAAGCCTATCCTTTGATACTAAGATGAATTTTTTTCACAGTCTATTAATAGTGCAAATGCTTTGTAACTCTTCCAGTATAATTATCTTGCTAAGCTGCTATCCATGTAATGAGGTCATGAGGAGCGATTGTTTTTAGTGTGTCTGGATATAGTATCCTAATAGTTCATATTTTGATTTGCTTGCTTCATGTTATTTTGTTGTTTAGGTTTTTCTGGTTTTCTGTCTCTTCATAAAACACTTTGTGAAAGGACTGAGTGCTCAACAAAACACCCAGGGTTCAGGGATCTCACCCGAGTGTCGGGCTCCATGGACAGTGTTGATGCTGCCTGTCAACCAGATGCCAGGCAGCTCCTTCCCGACTCCAGTGCTCACGAGCCTATGTGGAGGTCTCCAAGTGGGTTGCACAGATTACCTCATGAAACATCCTGATTTCAAACCCCAGGAGTCATACGGCTCTTCTAGGACCCGTTCCTCACAGTCTGTGGATTCTGTGCTTGTGTGCTGTGGTCAGTCCTAACCAGGGAGGTCTGCACAGCATTCCACAGGGAGAGCTGTCCTCCCAGCAAACAGTACTGACCAGCAAGCCAGTGATCTGCATACTCATGAAGAGATTAGAAAGAGTCCAGAGCCTTTGTTACCACGTCCTGGGCAGAGGAATGAATCACATGTTTGCTGCTTTCATTCTTTCCTCCAAGAGAATTACAATTTTCTAGGAACTTGTAAGTTCAAGTAAAATTTTGAGTACATAATATACCATCGTCTGTGTAATAAATTTTATCTAGAGTTGACTTCCCCGTTTTTCTTCCTTATTAATCAGTTATATTCTGCTTTATCGCTGACACCCAGCTGTAGGATGTTCACTTATAAATCTGTTGAAAAAAGTCTCTTTTTGTTCATTTTTTCCATCCCCTGCTTGCATTTGTTTCCATTAATTATGTTCTTATATTAATTATAGTCTATCTTCCACTTCCTTTGTGATTGTTTTTGTATTTCTTTAAACTTTTTGACACGAATACTTTGTTTAGTTATTTCTTTTCTTTGTTCCTTTCTAAAAACCTGTTTAAGGTTAGAGAATTGCTTTTAAATTATCTGTATCACATAATTTTTATGTGTAGTGTTTCATAACTTTTCAGTTTTAAATATTTTCTAATATCTCTAAGATTATTTTTCTATCATGGGAAAAAAGTTTTTTAAATTTACAAATGTATGAACATTTTCTGGTTTGAAAAAAATATCAGTAGACTATCATTATCTATTGTTTTGTTTTTTCATTTTTTATTTTTGCTAATAAAGGAAAAACAATGGTATAAAATCTGATCTGTTTTAGAAATATAAGTGGTCTTTCCAGTAGATAATATTTCATATATCAAAGTTCATGGTGAACATACAATAAGAAAATAACATAACTCCTATGAACAGTACAGTATTTTAAATCATAAAATAACCTCCATAAAATACAACCAGCAAGTGATTCACAACGCAGCCCATATGTGACTTACCAAAACTGTCACTTGAATGACTCAATACAGCTTAATGATTAATTTAATACAGTGGTACCAAAATACTCAGATCAAATACAATGTATTTAATCAAAATCATTTTTTTAATTGAACTCTTTTCTTTCTAACATCAAGCTTTCCTCTCCTCTCTTAGACCTACCCTTTTTGCTTCCCCAGCACTCCCATTCCTGAAAGAAAGTTTCAAAACATATACTGTTGCTGGGTGTGTGAATATAAATGCTACTTATGAGGTGTTGCATTAAGCTTCTTTTTTCTTCAAGTGTTTTTGCTTTTGTCTAGCAGTCTGTTAGGCTTAAGTTCCTCTGCTTCTTACCAATATTACCTCATCCAGCAAAAATCTATGATTTCTGCTCGGTACTGAGGAATGGACCCTCCCCCCACCCCCCATCTCACACACTCACACCCTTAAACCAGTGACTATCCTGTGGGCTTTATTCATTGCTGTTGAATGCAGCAATCACCAAAAATATACCCAGACGTTCAGATAACCTCCCTGCACTTTAGGAAACCAAGTATTCCCTGGAGGCAATTTAGTACATAGATTGGCTTAAACATTTTTTTTTTCTTAAACACCAGCACTAAACATAATGCTATGACACTGGCAGGCTGACATCATCTTACACTCAGAATTCAGTCTTTCACTTTGTAACCAAGGAAGGAGAGTGGTACACAGTTATAAAAGTGACTTTGCTACCAGAGTCTGTATTTTTTTAGAGCAGTTTTATGTTCATAGCAAAAGTGAGCAAAAAGTATGCAGCCCCCATTCAGATCCTCCCTGTCAACCTCTTACACAAGAGTGCTTCATTTGTCACACCCGAGAAACCTCCACCGGCACATGTCACCCACAGTCTGCAGTTCACCTTCGGGTTTACTCTGGGGGCTGTGCCTTTTATGGGTCTGGACAGTTTCACTGCTGCATTAAAAGTCCTCAAGGCTCTGCCTATTCATCCCTCCCACCTCTTAACTTTCCCCAACCACTGATCTCATTACGGTCTCTCTAGCTTTGCCTTTTCCAGAATGTCATATCACTGGAATCATGCACTATTCAGCCTTTCCAAATTGGCTCCTTTCAATTAGTAACACATACTTAAGACCTTTCTGTGCCATTGTGAGGCTTGACAACTCATTTCCTGCCCTGGTTAGTACGCCTTTGTCTGATGTACCAGAGTTTATTTATCCATTCATCTACTGACGAGCAACTGAATTGCTTCCAAGTTGGGCATTATGAACAAAGCTGCTATAAATACTCCTGTGCAGGTTTTCTGGGGAAGGAGGTTTTCAGTTTAGCTGAGTAAATAGTAAGAAGAATGACGGCAGGATTGCAAGGGAAGAGTACGTTTAGTCTCATAGGAAGCCGGCAAACCCTCTTCCTCAGTGGCTCTGCCACTTTGAATTCTCACCGGCAATAAATAAGGGTCCCTGTTTGTCCACAACCTTGTCAGTGTTTTAGATGTCGGTCTTTCTAATTTTCTATTTTTGAGCGTTGTGAATAATGAGGCACCTCATTGTTGTTTCAGTGTGCAACGTCCTGATGCCTGGTGGTGCCGAACGTCTTTTCATATGCTTATCGCCATCTGTATATCTTCTTTGTGTGTGGACTTCATGAATGGTTTCTTTTTTTGTAGTAAGCCCTAAAATTTTTTTATTGTTTTATTTGTATTATGTATTAGAAACTAGTGCTCAGAGGACAAATTTAAAACTTAGCATGACTGTTCCAAGCCCATTATTCCATCGAGTATCTTGCCTGACTTCTCAGTATACATCATTAACATGTCCTGTTAAACATTCAAGAGTGTGAAAGTGTTCCCTTCTCTCCACATCCACGCCAGCATCTGCAGTTTTGAGATTTTGTGATGTGGGCCATTCTCACCGGGGTTAGATGATATCTCAGGGTTGTTTTGATTTGCATTTCTCTAATATGTAAAGATGATGAACATTTTTTCATGTGTTTGTTAGCCATTCGTCTCTCATCTTTAGAGAAGGTTCTATTCATGTCTCTTGCCCATTGATATATGGGATTGTTGGCTTTTTTCATGTGGATTAATTTGAGTTCTTTTACACTGCTGGTGGGACTGCAAACTACTACAACCTTTCTGGAAGGAAGTATGGAGAAACCTCAAAGCACTCAAGCTAGACCTCCCATTTGACCCTGTAATCCCATTACTGGGCATCTACCCAGAAGGAAAAAAATCCTTTTATCATAAGGACACGTGTACTAGACTGTTTATTGCAGGTCAATTTACAATTGCCAAAATGTGGAAACAGCCTAAATGCCCACCAACCCAGGAATGGATTAACAAGCTGTGGTATATGTATACCATGGAATACTATTCAGCCATTAAAAAAATGGAGACTTTACATCCTTCGTATTAACCTGGATGGAAGTGGAAGACATTATTCTTAGTAAAGCATCACAAGAATGGAGAAGCATGAATCCTATGTACTCAATTTTGATATGAGGACAATTAATGACAATTAAGGTTATGGGGGGGAGGCAGAAAGAGGGACGGAGGGAGGGGGGTGGGGCCTCGGTGTGTGTCACACTTTATAGGGGCAAGATATGATTGCAAGAGGGACTTTACCTAACAATTGCAATCAGTGTAACCTGGCTTATTGTACCCTCAATGAATCCCAACAATAAAAAAAAAAAAAAAGAAAAGAAAAAAAACATTCAAGAGTGTGAACAGTGGGATACACTGGTTATCCATCACTGAGTAACAAAAACCTTGTACATGAATGCGCACAGCACCCTTATTCAAGGCAGCCCCAAATGGATGCAGCCTAAATGTCCATCAGCCACAGAATGAGCCAACAAACTGTTAGATTCACCCCATAAAATACTAAATGAAGAGCTATCTATTCTTTGTTAGAAAGAATAAACTACTGATACATGCAGCAACCTGGGGAGTTCTCAAGAGCGTTTCTCCAAGTGCAAGAAAAAGTTGATCTCAAGCGTTACACACTTTACAGCTCCGTTTATGTTAAACATTCAACATGGCAACATTATTAAAATGGAGAGGAGAGTGGTGGTTTCCAGGGAAGGTGTGTGTGGGTCACACCATACAAGATAGGAAAAATAAAGTTATTTTGTGCTGATAAACACAGCAGTATTTCTTAGTTGTGATAGTGGTTGTATAAATCTGGATAAATTACACAGAACTACATACACGCACATGCAAAGGAGTTCAGGTAAAACCTGGTAAAATTCAAATAAGGCAATTTAGGCAGCATTGTACCAATATCAATCCCCGGGTTGGGTTTTATGCTGTAATGCTGTAAGGTGTTACCACTGGGGAGTACGGAACGAAGGTTTCATAAAAAACTATGACTACAACTTACTCTGATTTATAGTCATTTTAAAATAAAAAGTTTAAGAAAATAATTGTCTAAATATAATGTGACTATACACATAGCTGCACCTAGTATGATGGAAATTTCCACAATGCTTCTGTGAAACTTTGTAGGACTTACAACTCACCTCCTCACTTGCTCTGTCTTGACATCCCAGGTTACTCACTTACTCTTTGAGAACCACAGTTCCAGGAAGAGAGCTCTGCTAAACATTATCCAAGGTCCCTTTACCGTACCATACCTTAATTTATGGTTCTATCTCAATTCCTCGTGAACTAAACGTGAAGCCTGAAACAAATGGCAGACAGTTTCCGACGGTCGGTTTCCTACCCTGATGACCTGTGAGTCCGTTTCCAGCTTTCATTTGTAATGACATCGTGATTCTGTGATAACCTCTCTTTGCTTCATTGGGCTTTAATGTCCTGAGCTTTTAAACACGTCTGTATTGCTTCATTTTGCTGAGATGGCCTGAAAATACTTACACAAACAGCATTGGTGAGTTATTAGCTGTATCTGTTCTGTCCATCAGCATTCTGCCTACTGGGTGCTAAAATGTAGGCAGAATGCTGATGAACAGAACAGATACCAGCAAAACAAGTGTGGAACATAGATTTTCTAACAAACACTTCTTTTTTTTCTCTGCAAAGCAAATTCACCTTCCTTTATGAAAGACTAAATAATTAAAATGGCTGAAATACTGTATCTCCAGGTATTAACATATAAATATTATTTTAAAATTCTGTATATTATTGAAATTTAAGGGTGTTTCAGCATAACTTTATCAAATATATATCCCATGTTGTTAGGTTTAGCAGAGCTAGTTGACATACTAATCTTGTTCATTAAAAATTAATCTGCCTTGAACTTTCCTTCAAAATATCCTAGAAAATTCTAAGACCACTGGTGCACTGGTGTTACAGGAGAACATTTATTGCTTTAACAATTGAATATATAGATCTCAGAATGTTCTCTAAGACCTTGATTCAGTATTATCTGTTAGACATTTATTGCTAATTCTCTTTATAACATACTTTATTAAAAGTCATTAAAACCAGCAGCTGCATCCTGTAATCATTTCCTAAATATAAAGACAGCATTTATAAATGATCTCCTTGTTCAAAACACTGCTATACAGCTCACAAACTCTTTGTGGGAAGGCAGAGAGCCTTTATTCTTTACAAAAAAAAAAATGCTAACTAATTCATCAGATGCCAAACCTTTTTTTTTTTTTTTTTTGCTGCTTATTGGACTTATTCCAAGTGTTCAAATTCCAATGTTCATGGGGAATGGTTATAATATAGTCTGAGATAGATGCTTGAAACTTTCCTCTAATTGAGCACCATCTGGCTCCTAGGACTCAGTTTCTTAATTAATATGTACCCTTGATAAACTTGAAAAGGCACAGTAATTTGGCTCACTGTAGTGAAGCTCTTATGCAGATATTCTGGAACTATATGTTGAAGGAAGACACTGTTTCACTTGGAGTTTTGTTAATTGTGTTCAGGAAAAAATAAACCACTGAAAGCTTTCTAAGATTGTAAAAAATGCAAAAGATTTCTAGCATAATTTGATTATTTAACTATTATATTTACTTCACCCATAACTGGCTCCTCAAAAGATTTAAGGAAACAAAAGTTGCATAAGATTTAAAGAAATTTTATTTTAAAAAGGAAACATTGAATTGAATGTAGTAGAAGGCTTATTTCTCAAGGCAATTTCATTCACTTATAACTATGACTGTCAAAATCATAGGATTTGCCAATATTTTTGACAGTATTCTCTAAAAGCAATGTAGGATGCCTATGATTTATTTCGTAAAAAAGTATGTAAAATGTGTGTGCATGTGTGTGCATATGTGTAATGGTATGTAATGTGTGTATGCATGTATGTGAATGTGTGTGATAGTAGGTAATGTGTGCATGTGTGTAATAGTATGTAGCATATGTGTGCATGTGTAATAGTGTGTAACGTGTGTGTGCATGTGTGTGATAGTATGTAGTGTGTGCAATGCATAATAGCATGTAACGTGTGTGCATGTGTGTAACAGTATGTAATGTGTGTTCATGCATATGTAATAGTATGTAACGTGTGTTCATGCATATGTAATAGTATGTAACGTGTGTTCATGCATATGTAATAGTTTGTAATGTGCGTTCATGCATATGTAATAGCATGTAACGTGTGTATGCATGCATGTGCGTGTGTGTATTTCCCAAAATATGATTCATAAGTAAAAAAAAAAACTTAAAAAAAATTATTCAGTTGAAATTCCAGTTATGACTGGTTATTCCAGTCATCTATTCCAGATAGATTCACAACAGGAGATAATAATGATTAATAAAGTAGACATGAATCACTGAGGTTACCAGTAAATTTACATAGAATCATAAGAAGGGTTAGAACAAAAAAGAGTAACATTTACTAAGTTCACTTACATCTAAGTAATGGATTTTTTATAATTATTAGGAAAAAAAATTACCCCATTTCACAGACAGGGTCAGTATGAAAATGTCTAACAATCACTACAAGAAAAATAAAGGAGTTGATTATTTACAAAAGAACCTTTTATACAAATCTATAACCAGATAACTCCTTGTGGCCATAGGTTGCTAATTTGTCTACTATTGCTAAGTAAACAGATAATGATACAGGAATTCCATCCTGAACATAGCTGAATTTTTCAAAATTTGAGGAATTTCATAGCCTGTCTTCCTCTCCATGGTGATAATCCCTTCCTCCACCATTCTCTGCGGTGATAAGCCCTTCCTCCACAGTGATAAGAACCTCCTCTACCATTCTCCATGGTGATAAGCCCCTCCTCCATGGTGATAAGCCCCTCCTCCACCATTCTCCATGGTGATAAGCCCCTCCCTACCATTCTCCATGATGATAAGACCCTCCTCCACCATTCTCCATGGTGATAAGTCCCTCCTCCATGGTGATAAGCCCCTCCTTCACCATTCTCCATGGTGATAAGCCCCTCCTCAACCATTCTCCATGTTGATAAGCCCCTCCTCTACCATTCTCCATGGTGATAAGCCCCTCCTCCATGGTGATAAGCCCCTCCTCCACCATTCTCCATGGTGATAAGCCCCTCCTCAATCATTCTCCACAGTGATAAGCCCCTCCTCCACCATTCTCCATGGAGATAAGCCCCTTGTCTACCTTTCTCCATGGTGATAAGCTCCTCCACCATTCTCCATGGTGACAAGCCCCTCCTCCACCATTCTCCATGGTGATAAGCCCCTCCTCCACCATTCTCCATGGAGATAAGCCCCTCCTCCACCATTCTCCATGGTGATAAGCCCCTCGTCTACCATTCTTTGTGGTGATAAGCCCCTCGTCTACCATTCTCCGTGGTGATAATCTCCTCCTCTACCATTCTCAGTGGTGATAAGATCCTCCTCTACCTTCATGGTGTGTCTTCATAGAGGCTGGTGACTCCATGCTCCTCTGCGGCTCAACTCCAGAGCCCTGGTGATGAAGGAACAAACTTCCCACTGTGTGGTAGAACTCCTTTGTGTTTCTGGAGAGCCTTTTAGGGCTATGAAAAGGCAACTTGCTAACAGGCATAATAGTGTTTTGGAAAACTTAATTGGCCTCTAGAAAGTGGATAATTTACTCCTGCAGTAAAATGAAGGCAGGCAATTATCTAGATAATGTGAGTGGTTTGAGAGAAATCTGAATATCAGACGAAATTAAATTTTTATTTGCCTGAACTCTGGGAAATTCCAGCTGTTCAGACAAACCTGGCCTCTGTTGGTCTTAGTGGTCATCAACCCCAGTGAGAGACAGATCTTCAGATCTCCTGTACTCTTTCTTCATCCTCACAAATTACTCTTAGAGGGCACGCCGTGGCTCACTCTGGGAGGCAGAGACAGGTGGATTGTCTGAGCTCCCAGTTGGAGACCAGCCTGAGCAAAAGGAGACCCTGTCTCTGAAAATAGCCAGGCATTGTGGCAGGCACCTGTAGTCCCACCTACTCAGGAGGCTGAGGCAAGAGAATCACTTGAGCCCGAGAGTTTGAGGTTGCTGTGAGCTGTGACGCCACTCTACCAAGGGTGACAAAGTGAGACTCTGTCTCAAAAAAACAAAAACAAAAGAAATAAAAAAGAAATTACTTTTAGGAAAACATAAAAATTTTGCACAAGATGACAGAGAGGACTGAATACTATACATGACACATAATTAAAAAACAGTATTATCTGAGATTAAAATTAGCCTCTCAAGTAAAGGTAATACTGTGTTGTATGTCACCAGCCGGGGAAACTTAATTTGCCAGAGGCTACAACAAATTTGATTCATTACTGAATATGGCATGTATTTTTTATATTATCACTTAAAAATGAATATATATTTGTAATTAGCTGTAGAAAACAAAATTGTACTCAGATATCTTCCCAGGTAGTATGTCTACCTTTCTCTTATCAGAACCCCATCATTAGATCAGACAGAACAATCTAAGGTGACAAAGCATTCACATTCCTGGAGCACAGGGACACCAAATTCTACAGGAGGCTGTGAACCGGCTGTGACGGAGCAGACACCACACAGCACCAGCAACAGTTCCACACTACTCTTCCCCTTCTAGAAAACTCTTCACTGCTTCCTACCACCTTCTCAGAATGGACGTGGTCGTGCACTTGATTTGATCCTGAGGATCTGATTATGACAACCGATTTTCACAAATTGTTCTCTCCAAGATGCCCCAAGTTCTGCTTTTGAGCAAATCCAAAGGCATCTTAAATCTTTAACCCTTTTGCTTCTGTGTGGTCTCAGCATTTAAGAGGTTTACACTGCTTAGCCTTATCCTCTTCCCTTACGCGTCTGAAGTACTGTTTTGTGACCTTTCTGTTCTTTCTTCCTTTCAAAATGTGGGTACTTAGGTGCATTGGTTTTCCTACACTCTGTCAAGTAGTTGATACATTTTCATAGCTTCAGTAACAATCTCCATCGTGATGACTCTTAAGATGTAATTTTTTTTTCCTGAAAATAATGGTTCTTTCACCTGCCATTTGGCTGTTACCCCATTTCATCATCCATTTGACATGTCCCAAGTCTGACACGGTATCTTTCCTTCCAAACAGAAGCACTTTACACTTATCAAACACTTCAGCATTTAGCTAACTTGTCACGAGCACATCATTTGGTTTGGTCTCCTCTCCATTCTTGCTGTGTTCATCAGTGACACCACCAGCATCTGATTACCTAGCCTTAACTGACTCATTTCTAACCTTCATCCCATTAGATCAAGCTCTCTTCACCTTGAACCTGGATTCTGGAACAGAATTTTCCCTGATCTATCAAGATTCACTGACTCTCCTCAAATAGGACATTCATTTAGGATTATGCTGTTCAAAAACTTCCCTTTTGTATAGGATTAAAATCAAGATAATACATGAACCTTTCAAGATCCTTGATAGTCTAAGCCCCTCCAATCACTTAGGGGTCAGAAAAATGAAAGTCTGTAAAATAGAGTTGCTCAGCCTTTTGGTTTGTGTTTTTTATTCATGACAATGTGAAGCAATTGAAGTTAAGAAACAGGTGGAATAAGTGGAGAGGTTCCTCCAAAACTACCGATAAAATGTAGAAATGTACTAAATATTGTGCCTAAATCCTAATTTTGACTTACTCTATAGAGATTCATTTAACTCTCTTGGACCTTAATTATCTCATTTTTAAAACAGATATTTAAAAATCCAGCTTGCCCATCCTACTGTTAGAATCACATGGGATGATAGCCGGGCATTGTGGTGGGCGCCTGTAGTCCCAGCTACTCGGGAGGCTGAGGCAAGAGAATCACTTAAGCCCAGGAGTTGGAGGTTGCTATGAGCTGTGTGAGGCCATGGCACTCTACTGAGGGCCATAAAGTGAGACTCTGTCTCTACAAAAAAAAAAAAAAAAAAAAAAAAAAATCACATGGGATGCCCTAAGCAGGACAGCAGAAATCACTGACACCGCACACAAAGCTGGAGAGTGATACCACGGATGGAAACTAAGTCAGAGGGTTATGACTCTTAAGGTATTTATTCTGTTCTGTGAAGAGTTTATACAGCCGCAAAAAGCTCTAACACAAACTTCAAGGAACTTTCCAGTAACTTACTATCATCAAAAGAAAACGCAAAATGGGAAATAAAAATAAATTGATCAGGTAGGTAATGGGTTAATTTTATTTTTTTCTAATCACTTAAAAGGATGAGTAAGCAGATGAAATTACGTGCTTAGAGAGAAAAGTAAGGAGCCTTTTAGGGTAATTAATGAATTAGACAAGCCCCCATAATGACCTAGTCTGACTCTCAATGTGCGCTATTGTGTTAGAAATAGCATCTTTGTTCTTTCATATGAGCAGAGTAAAAGGTAGGCAACTAGATTAATTTGCTTTTAGGACTTTCAGTTCTTCAAGATTAAAACCAAATCAGGAAAATGAAAGGTAAATAGTTCAGGCTATTTACCTTTTATTGGAGCAGGCTTACAATATGATAAATAAGGAATATTATTTAAATCCATTGAAAAAAATCACCAGACATAGAATAAAAAAACACTCAAGAAGAAGTGCGCTTGTTCTGACTGGTACTTTACTCCATTTTTGTGTCCTTTTGATATTACTTGGTTTTTCTTGTTTTTGTTTTTGTTTTTTTTCAATAAGTAAAAGAATACCCACAAAGCTTTGGTGTATTAATCACCTGATGGTCACACTGTGAACATTCATTTTAAGATGATCTTTTGTTTGAAGAGAAAGCTTTTAGAGAGACAAGAAGCTGATGAGCCCACTTTTGCTGAGCATTCCATCAACAGTAGACAAATCAAATTCCTTGGAAATCTTTAGTAGATTCTACAGCACTATGGTAGCCAACAATTGTTGTTCTTCCCAATGACAGTGCCCACCTTCTGCTGAAAACAACACCATGGTAGTTATTTAAAGATTACCCTTCTGTCAATGGTGGCTTTTGTGGTGTCTACTTCAAGATCACATGCAGTGGTCCCAGAACCAATTCTAGGGCATTGACTGCAGCTATCTAGACCTAGGAAGGTAACTTGGATGTGGAGGAGGAAAACATAGACCTGGAAGCAGTGATGAGGAGGGGCTGTGTATGTGCATGTGTGTGTGTGTAAGGAGCGGGAGAAGGGGAGAGAATAGAGACAGAGGCAAACTGATCGCAAGAGCAAACCCTTCTTTAGAATGAAGACAACGTTGAGAAATGCAGACGATAATATTTGAATGCCTGAATCAAGCCATGACCATTACTGTTAAGTGAGCCTCTAATAAAAAGATACTAAAAAGAACTTAAAATATACACATACCAGTTAGGCAAAATGAGCTCCTCTCTTCCATCAACCACGGTAGAGCTGTTTTCCCCCTGGACACAGTTGCTATTAACAAGGTTGCAAAGCAAGGACTCACAGGGAATTGTGTCAAGTCCAAAGTGTGGCCTTACTGCCCCATGCATGTGTGTGCCCCTGAGGACTTCCATGGCTGCACATACAGCAAGCCTTTTACTCCCAACATGGGGATCCAGCAGAACATTCTATAGAGTATGTTTTTATCTATTGCTGAAAATGTAAAATACAACTTTCTAAAGAAATTATCTGGTTTTTAAGCATATGAGTAAGTATAAAAATAGAACATGTATTCTGGAGGAGGGGACAATTTGTACTTATTGACTACTAATAACTGGTTATTGTTCCTTAGTCTTCCTCCTAGTCAAGGTCATCATCTAGGTTATTGTAGCCATTGCATGGATGAGAGGCAAGGAAGACCATAGCATAGTGGTTCTCAACCTTCCTAATGCCACAACCCTTTCATACAGTTCCTCATGTTGTGGTGAGCCCCAAACATGAACAAAAATAATTTTATGATTGGGGATCACCACAACATGAGGAACTGTATTACAGGGTCATGGCATTTGGAAGGTTGAGAACCACTGCCATAACAGAAAGAGAGCCAGAATAAAACATACTATGGACTATTGTTGACCCATCTTCATTCCTATTGATTCCATGAGCTATTTTCCCCCCCCCCACAATATTTTTGCTCATTCAAAAAAAAAATTGACTAGTTCATCTCAATTACTCATTATTTTTTGAGATTTATTTCTTGGTTGACAAGAAGTTTATTTTGAAAGTTATGAAGAGGATAAGACTTTTTGCCAAGTCATAGTTCATTCTCCAAATTTTTTAGATAAAAATAGAAATGACTGGAAAAGAACTCTGATTATGTTGGGTAGGGTTTTTGATAAATGCTCCCAAACATGGAAATGTGATAGCTCTACAGCTACTGGCCATGGAAGGCCCCTGTGGGCTAAATCTACTATGTAGTCTGCTTATGTTTTGTGCAAAACACTGAAGATTCAACTAGGTGAAAATAAGTAGATTCACACAAAACTCTGTATTTGTGGTTCCTGTGTTGGCTGGTACTGAGTGAAGAACTCTTTTGGCTGTCTTGCTCTCTGCAGCGTGCTGCTCATGGCTGGCTAGACTCACATTTGAATGTAAAACGGATGCAAAGAGATGTAGGCCTGGATGAGTAATCAGAAATGGGGGGAGTCTAGGATAGAGCATGAAGAAAAGGACTAGGAAGTTGCAAGCACATTATGTTTGGAAGAGAGTTCACAGCATGGGGGGAATATCCAGAGAAATGCTAAGAGAACTACAGTCTATAAGAGCCACTGATTGCAAGCTAGTCTAACAAGCTAAGACCACTTTAACTGCACTCCTGTGCACAGACAGGGTAGGAGCCTGACTATGTACCCGGTCACATTAGCTGTGCTCAATGGTATACTGAGGTGAACATCTTTTTTTATTTTACATATAAAGATAAGTAGACTCAGAAAAATTATATTCTTTGCCCAAATTTGTTTCATGAGATCATTTCTGTACCAGGAATCAAATTCAGGTCTGATACTACATCCCGTGCACGTCCCACCATAAAAGTATGGACATATTTTCAACAGGACTCATATGAGCAAAGTGGAAGAAACGTGTCTGAGTTCAACTAAACCTATGAATTGTATTTGTTTGTTTGTATGTCCATGGACATGATAATGATTCCTCAGCAGGACTAAGAAGACAGGTGAACTATTAACTTATAGTAAAGTTATTTATCCAAGATCACATAACCAACTATTGAGAAGCCATGTTGGACCTCCGATTTCATATATAGCAGATGCATTTTTAACCTGATGCCACTCTTTTCTTATCCACATTCTTAAATTTCTTAATCTTGGGTAATTATTTCTCACCGTGGCTCACTCTGAGAAGATTCAAAGAAAATGCAGTACTCTTTTTTTGTCATTTTACATAAGACAAACATTACTGTTAAAATTCCCATACCATTGCAAAAAGATTTTTGCACACCATTCATTTTTTTTAGTGAATTTACCAGGTAAGGATTGATTCCTTTATAAAATTAAATCTTGAGCTGAAATTTTGAGTGAATATATGTTACAGAAAACTGGAGTTATAATTAATTCACAAATATTAACTTAAAAATATATGCATATATATATATACATTAAACTTGATGAAGTGATAATTAGTCACTATTCAAATAGTTTGGCTTAAAGATGCTTAAAAAAAAACACATTAGTTTTGCTGACAAATTGAGAACAAATTCATGAACATCAAAATGATCTTTAGAACATGCTGAATAGCTTCACGATGATAATTCAAAAATGAAGTTCTTGGCCCCCAACCACTATTTTAATGACCACTCTTATTTCTTACCCTTCTCCATCTTCCTTTATTTATTTTTTTCCTTTATATTTTTTGTAATAGATAACAAATTAAACCAAAAAAATCAGAATCGTATTGCCAAGTAGGTAACTATATAATTTTTCATCTCTGGTATAGTTAAATAGTTTAACCACAAAACTCTACTGGAAATGACAATAACCCCAAGGAGACACTTATATTTGTAAGCACACTATCAGTACATGTTTAGTGATAGTCCAGAAACCAATATAAACCACATGTTAATAAGTTACATTTGGGAAATCCTGGTCATTTTAAAAACTTGAAATGAGAAAAGCCAATAAGCAATAATACAAGGCTTAACATGGGATGTTCTGAAGACGTCTATGAATAGAATCTAGGCTTTGGACTAAGTCAAGATTGCATCTTCACGGCATTTCCTGTCTCCTTTGGATCAGTCCTCATGCTGTCCACATTTCACAGCGTCCCCATTAGCCAGAGATCAAATCACGATGCTGTCTGGATGTATTTTCAGATACTGAGTTGTAAAGTCCATTTAATCCCATAGATGAATGCTAATCCTCCTTTATAGACTAGAAAATTATGACACAAAGATAGTAATGGATTCTTTGAAGGTCAAAATGCAAGTTGTTAAAGGGAACTCAGGTCACGTTTGACCAATTGGTGTAAACCATGGTGTCAGTTCCCAGTGATAAATATTTTTAAACCAAATTCTGCTTGCATTGAAATATCATACTATTAAGAGATATACAGAAATTTCCTGCTAAATTATCAGAAAAATATATCCCCCACAATGAGTGTTTTTCAATGTAAAAGGAGTGCCTGCCATATAGTAATTAGCAGGGAAATTCTTGCTAAATGAATGCTACTAGAAATTATTTAAAATGACTCACAGATATAGCACTTACATTTTCAAGGCACTCTCAAAAGGATTGCATTTAAACTTCCTAATATTCCATAAATGAGGCATCATTTATTTGTCTCATGAATATTTAAGTGTTAACTGTATGTAAAAGATTCGACCATAATTAGCAGGTAAAGTTTCTCCTTTTTTAGGAAAGGCAAATTAAGTTAGAGACTTCACAAGATCTTATGACCAGCAGCGTGGTAATCCTGACCTTTTGACGGTCAGACAATACCTGTTTCCTAGTCATGATGCATAACATGATTCAGACTGCCACATCTTGTTTCTTTCAATGCAATCTACCTATAACTCACTCTGCTCAGGTAAACAAGAAGAAAATACCAAATAAGAGGTTTCTCTCCCTTTGAATCCTATTCTGTGACACTCCATATAGGTTTCTGGACAGGGGAGATGACTATAAAAATAATTTCTGGCTTTATAATATGCTTTTCTTCATTAGTAGGGTGATAGAACCAGATGAAAAAGCCTGGAATTTACATCTTTTAGATGGTATTGGGGAAGCCAATAACCAAATTTTAAAGAGCCTTCTTAAATTTCATTAATAATCATCTCTTACTTTTTTTTTCTTTTATAAATTTTTGAAATTGGTTCAAACCTAAGCACAGAAATCCAAAGGCAAACTTTGGGCATTTAAATCCAATACGATCTCATGGTATCATTGATTACATCAGAAGAGCCAAGTGATATTTAGATGGTCTATATAAAATGTTATTCAAACAGTGTTTTCACCATATTTTATAATTTAAAGATTCAGGCCAGAACTTAAAGTTCCCCACAACTTTCTTGTCTAAAGGAAAAACAAACTGAACAGATTCCAGGGCTTATTATTAATTATCTTCTCTTCTTATGCGCACTTCACATTTACTTGATTGTGCAATCCTATTTCACTTTTCCCTTTTGAGTCTCGAAAGTAAAGAGCAGCCAACAACATTTAGCCTTACTCAACAAACCTTTTTTAACTGAAAGGTAAAATGTTTCCTTGAATGGAGTACAGATGTCTTTGAATAAAATACTGTTCTTTTTTTTCTTTAAAGACAAGTGATATTGTAAGAAATGAAGCTTGGTTTTCCCCGACCTCTCTCTTTTTGCTTGTTTGGTTTGCAGTTAGAGACTGGCATCAAGTTGGTTTACAAAACACTGTCTCAGTGTAAGAAATTTCCTCAGATATAGGGATGGATAGGAGGGTTTCCATAAACTTTCGTGAGTTTTTGAGGGTGAATGAAAGTTTTTATTTCTGTGTCTAAATCTGTAAAGGCATTGGGCAAAGGAAACTTTTGCCCTGGGAGGTTCCAGCTATACGTAGAGAAAGTCTGCCCCCTCTGGCGGAGAGGGGAACTGCGGCCGCGTATCCACAGTCAAGCTTCCCCATGGAATACATTCTTCCGTTTCATTTTCTGCACTTCAGATCAGGGGAGTCGGTCTATGTTAATTAAATGCCAACCAAAATAATAGTCTCAAAACACGTTTTAAGTCTGTTAAAACATGCTCAAGTTTTCCAAGCATAATTTTATTTCCATGTCTCTCCAATTGGAAAATAAATGGGTTATTAGGATCACGCTGCAGGATTTCTGGGAAGAAATCCAAATCAATGATACATGTTTCTGCTCCTCAGATAATCATTTGTGACCTATATAGGGCAATGGAGCCCCAAAGGAGCTCAGTGACATAGATGCCTCTGCTTCCTTTCTGCTTAGCAAGCAGGTTCATGGGAACTGGTAAGTAACAGTGAAGAATGATTTTTCCTCTGAAAGTAATTGCCACTCTCAGCCAGCACAAAACAAGGGGCCATCAGCCCACCAACAGTTGCCTTCTAAACTGCCTCCAATGATTTTTCTGTTAACACTGAGGAGTATAGATATGCTTCAGAGGTATTTTAGTGTCCGTTGTATATACAACCTATGAAATGAAAAGGAAAACCTAAAGAAAGTCCTATAATTTTTCAAAGGGGCAACTCTTTTCACAGCGTTGGTTATGCACATACCATCACATCTGTTTACAAGATTGTAAAATTCCATCCTTGCAAGTTAACGCTCTCCCATGAACTGAATGTATTCATTGGGATTGATCAAGTTCTTAGTGAAATGTCAGGCGTGGGCTATAAATTTGGGTAACTGCTTTTACCCAGTGAGCCCTTTTTATTAAAGCAGAATGCTTATCAAGGTCATGGAGAAAGACTGTAATTTTAAAGTTCCAGGAGAAGACTCCAGAAATAAGAATCAACAGAAAACAAATTTAATTAACATTGTCAAAAACCTATTGGCCTCTTTCACTTTCTGGATTTCAGTGACAAATGTATTTTGTAGAACTAATCAGTCAGACTGCTATTGAAATCCAGCTCTCCTAAAGAGACACACTAAAGCTTCTCATTTTCTGCCTTCTGGTGGATCTGGTTTGAGCAAATCTTTCTAGCCTTTTTAAGAGGCTAGAAAGGGGCTGTTGTGGGAAAACATGTTTGTTTCTTTAGGTGAAATTCTACAGGTGTAGTTAAACTCAGGGGTTGGGATGGAAAGAAGAATTCCATGTGTGTGATTTGGCAAATTATAATCATATAAAATATATGAGAAAGCATGGCTAAACCATCTCTATTTTAACTTTTTGAATCTTACATACTATGTAACATAGGCAGGATTCGTTTTAATTGTGTGCAGAACACAATAAAATTCTCTTGACAAACACCAGATGATATTAGTTTTTTAAAAAGATACACACCAATCCAAAAAGATATTTGATAAGCCACAAAAATGTGGCAAACTGAAAGTTTACCATAATTATGTAAGATAGCATATATGTTATTTTTACTATTCTTGACACATATGTGACTTTGGAGAAGTAAAATATCTATTTTAATTAGGCAAGAGATTTCCTAAAATCATGATCCAAGAACAATTATTAAAAATGGAATTGCTTATAAGGAAAAAAAAAATAAAAACACGGCTTATATTTTTTTCTGTTAAGCCTTCACAGAAGTCATCAGAGTTGTAAAACACAGAGATAATAGTATCATCACTTACCTGTTAAGTAGTGGAATTAGAAGTCCTTTCAGCACATCCAAAGCAGAATTTTGGGTAGATTTCCACAAAGCTATCTCCCAAACAGTTGCAATCCTCTGAAGAACATCCTGTTTATTTCAAGAAGTGTGGGCCTTTGAGCTTTCAACCCTCACCGCACAGCCCATGATTTCTCAGAGCTGCTAAGAACTTCCTCTTTACTCTTTTGCCTGCACTGCTTCCAGCCCCCTGTAGCAAAATTATTTGTGAAGTTGCTGCTGAGAGTTGAATCCGTGGAGCAAGAGAACTCCTCAGAGCCTTGTCAGTAGGCGCGGCGTGTGTAGAGGGAAGGGTACTTTTCGTCCATCGGAAAAAGGGACCCGGTGGCAAAGGGGTATTAGCAGGCACTGCCTTCTAACTGCGAGAAGCCTGGAGCTCCGCTGCGGGAGGCGAAGGCAGCGGCTGGAAGCGCAGCAGCAGAGGCCGCGGCGGCCGCAGCGCGGTTCCCTGGCTGTAGCGGGAGCCCAGTCCGGAGACGCTGTCCATCCCCTCTGGTGCTGAAGGAAGGAGCCTGCAACTCCAGAACCCAGCACTTTCTGCCACCAGCGAATCCAAGCAGCTTCCTCCTCTTCCAGCCTCTCCTTCTTTCCTCCGATGATTTATTTTTTTGGCAGAGGTTTATTTTTTCTCCAAAATAATACTCGCATACTAATTGGGTGGCAACGTTTCCGGAATGGCAGGCATCCGTGGGGAATAAGATCTGAGCCTCCACTGACTTTTCAGTGGCCCTGAACGAGTTTCCTAACGCCAGAAATGAAAGATAAGGCGCGCACCCGCGCACACACGCGCGCAGGGGGTGGAGGAGATGCAGGGAGGGGGAGAGAGAGACTGAGATTCCTACCATGGAAAATCCAGATCTTTGGAAAGCTTGTGGGTCTCTAATTACATAAGATGAAAAGGGCTATTTTGAAATACTCCGCAATCTTAATTATTAATCTGAGGGACCATATTTAAATTCTGAGAAGCCCATTATGAAATTCCTGGATTAAACATAGCAAAGATTCTTAGACTCTGGGCGCAGAAATGACAGGTTATTGTTAAAAAATACACAAAAAGAAAATGCAATAATGGAAAAGAAAAGAAACAGCATCTCGGCTTTGCTACCTTTCAAAACGTCGCTGAATTGATGGGGAATCCTTGCAGAGCAGCTAAGAGAACCCGGAGGCCCTGCTGGGGTGAGTGTCCGCCGGGCTCCGCGAGCTGGGGGACCCGAGGCTGCGTTCCCAGGGCGGTGCTCTCCGGCCGCCCACAGCCCAGGCTCCTGCAGGGGGGCAGGAAATGTAGAATAATATTTAGAAATAAATGGCTGGTTTCACAAAGAATGGGAAAGAACGAGCAAAGTCAGCAGGAGGGCTCGACCATCCCTGCCCTCGAAAAGCGGGAACAAAGTCCAATGCGCCCGGCCTTTGGCCTAGGTGTCCAGCCCATGTTTTCTCTGATCTCCCACGCGGCCCCTGGCCTCCCCACTCCGCAGTCGGCGCTGTCCCCGAGCCTTGCAGGATCTTCCCTCCCTCCCCTTATCGCCTCCCTCCTCCCCCCCAACTCCTGTTTGCCCCACTGCTCTTGGCAACCCGCTGATACTGACAGTCAGGAAAGATTTGGGAGGCTGGTCCAGAGTGCTGTCACCCTGAGCTCCTCCACCCACACCCGGGACGGGCGCAGACCCGAGCGGAGTGAGCTCCGGAGTTGACGTGCGTGGCACTGAAACGGTTAAAACCCGATCAAGATCACAGCCACGCGGACCCTCCAAGCGACGTGCAGTAAAGGGGAAGATGTAAGGGGCAGGCGCCGGGGTCTCAACGCCACCAATTCGTCAGGCCTGAACTTGTGCAGGGCAGACTAATGCACGGGGCGGGGGGGCTATTAATAGACTTGAGAGGGAACTCGTGCAAGACTGGCGAGGGGCGTGCGTGTGTGCGTGCGTGTGTGTGTGTGTGTTTATGTGCACGCGCGCAACACTAATTTCTGGAGATCAGCGGAAAGGAGGCGGCCCCGGCTGCCGGCCTCCGCTCGCAGGCAATTCTTCCTCCAATTCTGATAGTAGAGGGAAGTCCTGGAGTCGAGCTCTCCTCCCAAGTCTCCACAAAGACCAGGCTGTGCGACCGCGGTCCAGAGCCAGCCGTTCAAACCCTGCTCTCCGCCTCCGGAGGTGCCGGCCCAGCGGGGCGCGCGGGGAGACAGCGGCGGCAGCCCGCGGAGTCGCAGCCTCTCCAGGAGAACAGGATGGAGCCAGTAATCCCTAGGGACGGAAAACCAAACAGGCTGCTTGCCTGTCCACAGGAAAAGTCCAAGTTTTTGTAGGACTTTGAGCCATTTCGCTGTAGCTCATGCCTCTTTACACCCCTTGGGGTGGCCACTGCCGCCGCTGCTGCGGCGCGTTTCAGACCGTGGTGGATGCGGGGAGCTGCCCTCGGGGAACGCGTGGCCCCCGGGCACTGTCAACTTCCCCCCCATCCTTCTGCCCCAGGCTCTACTAAGAGATGGGAGGCAGGTTCTGTCTGCTGAAGCCATCTGACCTCTCTAAGACACACAAACTTCAAGAGAGTGTTCGCTACTTGAGACACCTTTGTAAAGGGATGTCTTGTTTTCCGCTCAGAACTGTGGTCAGTGAAGTTTCCCTTTTCCTTAGACACATGTAGATAAACGCGTGTTTTTTGTGTTTGCAGACCAAAAACTTCCAGAAAGCGCTGATCAGAGGAGGTGATCAGCCCTGAGAGGATGCAGGCTGCACCCCTGCGCCCGCCCCCTGCCTGCCCTGGAGGCTGCTGCCTGCTGTGTTTACGCCTGCGCTTATTTCAGTTGGTTTAATTGGTTGTTTAAATTGTTTTCTCAGGACATGTAGGAACATGAATAATAGCAGAAAACACGCCAAGGAGGAGAAGAGCATGTAAATGAAGCACAGGTACAAAGATATTGCTAATTAAAAACATAAGCTTGATTCTTCACACCCAAAGGAACAGAATCTCTGCTCTGGAGCATGGACTGAGGTTAATGAAGCCTGGCTCCCTCCTTCTGTCCTGCCAGTGAAAGAAAAAGAAAGAGCTGATTAATTTGAACTGTCGTTCCCTGTAGGATGATGACAGTTTGGATGTCTTTTCTTAAAGAAGCAAAATCCACTCCATATTTTTCCTCATCTGGTTGTATAACCACTTATGGAAATTAAGACGATGACAATTAAATGCAGCCCTTCACCGGCTGCTACCAAAGCCTATGAAGGGAGTACACACAGGACTGCAAAGCCAGGGGTGGAGAAACAGAGGCAAGTTAAGAAATTTCATCCCAGAGCAAATTGTTAACCATTTATTTTAAATATATACTTTACATTCTTCATCCTTATTTTGAAAAGTCAAGCATAGGAAAATATGAATGTAACTGGTCAAAATAATGTTGTTTGCACAGGAAACTGCTGTACCCTGGAGTCTAGGGCTGTTACTTTGAATCCTAAGCCAGCTCATTCAATCTCTCTGTGTGTACAATGCTAGGATGTCATCCCCAGCTAACACACTCTACACAGTGTGCGAATCTCGGAAAACAAACAACTTGTGTAACATTTTGAAAACAATCTGAAGTCCATGGCGAGGGTTTGAAATGCAGAGCCACCTTTGTATGGTCTAAAGCAGCGTTTACAACCTTTTGTATCACATAGAACACTTCCTAAATTATAGGAAGGTTAGCCTATTGTTAAATTGCCATGAAATTTAAATTATGCTGATCAAAAAAAAAGATTATACTTACTGTTCTTTGAATTTCTTTTGAAAACAATTTAATTGATGATCTTTAAAATTTTTCGCCAACCTGAGATCCTCTCACAGTGTATCAATGTTCCCTGTGTTTGAAAATCACTGATCTGGAGGAACAATCACAATATGTGCATGAACGCCAACACTGTGTGGCTTCCACAGACATCGTGTCTTAAGCCATCTTGTTGCCATATACAAAATGATAATAATATAATTTCTGCCAACCTCACTGAATTGTCATACACAAAATATGACTTATGTAAAACCTTCATATATCTTGTGTATTTTTACACAAGTAGGTAATATTATCTATGAAGCATCATCTGTTCACTATTTCTACACCTCAATTGCAATACTAGTGATTCTGTGTAGGATTTCCACTTTTGTTTAACATTTCTTTCTTTCTTTCTTTCTCTCTCTCTCTCTCTCTCTCTCTCTCTCTCTCTCTCTCTCTCTCTCTCTCTCTCTCTCTCTCTCTCCCTCCCTTCCTTCCTTCTTTCTTTTCTTTTTTTTTAGACAGAGTCTCACTTTGTCACCCTCAGCAACCTCAAACTCTTGGACTCAAGTGATAGTCTTGCTTCAGCCCCCTTTACTAGCTGGGACTACAAATGCCCACAACAACATTCAGCTAGGTTTTCTATTTTTAGTACAGACAATGTCTGGCTCTTGCTCAGGCTGGTCTTGAACCCCTGAGCTCAAGCAATCCACCTTCCTCAGCTTCCCAGAGTGCTTAGATTATAGGCATGAGCCACTGTGCCCAGCCTAACATATATTTCTCATTATTTCTAGGCTTCCCTTCATGTTCCCCAACAGAGATAGAGCTATATGAGTCCCACATCCGTGTCTGAACACTTTTCAGTCATGGTTTTGATACCTTCTGTATAGTTTTGAGCTGATTTTTTAAGTTGGTTTCAAGTACAACTAAATACTACCCACCAGTTACCAACAATTTCTGAGTTAGAAAAATGTTCTTATTTCATATCCTTCTGTGGGTTTCCTAGCGAAATATTATTGAATTTATATCATTTTGTCCCCTTTATATTTAAAAACCCTTATTCAACCATACCCTTACTCAGAGAAGATGTTCTGACTTGCTGAATGATGACGGTCTTGATTCCTTTGCATGTATTTACACTGTATCAGGGGAACGCAGTTCACTTAGACGCAGGCCAAGGCAGACAGGGACTTGAAACTACAGTGGCCAAAAATTAACTGAGATGCAAAAATCTATCAATTGTATTTGTTTGATTTGCCATTTGGGGGAGGTAACAAGTGGCAATTAGAGAACTTAGGGAACTGGACACTGTGAACAACAACTACCCCTGAGGGATTTCCCTTTATCAGCATAGTCTTTTTATGTTTTATGGTCTGACGTTGACCGTTGACTCACTGGGAAAAGAGTGCTAGTTCCTGCCACCTGAAGAAGTCACTCAACCTTTTTGAGTCTATTTCTTCATTTTAAAATGGAAACAATATAGCCTACTTAGTAAACACATCAGGGTCTTGGGTATAAAATGCTCCATATATGACCGGCAACATCTCTCCACATCTCTCTGACAGGGACAACACCAGGAAGAATTGTTCTCATTATTTAGCATCAAGCAGGAAATATTACTTTATTCCTAACATATCAATGTGAGTAGAGTTTGTGTATAAATGGATGGAAACTCCACACACAGGACTGTGGTACTATGGAAATCTCTTCACAGCTCAACAAATCCTCCATGGTAGAGAGTTGCTAACCATTCACTAAAAGATCAGAAAACTGTCCTTACAGTGTATACTCCCATTTCTGCCTAGGAATTTGAAATAATTTTTGAACTCCCTGGTATTTTGCTCCTGTTCTGGTAAGCATATATGTATATAAAAATACTATACTTAATATTTAAATACACTTTAAAAATAGTTTATAATATATTTATTTTAATATATCATATTTAATTTATGCATATTACATTATATTTTATATTTAACCAGGAAATAATATATGCATATATAGCACATCTACTGTACACACACTTTAGTAACTTCTTTAACAAAATATGTGTCTGTGTGTCTGCATGCAGGTGTGTGTGTCCAAGTTCATGTATCTAGGCATATAGAAACCAAAAATAAATAAATATTACATTGACACTTTCATCTGGTGCCCGGTTATTTACAAAAGAAAATGCTTGGGGAGGTGGCGCCTGTGGCTCAAGGAGTAGGGCTCCAGCCCCATATGCCAGAGGTGGCAGGTTCAAACCTGGCCCCCCCCCAAAAGATGCAACCAAAACAAAAAAAGAAAGAAGGAAAGAAAAAGAAAATGCTTGGAAAAACTGTCTAAAGTGGTCTCATCTCTTGTGTTATTTTTTTCTCACCTTCTATCATTCCATTTTCTCTTTGTCATTTAGTTAGTCTCTCCATCAAGGGAACCAGTGAATTCTCTCTTTTCAAAACCATGGGATAGCATGGTCAAAGTGAGCGTCACAAGCAGAAATTATTAAGGTGTGATTCTGCTTGCTTGTTTCCTCACTTAATTCACCTCACCTGACTTGTAGACTGCCTTTGAGTCATTAGATGACTCGCTCCTTGAGGAATTCTTCCCTGGGCTGTTGTAAGGACACACACACAAATGGTCAAATGGTTGTTTTTCCTGTTTTTCTTGCTGATACCTTCTTTGATCCAACCTCTGAATATTGGATTTCCCCAGAACTGATTGCTTGGCCCTCTACTTTTCTTTATCTGCATCACTTGCTTAATTACTTTCATCCATTCTCATTGCTTTAAATATCATTTATATGACATTGGCAGCCAAATTTGTAAAGGAGTCCTGATCTGTCTGTTGAGCTACAATGGCTTTATACAGAGAGAAACAGAGACATAAGTTGCATATTCGCTTGCTAGCCAATTTAAAATTAAAGTAATTGAAAGAAGACTCTGAACCACTGTTAAGACCAAATTCCGCCACTGAGAGATCACCAGACACACATGCAAAAAAACAAAGGAGTGACTTTATTCAAGCATGCTTGAGCCATACCTCAGGCAGGACTCTGCTCAGAGGGGACGACCCCGAGGTAGAGATGATATCAGGGTTTATACTCGTTGGCATGATGCATTTTGGGTTGCAACAAAACGGGGAGGTGGGGGGGGAGTGTAATTTCTGTGTGTGGGGGAAACGGGACCAAGTTGAGGGGTTAGTTGGTGCAGGGATTAAGGTAATTTAGGAGGTTTAGGACCGGCTCCACCCAGAGGCTGTGAGAACAAAGTGCATGTTGGATTGGCTGGCTCTATCTAGAACTGACCCCAACCTGAGGCTGTGAGATTCCGGAGGGCCGGCTTTTCCTGGTTGTGGCTGGGGCACCAGGGCCAACTCTCACCCACGAAAGACGGACTCTGCCCCGCCCCCCTGCTAACTAGCCTTTTTATCTTCTCTCTTTCTTATATCCCCCATGTCTCCCATTGCCCTTAACATCTCTGGGTGGGAGTTAGTTAACATTGTAGTGTTGCAGCCAAAACCCTCTCTTTCCAGCAATTAAAGAGTTACTACAGAGTTTGTTAAAAACTATTTTTTCTGGCTGCAAAATAAACTGTGGTTGCTATGTTACAGTTTTGAGATAAGGTGCTTCAGCAGAAGACCCAAGGTCAATTACTCATTTAGAACAAGAGAAAAAAAAAAATTGTCTTCTTAAACTGTAGCCATTTTTCCCCCACTTCTCTGCCCCACCGCAGGGCCCTTCACCACCACTCCTATGAGGCTGTACCTCCAACCATTGTCAACTAAGCACGCCCTGTCACCCACCCCAGCAACAGTCAGCTCAGACTTACCTTCCCTCACCTGCCATCTGTAGACTCAACAAGCTCTGTTGTTCCTGTTCCTAAACTACATCCCAGCTCCATCCACTTCCTCTCGTATATAATCTCTCTCACGCTAGTCCAGGCTGCTACAATTTCTTATCAGAATGAATGCAGTAGTCTACTAATTTATTTCATCGTTGCCCCTTTTTCCCCTTAGAATCCTTTCCCTGCACAGAGCAGGAATGAATTCGTGACAACATAATTCATGCCCTGTCAAGTGACTGTTTAACCCTCCCCAAGTTTCCTTGTGCACTTGGGGCAGCATCTGGCTTTGCCTGTCTGGGTAGCAGCTCATCATTCTTTCCCCTTTGTTATCTGCATTTCAGGTCCTCACACTGGAGTTGGCCGTGCGGTTCCCATAAGCTGGAATACCACCTCCAGATCTGCACATGGCTGGCGCCCTCTTTTCCTTGTGATCTCAGCTCAAATGTCACATTCTCCACCAGACCCCCTCTGACCCGCCAAGTTAACAGCTCTGTACAGCCTCATTGTCTATCCACAACTTTTCTTAATTTCTTTACAGTGTGCATCACGACCAGAAGCTGTTTCTCCTCTTCCTCTATAATACAGGCAGCATAAAACAGTGACCTTGTGAGCTTTGAATGTCTCTTTTCCTAGAACAATGTCCCAGCACATCGTAGGTGCTTAGTAAACATTTGGTAATTGAACAATTGGAGCAATAAAGTTCTGAGATAATTGTTAAGGTTATAAAACTAAACAAAATGCTGTGTTTGCTCTTCGAACCCGGAAAATATTTGTTATTTATAGGCACAAGAGCCTAATACTATGATTACTTCCCATAATAATGGCTTTTAAATATATACTCAGCCATTTTGGAACTGTCCAGGGTATATTTTCAATGCTGAAATAAAGAATTTATTTTTAGAGAAATCCACCTTGTATGTCTCTGTAATTATAATCTTTTAGTTTAATTAACTGGATGGATATTCATGTGTAAAATTACTAAAATTATTCAGTGTAGTAAAAACAAAAGTAAAGGCGTAGGCACAGATTTCATTGTAAACATTTTCATGTTCTTGACCTACATTTCAAATGCTTTCAGTATCTCCACTTCTCTAGAAAGAATAACCTGTTTCCCTGAAAATAAGACAATGTCTTATTTTAAGGTGTGCTTCCAAAGATGCGCTAGGTCTTATTTTCAGGGGACGTCTTATTTTCAGGGAAACAGGGTAGTATGTAATGATTTTCATTTATAAATGTATCTTTTATTATAAAATCCAATATGATAACTATAGAAAAATTAGAAAGGAACAAAGAAAACAACCTGGTACCTCTTTACCAATTAATTACATCACAGTTTTATATAGTATTTTTTCTAAACTTGTTTCCCATGTACCACCTCCCCATTATCACAGTATACTTACAATTTTCACTAAGCCTTTTTAATTTAACACAGTATCTAAGACTTTTTTTACATGTGTTATATAGTCTTTATAATCATTTTTTTTTTCTTTGAGACAGCCTTACTCTGTCACCTGGGCTAGAGTGCTGTGGTGTTGACCGAGCTCACTGCACCATAAACTTCTGGGCTCAAGAGATCCTCTTCCCTAAGCCTCCTGAATAGCTGGGACTACGGGATCCCACCACAACACCCAGCTAATTTTTCTATTTTTAGTAGATATAGGGTCTTGTTCTTGCTCAGGCTATCCAATTCTTGAGCTCACAGGATCTTCCCCCAGTGGGGCCTCTCGAAGTGCTAGAATTACAAGCATGAGCCACCGCACCTGACCTTCAAGAGTTTGATGGTTCAAACTCTTGAAGTCTTTATGATCACTTTTAAATGCTGCATATGACTGTACTAGGCAGAAGTAACATAATTTGTAATATTTTTATTTTAGGACATTTAGTATATTTTGTATTTTCAATTCCTGATATTATATGAATAGCTTCATGGATAAACCCTTTTTATCATTTGCTTTGTTGGGGAGGGACAGTCAAAGAAATGTAAATATTATGCTTATTTGTATGGTTCATAGTATCATAATAGAACTCTACACATCAGCTGGTTCAGCTTAAGCAACAAGAAGTGTCACTACAATAGGCCCATGTCGGCATGAATTGACCTGAGAAATATATCTGGGAGGTGAAGGGTGAGATAGAAAAATTAATTTGTGGACAAATAAATAGATGGGTAAATATATATTTCAGTCATAGAAAAAAATTAAGAGTTTAGTAATGTTATATCTTAATTTATGGATTTTCCTTCCACCAAAAGATATAGAGAGCACAAACAGGTTAGAAAGCTAACTCGTTGCAATGTGGAAGAGTGAGTCATCTGTTTCTGCCTAAGGGACTCAGAATTCATTGCAAGTTTCCAGGGCTCTCATTTTGATAAAAGCCTCCATGGTCCCTGAGTGGGTACAGAGGACAACCATGGGGAGTCTTCACTGTCACTGAAGGAGGGACTTGGAGCTAGCAGCCCCTCTCTGCCTCACCCCGGAGCTCAGCAGTGCTGTGCGGGAGGATGTGACTACACAAGCGAGTGTTGGGCTCTTCCCTTTGCTGGCTCAAACTCTTGAAGTCTTGATTCCCAACTCAGCAGCTGACAATATTTTTAATTAAATTACAGAATGCCCTTCTCACTTCAATGCCAGGGGTCACCCCAGCCTAGAGTGAGCCCCCATTCCACCCTCAATAGAGGGCAGCCTTGGCAGTGGGGCCACCCTGAGGCTACTGGCTGCAACAGAGACAGGATTGGTACAGGGGCCACGTCAATGCCCAGGAGCCATTTGTGACCAATGGGAGAGTGAAGCTCAAGCAGCCCCCTTGCTCTGTGGTCCTTCCCTACAGAGAGAACTGTAACAGCTTCCAGAAAGTGGCCCCAGAGGTCAGGCCGTGGACACAGGCTGAGAAGAGAGCCCGAGGGTGAGTTGAGAAGGTTGTAACAGGAACTTACTTCCACTCTGGAGCAAGTCAAATTTCAGATCACATTAAAAAAGGAAATGAACTTAGAGAAAGAAAATGTTAGACTTTCCAACTTACAATTGATTTGCATCTTGAATATTCTTAAAAATATTTCTGTCCAAAATATTTGGACATTTAGAGTTAGAACTAAGATATGTCTCAATGTCTGAAAAACATAAGAAATAAGTTATATGTTGCTGAAATCTATCAAAATAATGTCTCACTTTGCTTTCTATCTCAAATCATACCACTATCAAATTTATAGAAAAGATTGGAGGACAACTTAGCAGTATTATAATGGACTATTTCTGGACATTTAAAAGTGACATGGGCCAATTAATGTAATTATAACAGTCAACAAACAATTCTCAATATCAGAAACATTTTTTAAAAAGTGCTATATAGGGCAGCGCCTATGGCTCAGTGGGTAGGGAACAAGCCCCATATACAAAGAGTGGCAGGTTCAAGCCCAGCCCTGGCCAAACTGCAAAACAAAAATATAGCCAGGCATTGTGGCGGGCACCTATAGTCCCAGCTACTTGGGAGGCTGAGGCAGGAGAACTGTCTAAGCCCAAGAATTGGAGGTTGCTGTGAGCTGTGATGCCACAGCACTCTACTGAGGGCAATAAAGTGAGACTCTGTCTCTAAAAACAAAACAAACAAAGTGCTATATAAAATCTGAGAATCTTGGCTATAATTTTCTACTTAAAATTCTTTACACAGGTTAAAGGAAATTTTGTTTATCTATTAAATATTTGCTGCTGTGTCTGCATAAATTCTATTTAAGGAAAATTTCAATAAATATATTTGAAGAATTCAGAGGAAAACCTTAAAATTCATCCACAGAACACTACCTTTTATATCCCCAATTATAATTGTTATTTTACATTTAAAATATGGTTAGAACTATCGCATTTTTTTAGATAATTATGTACATATGTCTTATTTCTTAATTATGTATTGTAAAATGGTATATAATGAAAACATAGAGCTTAATAATTTAATTTGCCTAAAGGCCTCATTAAATTCATGCTAAGCACAACTTCAGAATGCTAATCCTTTTGGATCAGAAGTGAGACAGAAATGTAAGTGTGAAATTTTGTGTTTCAAAGCTATAAAATAGAAAATTATTTACATTTTTAGAAGTATTACTTTGACAATTTCTTCTTTACCCTACTACATCTTAGATAATATCTAAAAGAAAATATCTTTCATTCTAACTCAAGATATTCAGACTTAAGGGAGCCAGATTTGGGGATAGGAGTGTTCTGTACAGAGTTTCTACACGTCTTCTGAGAGCTTCTGTCCTATACTATCTTTTCAAGAATATTTGCATAGCAGACATCCTTGGAAGATAGATTTAGTACAGAGCCTTCCTCCAGGGCAAAGGGAATATTTTTTTCTAACAAGGATAATAATGATAATCTTTTCCTGTGGGGCAAAAGTTGAGCAGGTCTATTTGCAGCTCCCTTACAAAACGGAGGGTTTCTTAAATTCAAAGTTCCTCAACTGTGGCACTAACCATCTGTGAGTACAGCATCTACCCAAGTAGAACTCTGCACCATCCTCAGATGACTTACAGGACCAGAGAGACTGACGTGAACATGAGCCTTTGTCTCTGACCTTGGAGTCTTATGTCCTTTGTCAGAATGCATTTAACTGTGGCAAGCTAACTTGTTAGCTTATAAATAGGGAAAAATCCCAGTCCCCTCACAGTTCTTGACAGTAGAGAACAGAAAAGCCCCAGAGTGCGACTGGGGAGATCGGTGAGGACATGAAAACAGTTAGGCCTGTTAGTCTAGATCTTTAGCTTTGTATTTATTTTAACCCAAATGAGAGGGGAAGTAAAAATATCTAAAGTGCTTCATAACTCATACCGAGAACAAATTAGAATTTTAACTTAATATTTTACATAAACCAGTAAGACAAATCCAGAGACAAGTCAATTGGTGAAATTAACTGAGGCTAATTTATAGTTTTTAATCATCTAACCTTAACCAATGTGTTCTTACCCAGAAAATCTTGGAATTCCAGCTGAATCATCACCACTAAATTATTCCTAAATGTGTCAGTATAGTTTTTAAGTATGAGGGTACCAAGGAGAATTCAAACAACACAGTTTCTAATATCGACTAGATTAATTGATTTTTCTTTGTCAAATATTGGCATCTAAAGCTAAGTCAAATTCATTCTGTCTTTGCTGAAAGGGAGAAAAAAGACCTATCTAGCCATCTCGGTACTCTGCCTTCTACAAACTGTTTATAGCTTTTTATATACTTCATAACAAAACCTTTTTGATAATGCATTTATTCACCTCTGACCTTGTCTTCCAGTTATTTAAATAAACTTGTTAAAAGAACTAATGAATTTTACATGATAAACCTGAATTTTATCTCTCACATGAAATTATCTAAGACAGATGGCACATTTTACTTTAGAAAGTGATATATAAAAATGTATTATTTTGTGCAGGTAAACATGAAAGGCAGTAAAGTGAACCTCGATCTCACTAGACCCAGCGGTTAAATCTGACATCAATTGTAAACGAATGCTTAGGAAAGTATTTCATTCTTCTCTAACTAACCAGTAATTTATGAAGATGCTTTAAATTCTTAGTTTTTCATTATTGAAGAAAATGATGAAGAGAAAAGGGAATATCATATTCTCAGTCTCTGTGGTTACTGTCTCCATCTTTCATAGCTTTTCAGGTCTCTTTTTTTTTTCCCCATCCCTCTGCAAAACAGCAGATTCATACGGTTCTAATAGATTTGCATCTTATTATCCTCCCAGAGATGCCCCTGGAAAGGCCCTCGAGGGGCTCTCCCTGTGCGTGAGAAGAACGATCCCCTCTGGAGCTGCTGGTGGCTTTCTTCATCTTTCTCCAAGATTTCCGTTTCATTTCTTTGTAAGAGACAAGTGGAAGTACAGAAAGGAAGCAGAAATTTTCCATTGAGAAACCCTAACAATGGCTACCCCAAGAAGCTATGGAAATTAAATGAGTTCTGAGAGAGAGAATGTATTTGACTTCTGTGAAACTTCAGGCCCTTAAAATATTCCACAGGGAACTGGGAATCCACCCTTCCCGACAATGGCATGAAAACAATTTTGCTCTGATTATTTAGCTGTTTTATTTCCTTTTTAATTGCCATAAAATTTAGATAGCTTATGCTATTCATTTCCCTTTTAACATAAAAGCTCCATTCTCTGTTCTGTTCAATATGGTCCCCAGGCAGATAAAGAGTCCTATTATCAATCTTAAAATAATCTTATCCAGGAAATAATAGTCTTCATAAACCGATATGCTAAAACCGTCTGTATAAGAGGTACCAGGCATAGTCGAATTCATACAATCAGAAAGTACAGCAGTGGCGGGACTGGGGGGTGGAGAATGGAAACTTCGGGTTTAATGGGGACAGAATTTCAGGTTGGGATGAGGAGGAAGTCCTGGACCTGCCTGGTGCTGATGGTCACACCAGGTGACGGTAGTCAGGGCTGCTTAACTGTTCACTCAGCTATGGGTAATAGGATAAATTCTCGCTCATATGTACATCATTACAATAAAATAAAGCAAAACAAAAGAAAACATTTATTTTCTCAAAAAAAACAAAACAAAAATCCCTCTTTTCTCTGACTTGGCTTCCTTTTGTAAAATACCGCATAGTTTTCCAAAGCTTTCTCTTTTTTCCATCTCCCCCAACACCATACGAAATTTTTTCTAGTTGCCTTTACATAAACTTGGGAGAGAAAGAAAAGTTATTTTTAAACATTTCCAATGTCTCATTTTTATACGTCTCAGCCCAATTTATCTTTTTCCCAAAGGTATACTGCTATCAGTCAACAATTAAAAAAAATAATAACAAAGACATTTTTTGCTTTCTTTTTTCATTATGTCACACCTTAGCTGGAATGTCAACTTTTTAAACTAATCTTTTCAAGGGAAAATGATGAGAACAAATCAGAAAATGGAAACTATAGACGCAAGGCAAAGATATATAAGGGCAATTGTTTGAGATTTTTCAAAGAGACTGTAATAGCTACTAAGACAGCAAGTGCAACTGTCTCTTTGTGAAAGCTCAGGTTAGGCTGGTCCTGCTCAGCCTCATCGTGGTTAATATTCATTATCTAATTTCAGCAGCAAGTGAAACAAGCGGTCAATGGGAGATTATTTAGTAACTTGAGGTTACCCTTTAACTGAACTTGGAGACTGCCCTGCAAATGTCAATATTATTTCTAATTTGCTCAGCTTCCATTTCATTCCATTACAATTAGTATGAGCACCTTTATAAACTGCACACAAACCCATATGTGAGAAAGGCTTTTGAAATGTTGAAATTTCAGGGGGTCCTATGAACCACAAGAATTGCACGCTGAACTGCTGAAATATAAAACATAGGCATTGTTCTCGGTAAAAGTGTTTACAGTTCTTATGAATCGCCAAAGTACCCGTGGTACTAAAGGTAGTGGAATGATGTTATTCACCTTGAGAAAAAGAAAACCTGTGTGCTGAAGACTGGCCATCAAATATGTCCACTCACTTATTTAAAATATGAGAAGTAGTGAGACGTAGGCAGCTTTGCCAATTGTGAAAGGTAGGACTGTGTGCTATTAGGAGAGTACATCATTTCTTCTTTGTGTTGTTATGATTTTTAGACTTTCTAGAGAAAAGAAATGCCATTATGATACCCCTCCACTCCCCCTGCAAAAAAAGTCAAACCTCTTTTCAAAATAGCTTTGGAGAAATAAATTTTTGTCTTTCACATAGCTTGCATTACATGTAAAAGTACATCCCTTAAGAAGGGCATTGTGGAGAATAATAGAGAAACACAAAAGGATGAGCAACCTTGACATTGCCCTTCAAAGTGCTTCCCAGAGCTCAGGTAACAGCGGGTGGGAGCAGCCTGCTGTGCACGATGCCCACGAGTCCTGGGGGGCATGTCTGGAATTGGTGGCCTGATAACACGGAGCCCATCTGTTTACCATGACCTGCTACAGACCACATTATCACGAAAGAGAGGAAGTGACTTTACATCAACTCCTGCAGGATTTTGGACTCCACCGAGCACAGGCGCTTACCAGGCCTGTCTGCTTGCTACTTGTTGATGTAAAGTAAAGCACCATAAATTACTTAAGGAAGGAGAAATCACCTCATCCATATGTAAAGACTTTAATTATCAGGCAGCAGTCTCTGTAAAAGGTACACTGTATAGTAATTTAACTGACATTTAAATTCACTGAATTGAAAACGTTTATTGCTTTTCAGATATGTGTTTATTTCCATCAGAGTTATGCTCAGAGCCTTTATCGGATTGGCCCACCTGAACCGATATAGCTTAAAAAGAAGCAGGCTGCTCTTGTGAGGCATCACTGGGAAGTGGCTGAACACTATAAGCTTCCCTGATGTAAAACATTCCTACTTACACAAGAAATGATGATAATGAAGATGATGATAATTGTAATAGTAAAAAGAGCCAACCTTTGTTGGAGTTTTCTAAGGGCCAATTCCTCAAAGTTCTATGATCCCCTTTTGATGGATGCCAAACTAAGGTTCAGAGAGGTAAATTGACATGATTTGGCCAAGATTACGCAGGCAGTGAGTAAATCAAGAGTCATTACTCAAACCTAAGCAGTTGTGCTTGAGAGCTCACACTCTCCTATTAAACGCCCCCTCAAACAACTTTTTTTTCCAGTATTTTTACTATTTTAATAGTTTTAAGGTAAAACTTGCCGCACCCTCGGCAACTGGCCGCAGCGAGGCGGCGCTGTCCGCGTTGTGAAAACGCAGGAAAGGAGGTCAGTGCTCCCCGGAGCGAGGCCCCCAGCACCTCCAGTGTGCACAGCGACAGAAATGTTGCCTAGCATGCTGTTTTTTAACGCAATCTCATGAGGAACATGGCATATTATTAAGAAACCTTTATGTTCTGTTGAATACCTGTCTGTCTTGTCGAAACAATCTATAAGATTTTAAGAATAAACACAGTGGTTTACTGATCCAGATTAAGCACAGCAAGAATAGCTGTGTCAGACTCAGTGGCTCCAAGTAAGCCTGGTCAACAGCACGTCCCTACCATAAATGTCAGTGACTTGAGACAATGCAGGCACAGCAAACAAGGTGTTCCAACACGACATGCACTATCACCACCTGCAGTAAAACTTTACTTAGAAAAACATCTTACTTCACTAATTTTCATATGTAATACAAATCAATAGAGTAGTTTAATGTTTAACAAACAATCAATTATGAATCAAAATATAATTACTAATAAAAGTAAAAATATATAGAAAATATATATAAAAGTAGTCAAGCATTATACATAAAAAAATATGTCCAGCTATTTTAAAAATAAGATCATAAGAAACTGAAAAGAGTTACAGAACTGAGAGAAGTTGCAAACCTTGACATTCCTGAGAAAAGAAGGAGTAAGCAGGTGTTACTGATAAACCACCTCCCTCCGGAGAGCAAAACCTTGAAAACATGTAATGCATGATAAACCGCATATGCAGACACAAAGATAATTTATAAGCATAAGCAAAATAAAGATTGCATTGTTTGAACCTTGGAAAGAAAATGTATAAATACCAACATATACTCTCAGTAAATTTTGCAGCTGCATGCTTCACTAAGTGCTGTATGCCAGACTGTCATTCCTGCGTCGACCTTTCAACTTTCCTCGTTCCTTCTCCCTGCTTTCCCTCGGACTGAAACCCACCGGCAGGGCGGTCCGCGGCAAAAACTGTAGATTTTTTACCTGCTCTATTTTTATTCTGAAGGTTGTCTGTATGTTATTTGGCTAATATCTGATATGTCCCTTCTTGAATTGGAATTCTACAATATAAGTGATAGAATCAGGTGTACCTGCAGGAATAGACCTGCCCCGCCCAGGCCAAGGTCAGGTTCATGACCCGCCCAGAAAGGGTTGGACTCATGTGCCTCCCAGGAAATAGGAATGCCACCATTGCTGTGCTCCCTGACCATTTAAATCCCCTCCTCCATAACCCATGCGTGGAATTCCTTTCTTAATTTCACCGCACCTGCACCCAGGTGGAAGTAAAGACCACGTGATTTCTACAGAACAGGATTCTATTTTCCTTCATTTCGTGCCTTGGAATAACCTTTCTTCCTTTTTCCAGAACCTTTCATATGGTACCACATGACTTGGATGGGGAGAAGCCCCTTTATGGGACTGAAAATATACCCCACTGAACCTGACCAAACAGACGCTTATTCCCACCAGTGAAAGAGACGCCGTGCACTCTCTGACCTTGCCTAACATTCATCCATTTAATACTGAGGTGAGCCCTTGTCTAAAAACTTTTTCTGCTCTTCTTTCCTCTTCCCATTCCTGCTCTACCGCCCCATATCCCCTCTTCTTTTCACGCTCTTAGGTATTCATGTATGATCTCTCGGCTCCTTTTACCAACTGGTGGTTGCAGGCAGAGGCCAAGTCCTCTCTCACCCTAATTTTGCCCCCCTCCAGCTGGTTAAGGTCATGTGCTGAGGCCAGGCCCTCTTTTGACCAAAATCATACATGGAGAGTCCCAGTGTCAGCCTTGCCAGCCCCACACGGGCCGGACCATTTTCAGTCATTCAGTGAACCAGGTTAGACAGAAAGGCCAAATGGGTGACCTGCTTGGGACTCCCCTTCTGCTGCCAGAGGCTTTTCATCTATCAACAAAATCTATCTTGTCGCTCACTATCGGTGGGACCACATTCCTGCACAATTGAGAGCACAGGTAGTGAGAATAAGATGCAGTCTGTCAGGCTAGGGCTGAAGTGACACAGCTGGTCTGGTCAGTTCAGGTCCCATATGACCTTTACCTCATGTTTCCCATTCTTGTTGTTCTGTAAACTTAGCTTTAACTTATAAGTATATATCTTGACTAGTTTAGGGCAATTGATTTAGGAGATTAACTTTTAAATTAGAAATGTTGTTTTGGGTTATATTGTTTATTACCGGTCGTGGGTTATGGCAATCTCTATTGTTTAAGATGAATGTTAGTTACTGTTATTTAAGATAAGGGTTAGTATGGTTCTTGCTTTAAACGTTTATATTTAAAACTGTGATTTTGGAAATGGAAGAACAGAAGTCTTGGAGACGCTATTCTCATTGTTCTCCAGAATCCCAGCCTTCTGACAAAGTTTGGTGGACCTAACCCCATCTCTGTTTATTGACTGACAGTGATAGATGGCTGGACTCTCTTGTCTAGTAACACAATGGCAATTTTAAAATTAACTTCTGCTCAGAGGCTGTGGCTGACTGTGACATATTCTAAACATACATTCCATCTCCACCCCACCCACCTGCAGGGTAAGCAAAGTTGCACGTAAACCACTAGTCAGAAGGCTCAAATGGGCAACCTGCTTGGGATCCCTTGCTGCTAGAGGCTTTTTTTTTCCTTTTTTTTATTGTTAAATCATAGCTGTGTACATTAGTGCAATTGCCTGTACCCATTCTAAGATGCACCTTAGATGTGGCCCCGCCCATAACCCTGCCTCCACCAAAACCACCCCCCTCCCTTCCTCTTCCTTGGCCCTTTCCCCATAGTCTTGTGCTATAGTGGGGTTATAGTCTTCATGTGAAAGCTAAAATTTAGCTTTATAATAGGGCTGAGTACATTGGATACTTTTTCTTCCATTCCTGAGATACTTTGCTAAGAAGAATATGTTCCAGCTCCATCCATGTAAACATGAAAGAGGTAAAGTCTCCATCTTTCTTTAAGGCTGCATAGTATTCCATGGTATACATGTACGACAATTTGCTAGTCCATTCGTGGGTCGATGGGCACTTGGGCTTCTTCCATGACTTAGCAATTATGAATTGGGCTGCAATAAACATTCTGGTACAGATGTCTTTGTTATATTGTGACTTCTGGGTATAAACCTAGTAAAGGAATTATAGGATCGAATGGCAGGTCTATTTTTAGGTCTCTAAGTATTCTCCAAACATCCTTCCAGAAGGAACATATTAGTGAGCATTCCCACCAGCAGTGTAGAAGTGTGCTAGAGGCTTTTTATCTCTCAATTTTATCTATAAATAAAATCTATCTTGTTGCTCACTAGCGGTGGTCTGTAGATTCATTCTTCAAATCTCTAAGACCAAGGATGCAGCAGAGAAAGAGATTCAGGCTACAGTAATAAATCTATCATGGCTAATATCATGTGTGATTTGCACATGAATGGTACTCTTTCCATACCTATAAGTTTGAGGATAGTTGAATGAGAACATTAGGGCAAATATTAGATTCAGTTGTTAACAAACTCATCATAAAAATAAAAAGTAATCTGGGAATAAACTCAATTATCATAATCCAAACTACTATCGTGTTAAGAGAGAGACATAAAATATAAGAGTTATGCCTCGTTTTTAGAAGAACAGAGAAAAAGCCATATTCTAAAATAATTTAAAGTGGTTCATTCTGAGCCACATCTGAGGACCATGACCAGGAGCCACACACAAGAAGCCTTGAGCACGTGGGCTCGCTGTGGTCGGATTACAATGTAGTTTTATACATTCTAGGGAGATAGGAATCACAGACAAGGTCATAAATCAATACATAGAAGATATACATTGGCTTGGCCCAAAAAGGAGGGACATCTCAAAGCAAGGACTTACAGGTTATAGGTTGGTTTAAAGCTTCTTTAGTGTCAATTAATTGAAAGAGTTTAGGCTGTCTAATAGAACTAATAGTTATCTAATTGTTAGCAATAAGGAATGCTGAATTAAGACAAAGATCTGTTGATCAGAGACAAACTACCAGACATATGCCCAGACCCAACTGGTTTGTTATGTATGTTGAGAACCTGCAGGTATGTTTGGCAGAGCTTTAGGCATGTTAATGAGTCACACAAGACATCTCTAAGAAGGCAGGAGGAAATGATGAGGGCTGTCTGATCTTCATTCTCAGGGGTAGCAACTAACTATTAGGGGACTTGGAGTCCTCTTAGCCAAGAGGGGATCCAGTCAGTCAGCCACTGGGGGAGGAGCCCTTAAGATTCTTTTAGTTAACAAAGATTAAGATCTTATATGTAATTTTGTTATTTTAAACATTTTATAAGCATCTAGTTGAAAATATTCTAAACCATTTATTGCAAAACTACTGACCATTACTGGGTATTTGTCACTGTGCTTGGTGCCAAAGATATAAGGGTAAATTTACTTCTTTAGTAGAAAGTAAATAGGAATTCAGAGAGATTGCAACAGTACTCTGATAGAGGCATAAGTGAGAGGAAATACCTTTTTTGCCCCAATGGGGCAGGAACACACTAAAAATCAATCCTATATCTAGTGATCTTTGAGATTTCAGGAATGAGAAGTTCACCCCTCAAGGAAGGCAAGCATAGTTTATTCAGGCACAGATTAATGAGCTAATTAATTGATATACAAACTCAAGTACATGAAAGACCGCATGTCATTTTAATATGAAGTGAGAAGTTTAGTCTAAAACCTCAAAAACCACTTAAAATACTGGTATTTTAACACCAACTGAGTCTATAGTATTTTGCAAATTTGGGTGAAGAAAGGAATAAGAAGAATAAAAGTTGGATGTTGCTTAGAACGGTTGGTAATCTGCAGTACACACATACTGTTAGAAGTTTTTCATCATATTAACACCTAATAGCAATTGTTATAAACATTTGTGCTTCACATTGAAGGCAATAAGAAGAATGTGATTTAGCTCCTGCCCTCCAAGAGTTTATAGTGAGTGTTAGAGACACATGTGTAAGTAAGAACTCCTAAAGTAAATATACAAAGGCCAGGTAAAACAGCACACAGGAAACCATGGAGACAAAGGAAAAGGCATCTGTTCCACATTGAGTGGAGTCAAAGAAGCAATTCAGAGAAGGTGACATTTTGTAGCAAGTAGAAATTAACCAGCCTAGGGCAGGACGAGAGCAGGGGAACCACCTCAACAATGATGGAGTGAAGAAAGTGGCAGGAAATCCTCATTTCCCTCTCCCAAAAAACAAAATACAACAAAACAGGTAAAAAAAAAAAAAACTATAAAACTAAACAAAATTATTAAAAATACTTTTCAATTGTCAGGACTCCAGAAATAGATCAATAAGAAACACAAATAGAGAAGCATTTGCTTCTGGGGAGCTGTTGTGATTGGAGTGAGAGCAGCTGTATCTTCCCTGGAGCAGCTCCCAGCACTGTCTCTCCCTGCCACCCACCAAGCTGGGTAGTGTGAACTGGAGACACTGGCTGTGACAGCCTGTGGCATCATTGACAAAGGGAGTAACTTGCTTCAGAACAGAAAGGATAAGCACACACCCATCGGCACTGTTATTAACAATAGCAATCTCGAGGGGAAATGAGTGCGGAGAGCCTGCAGTAAGCCACAGAAGAAACAACCAACCTTTTTGATGATGGTAAAGTTACAGAGCCCTGGAGCAGGTGAGCACTCTACACATGCCAAACTCATTGGGAGGCTGTGATCATTCATGAAGCCCTGGAAGGGTGAAGCTGAAAAGAAAACCCGGGGCAGCATTGAAACCTTCCAGCACATGGAATGTGGTCTGTAACTCACGTGGACACATCTGTGGATAAGCAGATAGAACCCCATTGGCCAGGAAAAAAAGGTTACACACAGAGAGATCAAAGGCTGCACACCACTGCGCAGAGATTTTTTTCAGATTAAGTTACTAAAACACAAATAGCAATCAGACAAACAACAAGAAAAGACAAATAATGACATAATTTAAAAACAAAACCACAAAACCATTAATCACTTAAGAAAAAAATAAAAACAAGGGTTCCTACAATATAACATATGAAATTACCAGCTTTTAGAAAAAATTATGAAAAAAAATAGAAAAAAATTACAACAAAATGGGAAAGAGTGGTTTATATCCAGGAATTAAAAAAAGACTGGTGGAGGCATGGTAAATGCTGAGTGTTGGAACCAAAGTGGAAACATCTCTCACCTAGCAGCAGCATTAATAGAGCAATTTGCTGGGGTCAAATTTCAGAGAGACACCTCCTCAACTCTGTGGCCTGCCAGAGGGAGCTAGACCTCACATTGCAGGAATACCAGAGGAGCAGAGCAGCTGGGGCAGAGGCACAGTCACTGGGGGTGAAAAACATTTGCTGCTTTGTTAACCTCAGGTTTTGAATGAGCTCAGGTGGAACACTCCCCAGTTTCCATTGAGCCCCTGAGGTAATCAGACTTCAACTCCCCCAGTTGGCTGGTGGCAGAGTTGAGTCACCTGACTGATGAAGCATTGACTTCCCCCTGACTCTAGCAGGCCAAATGTGACTCTGGCACATTTGCTCATTGGAGGAAACTGGACCACAGCCCCATGGGGCTACCAGTGCCTGGGTATGACAGAGGTGCAAGGTGGGGAAGGAGGCACCAGTTCCCCCAGACTATTTTGGTGGGCAGGCCTTTCTGACTCCACAGAGTACCAGAGTAAGCTACACTGGAGCTGCCAGTAGACCCCCTCACTACATGCTGAAGACTTTTTGCTCTCCCACCTGATCAGTATTTGTGTTGACTGAGACAATTGGTTTGGAATTCTTGACCTGGGCTGATCACCTAGGGACCCACCAAGATTGTACCCTGGTTGTGTTGTTGTGGGAGTGAGAGATTCTCCTCTTCCAGTTATTGCCTGTCAGGTGGTAGGGTGTTTTAGTTGCTTATATATATCCACAGTTGAGATTTCAGCCCAAAGCCACTGATTAACTAGGATTATACACAGACTAGCAGAATACAGGTCAGAGCCATCTAGCCCCACCATACTAAACAGTTCCTCAGAGTTTCAGGCTGTACTACTGAATGGGACCTTTGTAAAGCTCTAGGGGAAAAGCTGCAATAACCAGTCCCAGTTCTTTGGTAAAGGGCCAGTTAACTACACCTCCAGGAGTCCTCCATTCAATTTCATCTTACCACCTTCTCTAGCCAAATGGTCAAAAATAATTATGGGCCAGAATCAGCAAAAAATAAAAAATAAATAAAACAACTCTGACAACATGAATAATCAGTGTAGATCAACTCCCCCAAGGAATGACAAAGGAGACACAACAGAAGATCTGATTCATAAACAAATGGCTGAGATGTCAGAAATTGAATTCAGAATTTGGATTGCAAATAAGATTAACAGGATGGAGATAAAGTTGGAATTAGAAATTCAAGGAGCAAGTCAAAAGCTGTCTCAAGAATTCAATGAATTCAAAGACAAAATCACAAAAGATTTGACATATTGAGGCAAGAACATACAGCCATCAAAGATATGAGAAATATAGTAGAATCCCTCAGTAACAGAATGGAGCAGGGAGAAACAAGGATTTCTGACATTGAAGACAAAGCTTTTGAATACTCCCAAATGCTCAAAGAGGAAGAGAAGGGGAGAACAAAAATGGATCATTCTCTCAAAGAGCTGTGGCATAATTCCAAAAAAATAATTTTCGCCTTATAGGAATTCCTGAAGGTGATGAGGTTGCTTCAAAAGGCCCAGATGCTCTACTCCAAGAGATAATCGAGGAGAACTTCCCAAACATGGCAAGAGATTCTGAAATTCAGATAGCAGACAGTTTCAGAACCCCAGCACAACTCAATCCAAATAAAACATCTCCTAGACACATTATAATTAACTTTGCCAAAGTTAATAAGAAGGACAAAATTCTGCAAGTAGCCAGACGTAAGAAAACCATAACCAACAAGGAGAAGAATATTAGAATGACTGCAGATCTCCCTACTGAAACTTTTCAAGGTAGAAGAGGATGGTCATTGACCTTTAATCTCCTAAAAGAAAGTAACTTTCAACCCAGGATCCTGTATCCAGCTAAACTAAATTTCATTTATAATGGAGAAATTAAATACTTTAATGACATTCACATGTTGAAGAAATTTGCCATAACTAAACCAGATCTCCTGGATATACTTAGACCCACCACAATGACAAGCACAATGCTCTACCTCCAAAGTAAACTCACTCAGAGACTTGTGATCAAATTCCAACTTCCAAAGTTGTGAAAGGTTAAAAATGTTTACTGGAAAAAAAAAATGTTTACTGGCCTTTTGAAAAACTTGATACCCCAAATAATACCAGGATTATCAATACTCTCAATTAATGTGAATGGCTTAAATTGTCCTCTAAAGAGGCAATGGTTGGCTGACTGGATAAAAAATCCTCAGGTCAGATGTCTGCTGCATACAAGAATCTCATCTTACCTTAAAAGATAAATATACACTCGGGGTGAAAGGATGGTCATCTATATTTCAGGAAAACGGAAATCAGAAAAAAGTAGATGTTGCAAATTTATCCACAGATGCAATAGGCTTTAAACCAACAAAAGTAAGGAAAGATAAGGATGGTCACTTCATATTTGTTAAGGGTAACACTCAATATGATGAGATTTCAATTATTAACCTTTATGTACCTAACCAGAATGCACCTCAATTTATAGGATAGACTCTTAACAGATATGAGCTTGCTTTCCTCCAGCACCTTAATAGCTGGAGATTTTAACACCCCTTGTGCAATGTTGGATAGATCCTATAATAATAAACTAAGCAAGGAAATTTTAGACTTAAACTTAACCATTCAACAATTGGATTTAATAGACATCCACGGAACATTTCATCCTAACAAAACTGAATACACATTCTTCTCATCAGCCCATGGAACATCTCCAAAATTGATAGCATCTTAGGTCACAAGTCTAACCTCAACAAATTTAAAAGTATAGAAATTATTCCTTGTATTTTCTTGATCATCTCACAATAAAAGTGGAATTCACCAATAACAGGTATCTGCATACTCATACAAAGACATGGACACTAAAAACCTTATGCTGAAATATAGCTGGGTCATAGATGAGATTAAGAAAGAAATTGCCAAATTTTGGGAAAAAAGCAATAATGAAGACACAAATTATCAGAACCTCAGAGGGAAATTCATAGCATTGCAAGCCTTCCTCAAGAGAATAAAAATAGAGGAAGTCAATAATTTAATGGGACATCTTAAGCAACTGGAAAAGGAAGAACATTCCAACCCCAAGCACAGCAGAAGAAAAGAAATAACTAAAATTAGAGCAGAATTAAAAGAAATAAAAAAAAATTATTGGGTGGCACCTGTGGCTCAAAGGGCTAGGGTGCTGGTCCCATATGCCAGAGGTGGCAGGTTGAAACCAGCCCCAGGCAAAAACCGCAAAAAAAAAAGTTGGTTTTTTGAAAAGGTCACTAAAGCAGATAAATCTTTGGCTAATCTAACCAGAAATAAAAGAGTAAAATCTCTAATTTCATCAATCAGAAATGATAAAGTCCAAATAACAACAGACTCCACAGAAATTCAAAAAATCCTCAATAAATATTATAAAAAACTGTATTCTCAGAAGTATGAACATCTGAAAGAAATTGACCAATACTTGGAAGCATGCCAACTTCCTAGACTTAGCCATAAAGAAGAGGAAATGTTGAACAGGCCTATATCAAGTTCTGAAATAGCATCAGCTATAAGAAATCTCCCTAAAAAGAAAAGCTCTGGGACCAGATGGCTTCACATCAGAATTCTACCAAACATAAAGAGGAACTGGTACCTATAGTACTTAACCTTTTCCAAAACATAGTAAAAGAAAGGATACTTCCCAACAAATTCTATGAAGCAAATGTCACCCTGATATCCAAACCAGGAAAAGACCCAACAAGAAAAGAAAATTATAGGCCAATATTTCTAATGAATATTGATGCAAACAATAATCCATCAGATCCTATCAAACAGAATCCAGCAACATATCAAATGAATTATACACCATAACCAAGTGGGTTTTATCCCAGGATCTCAAGGTTGATTCAATATATGTAAATTTATAAATATAATACATCACATAAACAAACTAAGAAACAAAGACAATATGATTCTCTCAATAGATGCAGAAAAGCTTTTGACAATAACCAGTATCCTTTCATGATAAGAAGAACTTAAGAAAATAGGTATAGAAGAGACTTTTCTTACAATGATAGAGGCCATCTACAGCAAACCCACAGCCAATATCATATTGAATGGAGTAAAATTAAAAACATTTGTCAGATCAGGAACCAGGCAAGGTTGCCCATTGTCTCTACTACTTTTTAACATTGTGATGGAAGCCTTAGCCATAGCAATCAAGCAAGAGAAGGCGATGAAGGGTATACAAATAGGGCCAGAGGAGATCAAACTTTCACTCTTCACAGATGATACGATTTTATACCTGGAAAAACCCAGGGACTCAACTCCAAAACTCTTAGAAGTGATCAAGGAATACAGTAGTGTCTCAGGATACAAAATCAATACTCACAAATCAGTAACTTTTATATATACCAGCAGTAGTCAAGGTGAACAAACAGTCAAGGACTCTATTCCCTTTAAAATAGTGCCAACGAAGATGAAATATTTGGGAATTTACCTAACAAGGGACGTGAAAAATCTCTATAAAGAGAATTTTGAAACTCTGAGAAAAGAAATAGCTGAAGATGTTAACAAATGGAAAAACATGCCATGCTCATGGCTGGGAAGAATCAACATTGTTAAAATGTCCATACTACCCAAAGCAATCTACAGATTTAATGCAATCCTTATTAAAGCACCTTTGTCATACTTTAAAGATCTGGAAAAAATAGTACGTTGCTTTATATGGAAACAGAATAAAAAACCCTGAATAGCCAAGACATTACTCAGGAAAAAAAAAAAAAAAATTAGGAGGAATCATGCTACCAGATCTCAGACTATACTATAAATCTGTTGTGATCAAAACAGCATGGTCCTAGCACAAAAATAGAGAGGTAGATGTTTGGAACAGAATAGAGAACCAAGAGATGAACCCAGACACTTATCGTCATTTGATCTTTGATAAGCCTATCAAAAATACAAATTGGAGGAAAGATTCCCCATTTAACAAATGGTGCTGGGTAAATTGGCTGGCAAGTTGTTGAAGACTGAAACTGGACCCACACCTCTCTCCTCTAACAAAAATTGACGCTCACTGGTTAAAGGACTTAAACTTAATACATGAAAGTATAAAAATTCTTGGAGACAGTACAGGGAAAACACTTGAAAAAATTGGGCTGGGAGAATACTTTATGAGGAGGACCCCTGGGGTGTTGCATGAACGGAGACGCAAATGAACAGCAGCTTTGCCGTGGGTGTAAACTCGCTCCTGTAATTATTAAGTCAAGAAACAGACTACACAAAATGAGATGGCATGTAGCAAAAATCTTTATTCCAGGTTTTGACTTTATACTTTTCTAGTCATGTATACACTTAATCTAAATATTATCCTACACTGGGGCAATTGAAGCAACATAAAAAATACATTACTGGGATCTGATCTAACTAATAATCTTCTGCACCAACAAGGACACAGTAGGTAAAGCAAGTAGACTGCCCTCAGAATGGGACAGGATTTTTGCAGGTTATATTTCCAACAAAGGTCTAATAACCAGAATCCACAGAAAACTCAAACTAATTGATAGGAAAAGAACAAGTGATCCCATTTCATTGTGGGCAAGAGACACGAACAGAAGCTTCTCTGTAGAAGATAGGTGTGTGGTCTACAGACACATGATAAAATGCTCATCATCTTTAATTGACAGGGAAATGCAAATCAAAACCACTTTGAGATACCATCTAATTCCAGTCAGAGTAACCCACATTACAAAATTCCAAAACTATGTGTTTTTGTGGGATCCATCACAATATCCAAAAGATGTGGACATGAATGTGGAGAAAAGGGAGTACTTTTGCACTGCTGATGGGAATGCAAGCTAGTATGTTCCTTTTGGAAAGAAGTTTGGAGAACACTCAGGGATCTAAATGTAGACTTGAAGTTTGATCCTGTAATTTCTCTACTAGGTATATATCCAAAAGACCAAAAGTCATTTGGCAACAAAGATATTTGCACCAGATTGTTCATTGCAGCTCAATTCATAAATCACCAAGTCATGGGAGAAGCCCAAGTGCAACCCAGGAATGGATTAATTATGGTATATGTGCACCATGGAATAGTATGCAGCTTTAAAAAAGATGGGGACTTTACCGCTTTTATGTTTACATGAATGGAGCTGGAAAATAGTCTTCTTAGTAAAGTATCTCAACAATGGAAAAAAAAATCCAATGTACTCAGTACTACTATGAAATCAATTTATAATCACTCACACTTTCATATGAAAGATGAATCACAACTATAGTCCAGGATGAAGGAGGAAGGGAAGGAGGATGGAAAGGGACGGGGTTATTTTGATAGAGGGAGGGTTAATGGTGGGACCACACCTATGGAGCATATTGTAAGGGTACAAGTCAAATCTATCAAGTATAGAACACAAATGTCTTAACACTGGGATTAAGTCAATGAGGTAAAAGCTATGTTAATTAGTAGGATGTAAGCACTCCAATTTTTACAAATAATCAACACATAGAATCCCACAAAGACACAAATATATTCATGATCTATGTTTATATGACTTAATAAAACAAAGAAAATATGAAATTAAGAAATAATAAAAGATAACTTTATTAAAAACAAAACAAAAAAACAGAAAGAGCGATCATACAGTAGATTATAAAATTATATTAAATATGGACAAAAGCTGGGAAATAAAATAAAATATAATAAAACCCAACCAAAATGAAAGACTTCTTCACACTCATTAAGATGGCCATATTTTATAAAAAGAAAATAACAAGTTTGGGGGAAAATGTGAAGAATTTGAAACCTTTGTGCTCTGCTAGTGGGAATGTAAAATGTAGCTTCTATGGAAAACATTATGACAGTTACTCAAATATTAAAAATACAATTACCTTATGGGCCAGTAATCCCCCTTCTGAGACTAAATCCAAAGGAATGAAATTAAGAACTTGAAAAGATAATTATACACGCATGTTCATTGCAGCATTATTCATAATAGCCAAATGTAGAAGCAATTCAAATATTCATCTATGGATGAATGGATAAACAAAATGTGGTACATAAAAAATGTATTTACAATACAGTATTATTCATCCTAAAAAGGCATGGAAATTCTGTCAAATGCTATGTGTATAACCTTGAAGACGTTATGCAACGTGAAATGAGACTGTCAGAAAACCACAAATACTACATGACTCCATTCACATGAAGTTCCTAGAATAGTAGGGTTGATAAAAAATAGGGGCTGGGAGGAGAGGGATGGGGGTCAGGATTTCATGCATCTTGGATTTCACTTTTTGGAATATGAAAAAAATTCTGGAGAGGAATGATGGTAATGATTTTTACAACAGTTTACATGTACTTAACAACCACTGATCTTCATACTTGAATATGGTCAACATGCTAATTTTTTTTTTATTAAATCATAGCTGTGTACATTGATATGATCATGGGGCATCATTCACTAGCTTCACAGACCGTTTGACATACTTTCATCACACTGGTTAACACAGCCTTCCTGGCATTGTCTCAGTTACTGTGCCAAGACACTTACATTCCACATTTACCAAGTTTCACATATACCCTTGGAAGATGCACCGCTGGTGTAATCCCACCAATTAAAAGCACAGGAGGAGAAAATACGTTATAATGTATTGCTTAGTGTTTTGTCCTAGTTTTGTTTTTTTCTGTTTTTAGCAATGTGAATGCAACAAAGCTAAAATGTTTTGAATAAATTCCCCGCATAGGTCCTTGAGGTGCAATGTCCGCCTGGTCACAAAGCTACCCATTCTGCTGGGCGCCCCTGCTTCTCCATCCTGCCCTCATCCCCCAGGTCTCATCTGGCGGATTATTTCTGCGCAAACGTCTCCCTCACTTCCAGGATATATGAGGTCACCTGTCACTTGATTCCCAAGATCTATTCAAAGCCTTCAGTTCTTGTTTAACACTTTCCTTCCTGTAAATTTTAGGAATGGAAAAATAATGTTTTTTGAAGTTTGTAAAAACAATCCCTGTTTAATTTCCTCCAATATTCATGTTGTCTCCAAGTTTTTCCTCATATAAATAATGAACACTTGTACACTGACCTTTTCTCACACCACACTTCACTCTTTTCCAATGATACATTTATAGAAATTGAATTGGTAGATACAATACTATGTCCATCTGTATAGACTTCTGGATTCATTTGCATAATAAAGAGGAACTTCAAAAATATTGTGATCATTAGCCACTACTTTTGAAAATTATCTTGTGTGGAGTACATTTTAATTAACCAATATCTATTTGCAATTTTCATGAAGTTTAATGAAAGATTATAAATCATAGAGTGATCTGGGTTTATCAAGTCATTACTTACATGATTTGCTTTAGATGAATTATCCACTGGTTTTGAAGAGAGAATTTTTATGTAGGCTTGCTGCACTGAAAGAATACGTAATTATATAGTTTTAAGATGTTGCAGTGGTCACTTGCCTTACGCCCAGGAGCTCCAGAGCATGAGCTGGTAAAAGTTGATAATAGCTCAGATGAGGGTGGATTTTGCTGGTTCACAGGGGGAAAAAAGAGTCACATACTGGCGGCAGCAACAAGGTACACAAAGGTTACCAAGCCAGAAAGACAACACGTCCTGTCACTTAGCTTCCTAGCATGGCATGGTTTGGGCAGAGTTGGTGAAATTCAGAACAAAGTAAGCTGCTCAAAGACACAATGAGGCTCATGTTACAGTAACCACTAGTGAGTGTAAAACATAAAATTCAAAGTGACAGCTGTTAGGGAAAGAAATATTAAACACTGACACCCCAGACTGAAGCCAGGTCCAGTTACGAATAGATGTTGGCGCTGTGGATGTTGGGCAGGTGGGGCCCCTCGAGCCCAGGGCAGCCAGGCCGGCAAGGGCGGGAGTGGCTTACAGAAGCGGGGACTGAGGCCCCACGGGCCCCCCTCTCCCAGGAGGTCCTCAGGAGATAGATTCTCACCCCTGCCAGGTTGGCAGGGGCAAGGGCTCAGCACAGAGGCGGCGTCAATGCAGCCTGCACTTGGCACCTCCAACTCCCAGTGAAGCCGTCTTTACACCCTGTGTGACTGAGAGTTATGGACCGCTGGCACCTCTGGGTTACTCTTCTTTTTGCTGTCTAAACATAAAGGCTAGTCATCAGTCAGGGCTCAGCCTTGCCTTTGGGAACCACAGCTTTCTGCAGAAGTCTCTTGTGGTCAGGCTCTGGGAGACCCAACCAGCCCCTGGCCACCCTGGCAGCCCCAGGTCCTGGGGCCAGATGTTCTGTGTCCTTTACAACCAGAAGCTCCAGCTGCCAAAGAACTCCCTTCTGTTCCAGCCCAGGTCTGGTGAGAGCCTCCAGCCTTCCACTCACTCAAGGCATTTACTAGAAGAAACTTGAAGTTACAGGTCCCTTCTCTGGCCGGTCAGTAAGCATATTTATCTTCCACACACCAGAAGTCCTTTCCTCTTGACCGCCACTCCTTTGAAATGTCATTCCTCACAGTGGCTTTTCTCTAGTGTCCCCTGAGAAGGCAGTCTGGATGGAGCACACGCCTCCAGGGCCAGGCCTCACCCCTCCAGGCTCTGCCACCTTTCCTTTGACACATCCCAGGTGCACCTGCTTTCAGGTTTTTGTTCCCTGAGTACAGCTTACAGTGGGGTCTGTCCTCTGCTGCAGCCACACTGACAGAGCTCACCTCACCACCTCTAACCAGGGCCTGGCTCTGCGTCTCTTTGCCATTTTGTGTTGCGTGGGCCCCACCCTGCCCTGCCTTAAGGCACTGCAGTCTGCCACTGCCTGTCTGCCTCATGTGAGCCAGAGGAGCCTTCCAACTTAAGGGAAATCCAGTCACTGATTGCGCTACTGTCTAAGAAGCTGACATCCTCTGTGGTGGCTCAGGGTGCCATGCTCCAGAGCTACCAAGCCCCAGGCTCAATCACAGTGTGTAGTCTACAGGAGCCCCCATGTGGGGTCCTGGTGCTGCCAGGCAGGCTGCCACAACGTTGGTGACACCCAGGGGAATCTGGCCATGGTAGGCACAGACACAAACTGTCCCTTCTGTTTTCAGTATCTTCTCAGTGGGGGACATGACCTTAAAGGCGTGTGCTCCATCCAGCCCGACTGCCTGTGACCATTTTCTATTCTTCATATACAGTGGAACCTCCAAGATTGACCATATTCCCACCTCCCCTCCTTAAGTTGACCTAATTTTCAAAGACCGGACATGCACCACAGGTGTGTATAGTCGGCCTAGTTCCTTATGTTGACCACCTCCGAATGTCGACCAGCTTGTTATAGTCCCTTGGGTGGTCAACTTAAAGAGGTTGTGATGTATGTTTTTGCCTACTTAGATCATAGTTTAACTGTTCAATCCTCCTGGAAAGCTGGGCAAAGTAAGGAGGAAGAAGTGTATTATGAAAGCAGCCTGCTCTTTTCCAGAAAGTAAACGTGTGGGTTTGACCGAAGCTGAAATGCCAGTAGCCTTTTAGTACTTCACTGGCTCACCCTGGTTCTAATTTTAGTTTCCAAACTATGTCAGAGTTGATAGGTGAGTCTGACGGACACAATGCAATACTTATGTGACATGTCCCTATAGGTAATAATTTCCAGAAAAGATAAAGGTGACTTTTGCTATATTTAAATCTAGATGATCAATGACAACACTGTTACACCTGCATTTTAATAGTTGCATGATTTTTATATAAATCAAACTTTTCATAAAGATCACAGTTCTTTGTTATGCCCACCCGCTGCAAGATCAAGGTAAACAAGTTTCAACATTACACAAGTGTTTTTCCCCTAGTGCTCTGATGTGGATCATTCATACCCTGGCAAAGAATATTTTGCCAAGAATCCTCTGCTCCATCTGTCCATGTGAGGCTGGATAATGGCCAGTTCTCTGCCTCAGATAAAGTCCTTTTAAAAGCAGGAGGTAGAAATTACAAGTGAAAACTGTGCAAAGTGGGAAAAATTAACAATGGGATACAAAATCTGTTTCAAAATATACGTCTGAATTTTCCTATTCATCAGGTTAGTGAGGCATGCTGGGATTTTAGAGTAGCTACTTGGAAGAGAGAGGGGTGTGTGGCAAAGCCAGTGGGGTTGGGGCACAGAGCTTGGTAATGAAGTTATCTATTGATATTTTTCAGCAAACTGGAAACTTAGGAGTCAGAAGGGTGTGAAGAGAAGTATATTTTATAATGCACTTATACTAGACATATTTTTCATTTATGCTCAATTTAGAACTGAAGGCAAAAAGAAAAAAAAAATGATGCAAAATGAAACTTCAAAAGCTGCAGAGGATGGGCATGGCTGCATATAAATTGTCCAAACCAATGTGGGCATTGGTGTTACAGAGTATTTGTTTACCTCCAAGCAATTTTTTGGGTAGGGCTGGCAAGTCAAAATCCAAAGGGTGGCCAGGTTCAGTGGCTCACGCCTGTAATCCCAGCACTCTGGGAGGTTGAAGTGAGTAGATTGAGCTCAGGAGTTCAAGACCAGCCTGAGCATGAGTAAGACCCCGGCTCTACTAAAAATAGATAAACTAGCCAGGTGTGGTGGTGTGTGCCCCTAGTTTCAGCTACTTGGGAGGCTGAGTCAAGAGGATTGCTTAAGCCTAAGAGTTTGAAGTTGCTGTGAGCTGTGATGATGTCATGGCACTCTACCCAGGATGACACAGTGAGAGTCTGTCTCAAAATTTTTCTTTTTTTTTTTTGGTTGGGGGGCAGGTCAGCAAGCCTGACAGGGGATGAATGGAAGAGCCTTATTTTATTTTAGCTATCACCTTTTTAGAACTTACTTAAATTCCATATCCAACATGAACCAAAATCTGCATTTCTTCCAAAGTGGTGCTTGTATGAGCTGCATTTTATGCTACATGTGGTTGACTGTGTCTGAAATGTTCTCCAAGCATTTTGTGTGTTTTCCCATAAATGGCAAAGACTGATGTGAGAGGCAGGTGGGCACAGCACAGGACCCTGAGATGACAGACAGCATGCTGCTCATGACACGTAGGATGGCAACTTTGCAAATCTTAACTGCCAAATGTTGAGTTTATATCTGTGTACATGCAATTGTCAGAAACACTATCAAAATGACACAAGACTGAGACATTCCAAAGTTTCAGAGGGGCCGGCTGCTTCCTCCCAGAAGCCCACTGCCCCAGGGTCAGTGCTGCGTCAGTGCTCAGATGGCTGCATGTGACCCTCAGAGTTGGGCAAGTCTGCCAGGACGGCAGTAAGGAGGGGTCTAGCGAGTCCCTGGCCTACGCTGCTCGTGGTCTGATGAAACACAGTGCTCTCCTCCAAACTGAGACAGTGTCAGCTGTGCCTTGGTTGATTTCTGCTCTTTAAAATGCTCATACAGGCTCAGCGCCCGTAGCACAGTGGTGACAGCGCCGGCCACATGCATCAAGGCTGGCAGTTTGAACCCAGCCTGGGCTGGCTAAACGACAATGACAACTGCAACAACAACAAAAAATAGCCGGGCATTGTGGCAGGTGGCTGTAATACCAGCTACTTGGGAGGCTGAGGCAAGAGAATCGCTTAAGCCCAAGAGGTTGAGGTTGCTGTGAGCTGTGATGCCACAGCACTCTACTGAGGGTGACATAGTGAGACACTATCTATAAATAAATAAATAATAAACTAAAATAAAATAAAATGCTCATACAGTAACACTATCTAAAAGACAGGGTAGAAATAGGCAATATACTGGAAATATCACAGTACTTGAATGATAATCTCAGGGGTTTTTTAGGTAAATTATTATTAAAATGTTTTAAAATGGCATGGCATTTGTCATTCAAAATACGTTTCTAAAGATCCTGGACCATAATAATGACTGAAATGCTTGGATGGAACTTTATAATTTGCCAAGCTTTTTCCCATTTACTTTCATGTCTTCCCTTAATTGATAACATGAAAATTGATAATTTACTCTTCAAACATTTCTGCACTAACTAACACTGATTGAACTGGTAGAAAAATCTTTGTATATATTCTTTTCCTTTTTTCTCTCACTATTTCATATCCTTCCCTTTCATCTTTCATTCTTTTTTTTTCTCCTATTCTTCTTTCTAATATTTTTTTAATGTCAACATAGGTTTAGCATCTCCAAGATCACTGTGTAGCACTGCAGAAATACAACACTTCCAATGTCCCTGGACATAAGAAACACTGGAGTAGAGCAAGGCCAATGTTTACGGACTTTGACATTGAGACATTTGAATCTTCATATGCACATTGTAATATTCAAGGAGCTGTTTCTAAGCAATTATCAAATCAGATCCAAAAAAGTGCAATGCATATTGAATGGATTTTCACGTAAGCATCTCAAGTTAATGTAATTTTTAAATATTCAATATACCTATAACCCACACAGCTAAAAAGGTGAAAAGGTCAGTATAGAGTATAACAATTAATTATATGGGAAACACTCCACATTCCAGTCATCTAAGGCAAGAAAAAGACATTTCCAGCACTGCAGAAATGCTGTTGTCTGTTCTTCCTCACATTCTTCTCCACCTCCACTGGAGATAACTTCTGTCTTGTCCTTTGTCATAATTAAGTCCTAGTTTTTCTTCATCGTTTTCCCTTTAATGTATTTTTTTAATTCAATTGGTTTTTTCTGTTTAGGAGCTCCGGCATTGTTCACCTTAGTGCACTTCACACACACTGATCTTTACAAAGTGCAGATCTGTGCAACCCTGCCTCTGTGAGTCTCCAGCTGGGCCTCCTCTAGCAGCCCCTATCCATTCCTCTCTGTGTGTCACAATTTGGTAATGGCCACAATACTTCAAACTTTTCCATGACTATTGCTATTGTGTCTGTTCTGATGACCCATGATCAGCACTCTTTGATATTATAATTGTAATTGTTTGGGGGTGACATGAGTGACACCCACATAAGATGGCAAACTTAACCCATAGCTGTTGTGTATGCTCTAACTGCTCCGCCCATTGGCCATCCCTGTCTCTCACCCTCTCCGTTCCCTGAGACAAGGCCTGAGCAACAGTGTTGAAATTAAGCTGGTTAACAACCCTACAGTGTCTTCTACAGTATTCAACTGAAAGGGAGACTTGCACATCTCTCACTTTAAAACAAAACCAAAAGAGATCAGGCTTAGGGAAGGAGGAGGTGAAAGCTGAGCTAGGCCAAGAGGGAAACCTCTTGCACCAGACAGTTAGCCAAGCTGTGAATGCAAAGGAAAAGTTCTAGAAGGAAATGAGAAGTGCTGCTCCAGTGAACCCAGGAGAGTACAGAGTGCTGAGAAAGGGTAACACCTCACCACCAATGCAGAGAGCATTTTGTTGGTCTGGGTAGAAGGCTACACAAGCCAACAGCAACATTCCCTTAAGCTAAAGACTAATCCAGAGCAGGTAAATTTTCTCTTTAAGTCTAAGAAGCCTGTGATGGGAGGAAGCTGCAGAAGAACGATCTGAAGCCAGCAGGGCTTGGTTCATGATGTTTAGGAAGGGAAGTGGTCTCCCTGACGTAGATAGGCAAGGTACTGCAGGAAGTGCAGGTATAGAAGTTGCAGCAAGAAAGAGACATTTACTTTCTTTCTTTTTTTATTTATTGTTAGATCATAGCTGTGTACATTAGTGCAAGCTCCACGAACCTCCCCTGTTTCCTTCCAAACACATTCTCCATCCCACTAGATGTAACCTCTACCTTCACTTTTGTCACAATTAAATCCTGGTTTTTCTTCATAGTTTTCTCTCAATGTGTATGTTTTTAAAAAATTTAACTTAGTTAAGGTCATTGAAGAAGGTAGTAATGATAAACAACAAATTTTCAGTGTTCATGAAACAGCTTTCTACTGGAAGAAGATGCCATCTAGGACTTTCATAGCCAGAGAGGAGAAGTCAGGGGGCTTCAAACTTTACAAGACAGCTCTTGTTAGAAGCTCATACTGCTGGTGACTTTCAGTGGAAGCCAATGCTCTTATACCATTCTGAAAATCTTAGAGTCCTTGAGAATGATACTAAATCTATTCTGTATATGCTCTATAAATGGGACAACAAAGCCTGGATGACAACATGTCTATTTACAGCGTGGTTTGCTGACTATTCTAAGTCCACTATTGAAACCAACAACTATAAATAAAAGATGCCTTTCAAAATATTGCTGATCATTGACACTGCACCTGCCACCAGCGAGCTCTGATGGAGATACAGGAAGAAATTCACATTGTTCTCACACCTGCTGACACAGCATTCAATCTGTAGCCTGTGGATCATGGGTTAATTTCAACTTTCAAGCTTTGTTATTTAAAAAAATACATTCCCTGAAGGTTGTAGCTGCCATAGATAGTGATTTCTGTGATGGATCTGAGCAAAGTAAACTGAAAATCTTCTGGAAAAGATTCACAATTCTAGATGCCATTACGAACATTTATGTGTCATGGGGGAGGTCAAAATATCAATTGACAAGAAATTGATTTCAACCCTCAGGGGTCGAAGGGGTTTGAGGGGTTGAAGACTAGTGGAGGATGTAATTGCACATGTGCTAGAAAGAGCTAGAATTAGAAATGGAGCTTGAAGATGTTAATGAATTGCTACAATCTCATTCTAAATTTGAACAGATGAAAATTTGCATTTTATGAATGAGCAAAAGAAGTGGTTTATTGAGATGGAATCTACTCCTGGTAAAAATACTGTGTGAAGCCTACTGGTAAAAATGCCGTAAACATTGTTGAAATGGCAACAAAGAATTCAGAATATTACTAAATTTAGTTTAGAATACAGTGTCAGGGTTTGAGAGGTTTGACTCAAGTTCTGGAAGTCCTACTTGTGCATGAAATGCTACCAAACAGCATTGCACACTACAGAGAAATCTTTTGTGTTAAGGAAGAGTCAATCGATGTGGCAAACTTCATTGTCATCTGATTTTATGAATTTGCTACAGACACCTCAACCTTCAGCAGCCACCACCCTGGTCTGTCAGCAACTTCAGGATTCCAGACTCCCCACCAGCAAAAAGTGTACAACTTGCTGAAGGCTCAGTGATCATTAGCACTTTTTATCAATGAAGTATTTTTAGATTAAGATATGAATGGTATTTTTAAACATAATGTTATTGCACATTTAATAGACTACGTTATAGTGTGAGAATAACTTTATATGCCCTGGGAAGCAAAAGAAAACAATGAGCATCAAGAAAAAGTAACTGTCATTCTTGTTTGTGTATTACTCTGCTTGTGTTTTTTGCCATTTTTATGGCAAAAACCAGACCAGTCGATTTACTATGACTAATAATGGAAATTAGAGAGTGGGAGATTGGTGTTTGAGTAGGAATAGACATAACAAAATTAGGGGTAATGGATGAAGATAAAGTACGTCCAGAGAGAAAAGAATAGACTTATCATTGTTTGTTATTCGAGGAATCTTGTGAGTCAGCTGAAACACCGTATCTTTTACAGATGATAAATGATTATAATTCAGTTTAAGAAAATGTTGACACCATACTTAGACCAGGACCAGGAGAGAAGTGGATCAATTAATGATTTGCTAGAGTAGAAAAGCAGATAAAAAAGTCATTCCACCCAGAAGGATCAACGTTCTTGAATTTTATCTGTATAAAATGCTACTTTTAAAAAATATATGAATATGATTATGTCATTTCAATATAGTTATGATGGGAATGTTTATCAAATTTGGGGGTTTTATAGTCTCTAAAAGAATTTTGCAAAACTATGGGCTTCCCTGTACATTTTTAAGTTGATATCTCTTTTTTCATGACTTTAAATAGTTGCAAAAAATGTAATTTTCCACATTATATATTTGATAAGTACTTCAAATAGTTTCATCAAAACCTAAAGAGCCATATTTAGTCCATTTCAACTCATAAAAGACACGTGCCATATATTCTAATTGGCAAGTCTTCAATATGAAACTAATTCAGCTAATTAGATTAATCAGCTAATTCAGACACACTGTCTGTTAAAAAATGGGCTGAGAATTTTTCTATTTGAATGGATGTATGTTCTCATGACAAACACCACCCTTCTGGATTGTAGAATGACTACCCGGCATGGTCGCTGCAGTATCATTCATGAGGTGAGTTACCTCAGGGAAGTTTTTAATCTCTCAGTGATATCTTCATCTATAAAATGGGAATATAATAGTGCTTTCCTCAAGGGTCAACATTTACTAAGTACCTTGAATACAGTAAGTATTATATGAATGTGTTAAATAAATAAATTTAAAATGAAAGATAAAAAAAAAAAGAAAACAATGAACATGGCTCCCTTTCTTGCCATGTTGCTTTACCGCAGTGGTGGACCCACACCACAGCACTCTGAGGTGGCCTTATGTCTTGCTCCTTGCTCTCTGCATTGTGTCTGTAAGAAGTGTCCTCAGGTTGAGGCTCTAGTCTATTGATCCTCATTGCTGTATAACATTCACATTTATAAATATACTAAAGACTTTTTAATCCTTCCTAATATTGATGAACACTTGGGCTCTTCTAGTTCCTTGTTTAGCTCTGTTGTAAACAATGTGGTCAAGGAAAATCCTTACGCATCTTGCCAGGGCTCATAGTTTAGTCCCCAATGGCCCTGGTCTCTCCGCTTTCACACCCTCGTATTGTTTGTGGTCCCCTCTCACCTTTAAGCAGGGCTGATTTGTGTGGCTGTCAGCAGTAGGTCCAAGTGATGGGATGGCACTTCACAGACAGGATTATAAAAGTCTATAGAGCTGTCTGGGGCACTCGCTGGCTTTCTCTCTCTGTCTCTCTGCCTCTGTGTTTCTCTCTCTTTTCTTTCTCTGTTTCTTTCTCTTTCATAATTTTTGCTCTGGGGAAAGCCAGCTGCCATGTTGTAACCACAGTTATGGGGAGACCCTTGTAGTAGAGAACCGAGGGCTCTGACCAACAGCTACTGAGGGAGTGAGGCCCCCTAGACAATATGTAAATGACTTTGGAAGAAGAGTTTCCATCAAACCTTGAGATGACTATCCAGTGGTCCTTAAACTATGGCCCATGGGCCACATGTGGCAGTGTGATTGTATTTGTTCCTGTTTTTTTTTTTTTTTTTTTTTTACTTCAAAATAAGATATGTGCAGTGTGCATAGGAATTTGCTCATAGTTTTTTTTAAACTATAGTCCGGCCCTCCAATGGTCTGAGGGACAGTGAACTGGTGCCCTGATTAAAATGTTTGAGGAACCCTGCACAGACCCTCCCTGAAAGTTTCACGGGAAATCTTGAGCCAGAACAAAGCAGCATTTCTCCCAGATTCCTGGCCATAAGAAAACATGTGAGATTTCTTACAGCTCAGTGGTTATGGCACCAGCCATATACACTGAGGCTAGAGGATTCAAACTCACCCCAAGCCTGGTAAACAGTAATAACAACTACAACCAAAAAAATAGCTGGGTGTTGTAGCAGGTACCTGTTATCCCAGCTACTTGGGAGGCTGAGGCAAGACAATTCCTTGAACCCAAGAGTTTGAGGTTGCTGTGAGTTGTGATATCACAGCACTCTACTGAGGTCCACATAGTGAGACTCTGTCTCAAAAAAAAGGAAAAAGAAATCATGTGAGATAATCAATTTGTGTTGTTTTGAGCTTCTACCTTTTGGGATAAATTACATGCAGCAATATATAAAGTTGGTTTCTCTTTGGCATTAGCTTCTGTCTGACATACACATGAGATTAAAATTAGGGGCCCCAGGTTTTGCATGTCTTAAACTTAATTAGATAATAAGAATTTTGCTGAACAGTGTGGTATATGTGATAACGCTTTACTCAATGCCATGAGTCTTTATGGAGCCAATACATGGTTACAGTGCTATGGAACCATGTCTGAGTGTGCCAGTGACTAAGGATTTGCCACACATTTCCCTGTCTTTATTTACATTTAGTTTCCCTCCTTTGTTAAGGAGTTCATCAAGTCCCTTGGTCATTTATCTGCTGCTGAATATATGTTCTCCTTATTAATTTTAACTTTAGCCTGTTGCATTTAGTGAAAAGTGATTATATATATGTATATATATATATATGTAATGTGAAGTACTGATTTTCTTTTTCATCTATACAAATACCAATTTACTGAAAAGTTACATCTATTTTTTTTTTTCCTGGATTACCAAAAATTTTCAGGACAAAAGCAGTTCTGAATGCTGGTTTTAAAACCCAGAGAACTCTTTTTCTATAGAGTTTGACCACATAATTTCTTATTAGCTTGTTAGCATTTGCGAAGGTTTAAAAAGGATTTAATAAGTTTTTGTGAATTTCACATAGAAATTTTCATTATGCTTAGTGAGAGGGTAGGTCTGAATTATTTAATCTTTCACTGCTAGAATACATTTCTACTCCACTATTTCAAGATTTATAGGGGCTTTTGAATTAGATAATATCTAGTCTGTCTAATTTTAGGACATATTAGCTTCAGCGCTCTATCCTATATTAACTGAATAGTAAAACAAGATCTCATAGAAAGTCAACTTCTTTATCATTTAAAAATTAATAAAAATATATGTTAGGTACATAAAGTCATTTGACTGTCAAAAATGAAATTAATAGGCAGTTCTGGCATATTTTAATTATTGACAAAAATGTTGAATAACAAGCCAGCCCAATAACTGTATGTTTTAAAATCATAACTTTTCACTCTGGTTCCTGTGTGTGCAGATGAGCCTGTTGGATCTGCAGGTCTGGTCTAGGAAGTGGCTCTGTGTCTCCATCCTCCATGCACCTGCAGGGCCAGTGGGCTTGTGGGATTGTTGTATTCTGGGCAAAGACAGAACATTTTGGTACATTTCAAGCTTCTGATTGTTTTAGTAAGTATGAAATGTCTGATTTCTGTAAGTACTAAGTTTGACAGTTGTTATCCCTGACACATTACTTGGATAGTTCTTGTTTTATTTTTATTCTGAAGGTACATCCTTATTATTTTCAAACAAATGTTATGGCTTATGATGATCTTTCAATTGTTGGCTTACAGCAATTTTTGCAAAACCGTGGATAAGTAAAAAATTTGCATTAGTTTTTAATATGAGTTTCATTATGGAACCAATGCAGCATAGACAGCTGGAAATATCAACAACGTGTTTGGGAAGGATGTGGCTAATGAATGCATAGCACCTCAGTGGCTGAGAAGTTCCATTCTGGTGATTTTAATCTTGAAAATGAGCCACATGAGCATCCTAAGACCAAGGTGGATAATGATGCGCTGAAAGCCGCAATGGAAGGGAATCCATCTCAACCTGCATGTCAATTAGCAACAAGGTTTGATGTTACCATTTCAACAATATTGGACCATTCGAAACAAACGTGCAAGGTAAAGAAGCTGGATAGACAGGTCTTGCATGAATTAAACAGTATCCAAAGGTACACCGTCTAAAGTTTGCCTTTCTTTGCTGCAACAACATAAAGGAGAGCCATTTATTTCTACAACACAACTTCTATTTTAAGTGTGACAAAAATGGATTCTTTTTGACAACCATGAACATTCAGAACAACGGTTGGATAACTATGAAGTGCCAAAACACAGCACAAAACCAAATAGTCATCAACAAAAGCTAATGGTGTCTGTTTGGTGGTCCAGCACTGGTATTATCCTATGCAGCTTCATGAAATCTAGTCAAATGATTCTAGAGGATGTCTACTATAACCAGCTGCATGAAATGATGAGGGCGCTGTGATTCAGCAATGGAGACTGGCCACTAGACACAGGCCCATCCTCTTGTAAGGTAATAATACAGTCTTGCAAACAACGCTGCTCAAACTACAGAAGCAGGATTTGGAAACTCTCTGTCTTCCACTGCGTTCACCAGAACTTTCACCAACTGAATACCATGTCTTCTTGGTTTTGTGCCACATCTAGGAAGAAAAAATATTCAAGTCTCAACAAGCTGTAGAAAACACCTTTCGTGGTTTCATTGCTCTCCCCGTGTCTTTGCTGCTGTCCTGAACAAACTACAGTTAATATGGAGAAACTATGTCTACAGCTACAGCACATATTTTGATTAATCATACTGTCTCTTGTTTGAGATATAACAAACTAAACTTTTGATTAGAAATTGGACATTTCCTATTTAATGACTTAATATTACTCCTGCCAACATCCATTTGGCCAAGTGTTGTGGACTTAGAAGGATTCTCCCCTTTGGTGGGAAGAACCCCAGAGTTAGATGGTGGGAGGTGAGCACTCAGGGTGGTAAAAAAACAGGCTAGTGATTCAACTTATCCCACATTCTCTAACCCCAGTACGTAGATGCATTTGAAAATGATGCTGTCCCTAGTACACAAGCATGGTTTAAGCAACACATGGGTACTTATCAAAAGTTGTTATATTGGGATGATTTTTTCAATTATATATATGTTATATATATATAGTTTTATATATATAGTTTTTTTTTCTTTTCTTTTTTTTGAGACAGAGTCTCACTATGTCCACCCAAGGTAGAGTGCTGTGGCATCACAGCTCACAGCAACCTCAAACTCTTGGGCTTAAGCAATTCTCTTGCCTCAGCCCCCCAAGTAGTTGGGACTACAGGCACCTGCCGCAACTCCAGGCTATATTTTGTTGTTGTTGTTATTATTGTTTAGCAGGCCAGGTTCAAACCCACCAGTCCCAATGGATGTGGCCAGTGCCCTAACCACTGATCTACAGGTGCCAACCCTCAATTATATTTAGAATATTTACTTTTTTGTGTGTAGGGGGAATATTTGAAGCTACATAAAACATGATTCTTAAAACTCTGTGTATATAATACTATGAAAATATGGTATAAACTTCATGTATATCAAATCTCTTGAAAAATCACTTGCCAATTTAATTGATAGAAAATGCAGACCTACATCAGTGGCATACCAAGTAGTATGTTTATATCAATAAGGAAGAGAACTCTGAATGTTTTATATACAATATATGTTTAGGGCCATTAATCATATATTTTGACCTATATTAATTTTTTGATGAGTCGACATGTTCAAAAGCTGACATTTCCACGTGAGCAATGCTGTGACTACCTGGTGTTCCTTCCATTTGTCTCTTCCTATCTTCCACCGGGCCACACGTGGTGTTGTTTCCAAATCAGAGCACAAACACAGAGAGTCAATACCTTTCCTCTGAAGTTTTAACTGTACAACTGCAGGTGCAAATATGCAGACGTCTTTGGGAAAGGAAAACTTTTCCTTTTTGCTTCTAAAGGCAATTAAAAAGTTCACAGCAAATTTGTGACAGGGGTATTGATGATAATAAAGTTTTCCTAACAAAACTTTTATTTATTTATTTATTTTTGAGAAAGCATCACACTCTGTTGCTCTAGGTAGAGTGCCATGGCATTGTCATAGCTCACAGCAACTTCAAGCTCCTGGCCCCACGCCATCTTCCTGCCTCAGCTGGAGTAGCTGGAACTACAGGCACCTGCTGTAAGACCAAGCTACTTTTTCTATTTTTAGCAGGGACAGGGTCTCACTCTTGTTCAGGCTGCTCTCCAACTCCTGAGCTCAAGCAATCCCCTCCCCACCTTAGCCTCCCAGAGTATTAGGATTATGGGCATGAGCCATCTCCCCTGGCCTCTAACAAAACTTTAAATGAACTTCTGCAAGCAAGAGGCCTATAAGACGTGGAGCAATTGAAGTATATTCAGTGATGCTAGAGAAAGGTGTATTAGATCACAACATTGACCGCTTCACCCAGGAAGTTACTATAAATACACTACAACAAATGCAGTAACATTTAATATAATTACTTATATGTAATATCTTGATTAACAAAACTTTAGCAGCATAGAGCGCAGGAAATGTCCCCTTTAGACACAGAAAAACCTTGAGAAGCCCTGTGCCAGGCTCACAGGAAGGAAGGACCAGCAGTTCAGAAGGAACATAGGGTGGGACCCAGTCAGCACTGTTGCCACCTGGCAGGGGGCTGGTGGTCCTGCCTGGCCTGTAGTTATTAAGAATTTGGTTTCTGGGCGGCGCCTGTGGCTCAGTCGGTAGGGCGCCGGCCCCATATGCCGAGGGTGGCGGGTTCAAGCCCGGCCCCGGCCAAACTGCAACCAAAAAAATAGCCGGGCATTGTGGCGGGCGCCTGTAGTCCCAGCCACTCGGGAGGCTGAGGCAAGAGAATCGCTTAAGCCCGGGAGTTGGAGGTTGCTGTGAGCTGTGTGAGGCCACGGCACTCTACCAAGGGCCATAAAGTGAGACTCTGTCTCTACAAAAAAAAAAAAAAAAAAAAAAAAGAATTTGGTTTCTGGGTGGTGCCTGTGGCTCAGTGAGTAAGGCGCCAGCCCCATATACCGAGGGTGGCGGGTTCAAACCCAGCCCCGGCTGAACTGCAACCAAAAAATAGCCGGGCATTGTGGCAGGCGCCTGTAATCCCAGCTGCTTGGGAGGCTGAGGCAGGAGAATCGTGGAAGCCCAAGAGCTAGAGGTTGCTGTGAGTCCTGTGTACATCATGGCACTCTACTGAAGGCGGTAAGGTGAGACTCTGTCTCTACAAAAAAAAAAAAAAAAAGAATTTGGTTTCTCCTCCTGTAGAGAAACTTAAGGGATAAGGTGTGTGGTCTGAGAAAAGTGGAGAGTTGGAATTAAAACTCGTGCTTTGAGCTGTAACCCCAAGAGGGACTGAACACCTCCAGGCACTGGCCCAGGAAGCTAAGGAAGCAACTTGGTGCTGCTGGACAGCAGGTGAGAAAAAATTTCTCAGGTCAGATATAAATCTGGGGCTTACCCTTGGTTGGAATACAGATTCTCAGTGACTACTAACAGAAAGCCCGGTCTCATGTCAATGCTATCTCCAGGGATCTTCATAGAAGAAACGCTCCACCCTGGCCGATACATGCATTAGAGGTGAATTTTCATCTACACCTTATAACTCCATGGGAAGAACAATCCACCTGCATTGTCAAAGCAGAGCAGGTAGAAATATTAGTATTGTAGGGACCTACGTAAATAGGAACATAAAATAAATATTTAAATTGTTAGGAAGATGAAGTAACCTTAAAGAAAGATATAATACTCTAAAATTCAATATAAAAATACACACTTTAGAAGATGCACACTGATTTTTTTTAAAAACAAGCTATAACTTTCTGAAATGAAAAGCATGGCCATTGAGATATCAGAGGCAGTCCCTGGGTCACAGCAGGGCAGACACGTCTGGAGAGGGAATCACTGTACTGGAACAATCACAAACGGAACCTTCTGGAACACATACAGCACGGTGAGGAAGGCTTTACAGGCATCAAGGCATCTCATTCTCTCATCAAGTCTAAGAGGAGAGGGTTAGTATAATTCTTACTTTAAAGGTAAGGTAGTTGAAGTCCAGAAAGGTCTAGAACTTTCCACGCCCTCCCTCACCAAACTAGTAGGTGAAAGAGCCTTATTCAGACTCCAGATTGGTGCCATGTTGCTGAGTTTTATGAGTATCCCCATCTTTTATTGGTTACACGTGACTTGTACACATATATATGCTTGTGAAATGAGTCACAGGTGTACCGTAGGACTTATGGAACTTAAAGTTTAACCGTGTGTATAAGATATTCTTCAAGTACCAACTCCCTCCATCTTAATGTCACTTGAAAATTTCTGCGGGGGGGCGGGGGTGTGTGTGATTGTTTTAAAAATGACTGTACCTATTGTAGACTCTGTAACAAATGAGGGTTGACATTTTATCACTATCGGTGCTTTTCTGGGTTTCTTCTCTCTCACACCTTTGGCTCTGAATTACTTTCCTTTTCGTTCGGATATATTGCTGTGTTTATCTAGTGCCTGAGGGTAGTGAAATATCTTCGTCATTGTTTGTTTCTAAATATGTCTATTTTTCTTCACTCCTGTATGATGGCTTTTGGGATAAATCTCTAAGTGTATTGGTTTTTCTCTGCACCCCGAGAAGCTCATCTTTTTTCTTCTGGCATCTACATAGCAGGTGAGTAGCCTGCTTTCAGACCTTTGTACTCTAAATGTTCCTCTCTTAGCTTTTATTTTTCTCTTCTTTTTTTATGTTATGCATTTTCACTACAATTTTCTGGGTTTGGGTCAATATTTATTTATCTTTCTTGGAAACCAGATAGTCTATTTGTTTCTGTTTTTGTTGTTTTTTTATTTTTTTTATTTTGTTGGAAGACTTTATTTATAGGAAAATCTACACTAAGTTTTTCTCAATTTCTTCATCTGATGCTCTGGGTAGACACCGCACTGAAACGTCTCACTTGATTGTCTGTTTCTTAGCCCCCGGGGAATGTATTCATGTCTGCTTTCCCTGCTGGGCTGCAAAAGAATGCCCTGTGTCTGTGTAGCAATGCTCCAATTTCTTTCCTTAACTATGATCAGTGCAGAATTTTGGTTTATGTATTGCTTATTATTATTTTTTAGTTCTCCTGGCTGTATTTTTCATGTGAGATTTTTAATTATTTCTTATGTAGACCTTTTCTAGCGGCTTCATTTCTGCCTATTTTTAGGGTCAGAGTTCTTTGCCTCTTTGGTAGCTGTCATTCATGGATTACTCTCTTGGACATGTTAGATGTGCTTATTTTAAGTCTTCCTCAGGCTATTCCACAAAGCAGTTTTACCTGGAATGTTTTCATGGGCCTGATCCTGATTTTGCTACCTGGCTATTTTGTCAATAGTTCTTATTTTATATCTTTTGGGATTGGAGTTTTCAGACTCCTGCTGAGGGGCAGCCTTTTCTCTTTTCTGCTCTTTTACTCTGTGAGTAGAAACACACAGGTCTAGCAGCTTCCTGTTGGGCTCTTCAAAGTCCGGAGCCAGTTCTTAGAATGCTGGTCTGGGTCTCATGCCTCACTGTGTTAAGAACAATAAATAACTAACATTTCTTAGGTTGTAACTTGGTTATAGCTTTCATGTGAAGGTCCTAAGTTAGTTTCATAGTAGGGGTGAATACATGTGAGCCTTAGCAAATGTGGAATGTAAATGTCTTGGCAAAGTAACTAGGAAAATGCAGGAGGGCTATGTCAACTAATGAGATGAAAATGTGTCAAATATTCTATGAACCAAGTGTATGGTGAACCATGATCATATTGATGTACACAGCTATGATTTAATAAAAACAAACAAACAAAAACAAAAAAAAACTAACATTTCTGAGCATGCCCAAGGGTAGGTGCTCTTCTCAGCAGCTCATCTGCATTCCTGTTCTCCCCCTCCCCACTTAATATGAGGGTACAGACAACTAGGTGACAACCTCTGTTTACAGGGTGTGGTCCCGCACCAGGTGCCATTACACCTGCATGGTGCCCCTTAGGAGGCGCACTCTCATCCCCTTCCTCCTCTTCGCCCCCTTTTCTCACCTCCCGGCCCCCCAATTTGAATCGAATTGAGTTTTTCTCTTATGTGGGCCTGTATTAGAGCGTCTGCTGGCTTCCTATTAGTATTGAGTACATGGGATGCTTGCTTTTCCATTCTTGGGATACTTTACTAAGTAGAACGTGCCCCCATTCTAATTTTACATTTAACTCTCTGAAACAGGTGCCCACTGTATCCCCACATCCCAGGTAAGAAACAGAAAGGTTGATCTTCCAAAGATCACTGGGTGGTAAGGGGTCAGGATGTGAACGCAGACATTCTTTAGCAAAGTTATGTCTTCTTAAGATGTCAGCATCACCTGCAGTGTGGAGGACAGAGGGGCCCAGGCGGACACCTGGCTCAGCCCTGAGCGGGCCTGGGTGCGGGGCCTCCAGACTCCATCCGGGCCTCCAGACTCGTTCAGGGCCTCCAGACTCCCCCAGGGGCTCCAGACTCCAACGAGGCGTCCAAACTCCCTCTTGGCCTCACCCCCGCAGCACTGCTCTCAGCCTGAGAGGGAAGCTCTGCGCGTCCACATGGACTGAGCCAACCCCTCTTTTGGGACAGATGTCTTTTCTTTCCTGGACTCTCTCACAACGCACATCCAGCTCCCTGGCCCAGCATCTTGCCACTTCCTGTGCATTTAGTATCTGGCACTTCATTTTAACTTGTGCTGAATGGAGCTGTTTGTAAACCTGCTTCTTTGTTGAAGACTGAGCTTTTTGTGCTGTTTGGACAGACAGGTTGTGACAGCTGCCTCCGTGGCCTTTTCTTCGCTGCCAGGACATCACCACAATTTGGACAACGCCCAGTATCTTTGCTAGTTACACCACCAGAATACTATTTTAAAGTGCAGAAAACAGCAGCAAAAACAATCTTTCAATGTCTCAAACAATTTGGCAGCCTGGCATTTGTGCTGCAGGCGTCTGTGCTGGGAAGGGGTCCAGCCGGGGCTCTGTCCTTACTGAGCTCAATGGCTTTCTGGAGTTGAACCATCATGGATCTTTGGCTCTATTTTTGAGGACTCTCCAAAGATTTTCCCACAGCTTCCTCTCATCCACCAGGTATAGGGAAACATAACCAAAGGTTTCTCAAAGCAGCTTGTCAACCGGGCAGGGCCGGGAGCCCACACCTCTGTGTGATGCTGGCTACCTAAGCAAGTTTATGTCAGGTTACCGTGGAAACATCCCCTGCCAGGCCTTGGCTGGAATGTGGCCATTGTAAGTGACACCAAACTCTTGGCCATCTTCAGTTTTCCTGCTGTAGGGTGAAGGCCTTTGACAAAGAATGCAGATGGTCTCCTGAGTTCCTCACCTCTGCCTTTTTTAGGCTGAAACTATTGCTTTTTGATTTAGCTAGCAACTTCTGCATTTCAAAGAAGTTGCCTTGTGATAGTCCTTCCCATCCTCCTAATCTGCCTTAAGAGCCTTCCTTTGCCCCACTAGCCTTCCAAGGATCATCACAGTACTTATGTGTTTCCAAACACATATTCTGTCCCTGAACTGTGGTAGCTCCTTCTCCACACATGAGGTTACCATTCCAGAATATTCTTCAGCACTTAAATAGGATCTACTTCTAGAAATGTATCTCCCACACCATGGCCTCATGGACACCCAGTCATCCTCCCACACATCCTCAGAGCCTGTGGGTTTTCCTGCATGTCAACTGCAGGAACAGCAGTGTTCTCAGCCCCAGGACTGTCTCATTTGAGGGCGGGGGGTGCCGAGGGACGCTGCTGATGTTGGGGCAGCCTTTGCAATTCAAACATAGGAACCTAGGAGCCTTGTAATTTGGGGGGAAATTGAAGCAATCTTTATTCCTACCCCATGAAATTCTTTCCTGGTAGTGTCCAGACTAGCTAGCTCTCTAAACACCTGTTCAGAAATCACATTATATATTATTTGAATTAGCCTGCATGATCAAATAATCCTTTGGTTTTTCTAGCCCAGGAGTGATCCTATGGGAGTCTGGCCTGAACAGCAAATAGTTACTATAAAAAAGGATGTTTTCTTGCTTCCCAACCCTAATAATACACTATGTCACAAATCTACTGCTTATACCCAGAAGAAAATTTGAAGTTTGGGCAGTGAAATTTACAGAGACCTAATACATTAGCTTATAATTAAAGTGTTCATTCCCATCTGATATCTGTCTAAGCAACATACAGAACTTGGAAATGTTTCCTTACCTTTCCAACTTCTTATATTGAGAAGTAACTCCTCATCTTATGGAGTGAATATTGTCTGTTATAACCATCATTTAAGCTGACAGCTTATTGATAATTGTTTGAAAGTAGAATTGACTACTCCTACAGAGGACAGGGGCATTTTTCCATTTCTAAGACGACCCCTAGTCTGTGGTCACTATGATGTGATCACAGTAGATATGTTAATATTCAATGGGGGATGATATAAATATATCTGCAAATTTCTGATACCAGCTGTATTATTTGTTTAAATTTATAGTTTAAAGTAAACTATGGGAGTTTCAAATAAATGCACATTTATTTTAACAATAGAATCATTGATTTGAGATACGAAGTTTTCCGGCAGTGCCCAAGAAAAAGGAAAGCCTTTCGGGGCAGCTTTAGAGAAAGAAAGGATGAAAACAAGCTATTGCTGTGAAATGGCTCTTTGAATTTGTTTCACCTTGCAGTATGATGTCTTTATTCTGTGATTTTTGTCATATTTCCATCAAAGGGGCTTAAAAACATTTAGACTGCAACGAACCAGACCCACAAAAACTCATCTAAACCCAAAAGACCAGAGAGGTGAATTGAAAAGTAGCCATGCTCTCAAATTGAGAAGGAGCTAAGTGAAGAATTACAGGAGCATTTTTCCCTGAATGCTGCCAAAAATGAAGACACCATGGCAAGCCAGCATGAAGCCCCGTATAACCAAGGTTGGGAGGATCTCAGGGATCCTTAAAATGGTTTTAAGGCATTTTGAACCAGCAATGGCAAACCATAATGACTTAAAAGCCTGAGAGAAAAAAACAAAAAAAAAACAAAAAAAAACTTTCACATAAAATAGACTTATTTACTTTTTAAAGTCATTTGATTTTTCATTCGATTTTGCTTATTCTCAACTTATCCCCTCAATTTATTACAAAAGATATTTGGGAAGAGATTTAAAATTTTCGCTATAAAGGCTGGGCATGGTGGCTCACGCCTATAATCCTAGCACTCTGCAAATGCCAAGCTGAAGGAACAGATTACTTGAGCTCAGGACTTTGAGAGACCCGTCTGAGCAAGAGCAAGACTCTGTCTCTAGTAAAAATGATAATAAAGAAAAACTAGCTAGCCTTTGTGGCAGGTGCCTATAGTCCAAGCTACTCAGGAGGCTGAGACAAGGGGATTGCTTGAGCCCAAGAGTTTGAGGCTATTGTGAGCTTTGATGATACCAGTGCACTCTAGCCTGGCCAATAGAGTGAGACTCTGTCTTAGAAAAAGAAAAAAATCATGCTATACATTCACTGAAAAATAGTTAAAGATGTGACCTTACAGAGAAAATAAAGGTTGGAACAATTAGGACCAGCGATGAAAATAATATACAACGTAAGTCATTTATTTCTAAGAATAATACAAATGGTCAGTAATTTGGCCTTGAACTTTGAAGCGGTCCATACAAAAAAGGAAAGGAAAGAGTAATATGACTTAGTGCTTTCATAAAGGAAAGTTAACTGCTGAGAAGACAGATGTTAAAATCTGAGACATGGTTCTTCCGTAGGTCATGTTCATTGGGCAAGGTTTTATTGTTACTTTGCAATTATTCCAATGCTATATCTTAAAAAAACCTAATAATTGTTGGGATATTATGAAACTCATGCCCCAGATTTTCATTTCTGCAGCCACGTATTCTCCATAGAGTGTGCAGGGAACACTTTGAGAGCCGCTATAATGGGGGCAAACCACATCACGCCAGGTGTTCATTCCAGGTTTTCTGAGTCATAGCTGACTCAAGGTTCATGGCTCACCAAAGTTAAAGGATAGCAGACATGATTTGATTTGAGTCTTTTACATTCTTATTTATCATTTATAATCTTAATCTTGAAGCATACATGTATATTGCATGACTATGAATGAATATTGCAATGACATTCTAAAGGTGGTGTGGTTAATGAAATAATAAATAATTTAGAAAGAACTACTGTTTTAAGGGTAAGACTGGAGCCAAAGAGAGAAAGAATTTATAGTCACTAATTAACCCTGGTGTGTGTTTTCCCGCCATATACATAACGAAAAATTTCTGTGGCAAAAACAATTGTGGCAATTACCGTTCATTTCTTAAACAGGAAATGGTGCATTTGGAGATGTCTTCTCCCTTCTTCCTGCCTCCTCTCTTTGCATTTTGGAGACTCCCTGTGGACCCTGACCACCTTCTCCTCCAAGGTCATGTAGCTTCCATGCAGGTGCCTTCTCCTGGCAAAGCTCCACCTTGTCAGCACTGTTGGGGACTCAGCCACCTTTGAATGCCACCCCCTTTTCTGTCCAATATGGCCACATTCTTTTGCTAGACTTGGTGTCCATTGTCTGAAGTGAAGACACCACACCAGTGCCTGGTTCTCCGTGGTCCAGCCTGATGCACAAGGGGCTAAAATGTTCATTTTTGGAGCTGCTGTCACTGTTGCAGCAGCGAAGAGAGAGGGGTCTACTCCTCAAGTGAAAATGTATGCGAAGTACTGATTTAACTCTATGCTCTAGCTTAATACATTTTAGAAATGTAATAGAAAAGTCTTTGTTCAGGAAAACTAACGACAAATGTCAAGAGCTTCTACTCCATACCCTTATCTTGATTAAGTAATGTTCCCAGTTCTCAACTGGTGCAAGAATCTGCAACAAAATAGAACCATTAGCCTCTGTGAAATCTCGGCAGGAGAGCACTGACCAGCAGCTGTCTGCACTGAGTGTGACCCACTTCACTCCAGGTGAGGACAGCAGTAGTGGTCTCTGGTTTCCCTCAGTACAGGGACCATCCTAGGACACCCCTCAACGCCACTTGTGGATAGGGGTCCCCCACAGGCTGTGATGTGGTGAAGGTCATGGCTTACGATGAACGGCTGACCTCCGTGGATGGTTTCTGACTAGACTCTATCTCTTAATTCCTTTAAAGTCTTAAGAGTGTTGCTGTGATTAAGGGCAAAACCATATTTTCAGTCTGTGCTCACCCTCCTATTTAGAAACCATATGTCCCATAATTTCATCATTTGCAGAGGATTATTTTTAACCCTGCCCTTACAAGTAGCCTGGCACCAAGAAATCCCTTATTACATACTTACATTATCCAACTGCAGCAGCACTTCTGACTAACTTATGTCCCTTATATCTCAAGACTGACCTAGCCCACAGTGCTTGAATGAGACTCCTGTAAGCAAAGGCTGGCCACATGGGTGCTAGGCACCTTGGGCCTCAGTTCTCTGTCGCAACTACATAAATGATCATGCGAGACACAGATTGACAGTACAGGCTGCAAGAGGTGAGGCTAACCACAGGTGCAGGATCACACTGGGCACGTCTTGCAGAGTCCTTTTATTGAGAAGATACATAATAGGTGGAAAGATTACCAAGCAAAGATATGCAGGGGCTGCGTGCTCGGGGAGATGATCTCAGAGGTGCCAACAGAGTATGTACTCAAGGAAATGATCTTCAAGGGTGGTAAGGAATGATCTTTAAAATACTAAATGCAATTTTTCTCCACTAATCCTTCAAGGAACTGCCATAAAATGCTTAATGTTGAACATTAGCCTTGCTACTACAGACTGAACTTTGCTCCTCCAGGATTACTGAGTTACTTGGTGGCTTGCCTTCCAAGTCACAAGAGATTTCCAGGCTTGCCAGGAGAACATCTTGTTCTCAGTAATTCCTCAGATGAGTTATGATATTGGTGACTATTGCAGTAAGTGTATGTTTAATCCTTTACGGTTCTCCTTCTGACAAGTGGGAGATAAATATGGAAACCGCATTATAAAATTTCTGTGAATATTAAAGAAACACACCTTAATCTGTTTTGGCACATAGTAAGTTCTCGAAAACATCTGTTTTTCTTATGTTTATGTTTATGATTATCATTATCATTACTATGTACTGAAAGGTGGTGAGCCCTAGGGTTACTCTGACCCAGGCTCTCAGACTGCAGAGAGCAGCCTGTGTGTTTCTCTTTGTCTTTCTTAGCCATGAATAGCATGACAATAGTTTCTACTTAAATCTATTATTAAAATCTAATTCAGGATGCCCTGAACTTGAGCTCCAAAGAAAGGTAACTCTTAACCAAATTGTACTCTGCCTGGGAGTATACATAACACAAAGGTTAATTTCTGATGCATAAATACCAGGGTCCACCAGGGCTCTGCCTTAGCAATCAATTTCTTTAAGCAGAGACCTTCTGTCCCTGATCTGGAAGAGAGATTGTCCTGAAAACTCCCACAGGTGTGGGAAACCCAGGAATCTGGTGTTGGTGGCTTTTCGTCCAGCATCACCTCTCCCTTCTTAGACAGTGTCTCCTGACAAATGCATGGCTTGCTTTTTCTGAATGTCTTTTTGTGGGCTGCACCTTAGTGAATCCCTGAGGACAACACTGTCTGTCAGGACTTTCATTTCTCCCCACCCCAGGAACTCTGGAGCAGACGGTGGTGGTGATGACCTGGATGCTGCTGTCTTCACATGCTGTTGGCACCACTGACCACAGCACCTGGCACCTCCAGGCACACAGAGACTGAACTCAGTGTTCTTCCTCGGCTTCTTGTAAGTAAGACCTCTGAGATGGTGAAGTTGGATTTGCCAGGGGACGGGCCTGAGTGGCTGCTGGGGAGAGCTCCTGCTGCCATTGCACTGACCGGCCTCCATGCTGCCTGCCCTCTGCTCCTTCCATGTGGGCACGTGAACTTGCCTGCCTCTGACAGTGAAGGGTTTGTCCATTCATTTTGCTGCTCCCTGGCAGAGGCATTTAGTGATCTGGCTCCAAGTGTCTTGAGGAAAGTCTTCAGCCTCTATAGCCACATCTGCATCAGCCTCTCCTCAGGCACCGTTGTCTTACAAACAGGAGTAAAACTAATAGATTTGAGCAGAGAAGGGATTTATTAAAGGATGTAAGGTAGCTTAGTCAATCTTCAGAAGAGACAGAGGGATAAAATTCAGGGACATACCTCAGAAGTCATCCAGTTTGTCCCACTGGCTTGTACCCAGGTGGCAAAGAATGGGTACATATTTTCTAGAAAGTCAAAGACTTGAGCTTGGTTCCAAGAGGCACACATTTCTCATGATTCTTTGCAGCCCCAGATCTCTGTTCTTCCATAAAGCCTCCTTGCATCAATGGGGAAGGATTTGGAGGGGCCTCATGCACCGTAGGATCGACAGGCAGGCTGGGGTTCTGGCCCTTGAGCAGAACTTGTGATGTTTGCTTCCTTCTCAGCATGGGTGCTTCACTTCTTCTCGACTTGCTTTCTATATAAAGTTAATTTGTTATCTGATCACAACACGAAACCACCCCTTGGCCGTGCACGGGGGTTCCTAGCACTCTTGCAGGGAAAGGCAGCAGGATCCCTTGAACTCAGGAGTCCGAGGTTAGCCTGAGCAAGAGGGATACTCGTCTTTACTAAAAATAGCAAAACTAGGCTGATGGTGTGGCCGGCACCAGTAGTCCCAGATATTCCAGAAGCTGAGGCAGGAGAATCACTTGAGCCTAAGAGTTTCGGGTTGCTGGGAGCGAGGCTGACGCCACTGTACTCTATCCAAAGTGCAGATCACCTGTTATTGGAGCAACTTGTTTTAAGTTTTCTCCACATTTCCTGTCAAAGCTGGACTCAGTTCTCCCAGCTCCTCCCATTGTGGCAACAGTGTCGTGGAGTGGCCAGTGTTCTGTCCTGGACTTCCAGGAATTGTTCTCTGCTGGTAACTTTGTGAATGATCCTACAGGACACAGTTAATTAAAGACCTTGGTAAAGTGGAAAAGTCCACCAGCATGTAAAGTTTTCAAGTTCAGAGGCAAAAAAAGAAACAACCATGGTTTTTACCCAATAGATGATGATGATGGTGTTGAATGACGGAAAATACTTTGCAAGGTTTACCTGGATTAGATGCTCTGAAGATGCCATCTGAAAACACATGGGTTTTTATCAAGTGTTAACTACGTGTTACAAATATTATACAGTAAATATCAGGAGATTTTTCGATAGAAAGTGTCCCTTAGAGATTTTTTTTAAATGATGACACTTGGCTATGAAATTGTGGTGAGCAGATTTACTAGAGACAGGAAGATGCACCTTTAACAAATCACAGAGACAGAAAGATGGCATTTTTGACAAATCACATGAAGAGTTATGACATTCAAAATGAAAATTGAAATTCATCTAAATTACTTTATTTTCCATAAAATAGAGTAATGCCTCCCTAGTTAGTTTTATAACCATGTTATGAAGTATGTACTTCATTAAGATTTCATAAATTATATTATGGAAATACAGCTGCAACCATGCCTTATCAATACATTTTTGGTAGACATTATTGTTTTAGTGGAAATATACTCTATTAACATTTATGGTTCTAGGGCTTTATTCACCTGCTTGATATATTAGCTTGGATGCTATGAGACAAGATGAGGTTGCATATATTACATTTCTAATTATTTTTCAAAATCTTTTAATTTAGGAGGAATCCCAGAAGGTATGCAAATATATAGTTTCTGACATTTCCCCAACAGTAAGCTGAAAAATCCACTGAGTAAAATTTTCCAACTTTTTTAAAAAAATTATTATCCTCTCTGTAAAGCTGAATGTCAACTGAATTAGGTGAACTTATTGTTGCCACCCATCTCCTATAAATATTGTAAAAAGAAGATAACTTTACCAGAATGTGGCCTGTGATGACTTCCTTTTTTCCAATCTTTCACTGTGACATCTTGAAAGATGGAATTAAAAATTCTTTACTAAGAATAATGTCTTCCATTAGTTATTCTTAGTAAAGCATCACAAGAATGGAGAAGCATGAATCCTATGTACTCAATTTTGATATGAGGACAATTAATGACAATTAAGGTTATGGGGGGGGAAGCAGAAAGAGGGAAGGAGGGAGGGGGGTGGGGCCTTGGTGTGTGTCACACTTTATGGGGGCAAGACATGATTGCAAGAGGGACTTTACCTAACAATTGCTATCAGTGTAACCTGGCTTATTGTACCCTCAATGAATCCCCAACAATAAAAAAAAAAAAAAAAATTCTTACTTCTAGGGCGGCACCTATGGCTCAACAGAGTAGGGCGCCGGCCCCATATGCCGGAGGTGGCAGGTTCAAACCCAGCCCCCGCCAAAAACTGCAAAAAAAAAAAAAAATTCTTATTCGTAGTTTGGGGAATTAAACATGAGTGTCTGACCATGAAACAAACGCTGCGGTATCTAAACATGACCCTTCAATCTCCCACTCCTCATTCCTTCATTTATGATTTAATTGAAGAAGCCATTCATTCCAGTTTCCTGGTTTCATAGCCAAGGACACTGAGATTTAAGAGCTGAAGTGACTTATTTAAAGTCACGTGACAAATTATGGGCCACCCAGGTTTGTAACTCTTCCTTAGACGAACAGAAAACCCGTCTTGCCAGATTGTGAGCCCATAAGGTATATAAGTCCAAGGAGGTGGACATACGCCCTGCCATCACTGACAGTATGGAGAGAGAGCGTAGGAGGTCTGACAACTAAATTTGTGAACTTGCCACAGTGCTCTTACACTGGCAGCACTGTGCAAACAACTCCGTCAGGTTTCAGAACCCGATGTGTCAGAGTCTCACAGCTGTTCATGTCAACGTGGGGAGGTGTCTTGCTGAGTGGTATTCATTAGTGCTGTGGCACGTTTTTTGTGCCATACAATAATAGCTCTGATGGTCATTCAAGTAAAAGAGTTTCAAAATTGCTTTGAAGGGTGGACTAGGCACTGGCATTAGTGCAGAGCTTCCTGAATGGGGGTGCTTCAAACATGACGATGGTGATATTCAGCAATGAGGTAGGTAGAATTTTTTTCTAGGATGAGTTCTTGAACTTAACTGTCAAATCTTGTGTGTGTCTCTCTCTCTATCTATGTATCTGTATCACTGTATCAGTATATCATATTAATAAAATATCCAAAGAAACAATCTTAAAGTGCTATTAAGAGTAAATATTCCCTCCCTATATGTCTTGTAACATAGTCATTTTGTAAACATACATATCTTGGAGGTGAGGTGCCCATCCTCCACGTGGAAGCTATGGAGAAAAATGTCACACGGTATCCATCTAGAATTTGTGTAATTTAAAATACAGTGCAATAATTTATAGACTTTTTTTTTTTTTTGCAGTTTTTGGTGCAGGCTGGGTTTGAACCCGCCACCTCCAACATATGGGGCCAGTGCCCTACTTCTTTGAGCCACAGAATAATTTATATTTTTGACTGGACACATTTTTCTCAATTTGATACCTAATTATTTTCAAAAGACCAGTGCTATTGTTGACAATGTTTACAAATATCACAGGAGTCTCGGAATAAAAAGAAAACACCATCTTCAGAGTTGGGCTACTTTTCTCTCATTATTGTAATTCAGAAATGATGAGCTGGGCCTGTGTAAATAAAATTATAGAGAAATAAAATAGGGTACCGGAAATAAGTTTCAACACATTTAATGATACCATCAGTTTCTTCATAAAACCTCTCATGAAATAAATTGCTCACTGGTTTTCTCCAGTAAATTTGTAATATGCTATGAAGTACTACCCAATTGTTTTAGAAAATTAATAAACAAAACTGCAGCAAAACTTGGCAATGCACTTTTTATTGTTATTTTTTTAAAAAAAACAATTCACACGGTTTATTTTTTTTTTCATGTATACATTAATGCCTTTATGGGGTACAATGTGCTGATTTTTATATATACATTTAGAAATGCTTACATCAAACCAGCTAATATAGCCTTCCCCTCACTTACTTACTGTATTAAGACATTTACACTCTATACTTAATAGATTTGACATGTTATTTTAATGTGTGTTTTAACTTCTAATTCCTTATTGAGGTACCAGCTATTTAAAACAAAAGAATTTCAAATTTATCGTCTCTAACACTAACAAGTTCCTCTTTGCAACGCTCCCTGCCGCAGGCCTGGCTGGCCCTCCCGTGAGTGCACCACCATCTGTGTGGTTAATGAAGCCAAAAATCCCTCGGCCTCAGTCTTGCTTCCTCTTTTTCTCTAAATCTAGGATAAATGCATGCCCTGATTTCCACCTCTCACCCTGACCTGGTGATAATCACCTCATTTTATTTTAAAAGTGTGTGGTTTGGACAGTAAACGGTCTGATAGCTCTTGCTGTCTCCTAAATCTGTTTCTTCACCAGCCCAGCAAGAGTGACCCACAAAATGCCAGTCTCAACTGCCCAGTGTTCCTTCACCATTTGTCACTACCGTGGCTCAGGCCTCTGTCATCTTGAACCGGAACTGGAGCCACCTCTTGTGCGTTCCCATGTTCCTCTCACCGGTTCTGGAAGCAGCATCCAAAGTGCTATTTAGCAAATGTAAACCACTTCCCTCAACCCCTTCCATTTCGCAGAGAAAATCCATCTTCCTTGCTATGGCCACACCTTCAGTCCCTGTGCTTTATCCAGTGTCCCCAGAAAGCCAGGCTTCTTTCTGTCCCCAGCTGTCCCCCTTAGTTCCAGGAGCCCTGGTACCCCAGGCTCTGTCTTCTGGCATTTGTGTGGTCAGCCCTTTCTCTCTGTTCTTGTCTTAGAACAAACGCTGACCCCTCAGAGACACCTTCCTCGCCACCCAACACAAACAGCCTACTCCCTTCACCAGCCTCTGCCTCCAAGCTAGCACCTCCCCTCCTAGCAGGATCAGATCCTCAGCCAGTTTCCTTCGTCAAAATTTCCTTCTTCCAAATCAGGGTATAGTTTACAAAAACTATATATATTAAAAAAAAAAAGTAATCCTCATCATTCCCCTCAAAATTCAGGACTTGAAATGATATTCATTAAATGTCACAAAGTGATAATAAAAATGTTACTGTTATTATAAACTAATAAGCAATGTAACCAGCATGGTTGATCCTTCACAAACTTGAATGTCAAACAAGGGCCCATTCATTGTCTCCACATCAAAATAAATCAGACTTTCTGCCACTACTTTGCTGTGATGGCAGCAATTTCAAATACAGTCATTTACCTGTCCCTTATCTGAGTGGGGAGTTTGGGCGTTAGCAGGATTTGGGGCTCCACCTTCCCAGGAAGCTGGGTGAGTCACCCTTCCTTACTCTGGGAGCCCCAGCACCCAGGTCTCCACCTTTCTGTTTGTCGCTCAGGATTTGTACCCTTCAGAGGCCTCCCAGTCCCTCTAGAGGGCTAGTGAGCCGTGCGTGGTCCCTGCTGCGGGGAACCCCTTCTTTTCCCATCCCATTTCTATCTCTACTACATCTTTTTAGGATGATCTCTTTGAATGTCTCAGAAAACTGTATCAGGGACAGTGCGGTGGCACACACACAATCCCAGTACTTTGGGAGGGTGAGGTGGGAAGATCACTTGAGGCTATGAGTTTAAAGCCAGCCTGTGTGATATAGTTTAATACCCCATCTCTACCAAAAAAAATATATATGTGTGTGTGTGTGTGTGTGTGTGTGTGTGTGTGTAGTGGGCACCTGTAGTCCCAGCTCCTTGGGAGGCTGAGGTCAAAGGTTCCTTAAGCCCAGAAGTTTGAGATTGCTGTGGGCTAGGCTTACACCACTGCACTCAACTCCAAGTGACAGAGCAAGATCCTGTCTCTTAAAAAAAAAAAAAAAGAAAAGAAAAAAGGCAGCATTTTTTATCCTGCTGTTGAAAATTCCATCTTAACAAAAGTTTCCAGGCTTTGCCAGTTCTCTGGCAGTTTGTGCCTAATAACCCTTTCTCAGAAGAATGACTAAACTGTATATAATCAGAAAGGAAACAAATTTTACTGTGATACAAGTTTAAAAGTGCTTCTTTATTAACCACATTAAATACAATCTAATAATGGTAATACTAATTACCATGACTTAATTAGAACTGCTTAATGTAATAACTGCCCCAATTACAGTGATAAGCAAAACAATATTTTGACATATCTGCAATAACTTTACATAAATATTAAAATATTTAAAAATTGTGCACATTGTATTGGTATGTCAAAGCTACTGTGATTTTGATTTATATCCATATTTTTAAAAGGCCTAAATTTCAGTTAGAAGTTGGTGAAACAGAAGACATTTTTCTTCTCCTCCAAGTTCACAGACCCCTCCCACCCCCATTAAGAACCTGACTTACTAAATGCTACCCGTAACATCTACACTATGGTCAATAGTTTATCTCAGAAACAAACAGTCCTGATTTATTCTTGAAGACCCAGTTTTGGGTGCAGTGATCAGTACTTCTCTCCCGGGCTGGGTCTTTCCAGCCATGCACACCACGGGGAGCCCAACCTGCCCACTTTGCCCAACCAGTACAATTAATCTCTGTCACCAGATCTGGAAAATACACTATTTTGTTTCTAATTTGATGCTGGAAACTTTCCTAAGTGCAGGTTTAGATCATATAGAAGAATGTGAGCCATCTCCTCCATGCTAACCTAATTTTTATTGCTGCTGAGTGCAAGTGATATGTATGAATGAATGAAAAGTTTAGACTCATTTAGATCCTCTCCACATCCTTGCATGCTCAGAACTGGCTCTGACAATCTTGGATGCTTAGGTAAGACCAGGTGAAACCATAGCACTATGCTGAAAATCAGGGCTGGAGTGGTGATCTCACTCTGTCTATGCCACTATTTTGGTGTCAGTCCCAAGCTGTTTTGAGCACTATGGCCTTGTAGTGTAGCCTTAAGTCTGGTAGGCTGATAACCCCCCAGCTTTGTTTTTATTGCTAATAATGGCCTTGGTTATACCAGGTTTTTTCTGGTATCATACAAAATGAAGAATTATTTTTACATTTTTTTCATTTCAACCTTAAAAGTATGATGTTGGTATTTTAATGGAAATTGCATTGAATCTGTATATTGCTTTGGGAAGTATAGACATTTTCACAATGTTGATTCTTCCAGGCCAGGAGCATGGTATATTCTTCCATTTGTTAATATCCTCTGCTATTTCTTTTTTTTTTTTCTTTTTTCTTTTTCTTTTTTTGCAATATTTGGCCAGTGCTGGGTTTGAACTCACCACCTCTGGCATATAGGGCTGTCACCCTACTCCTTTGAGCCATAGGTGCTGCCCCTATCCTCTGCTATTTCTTTCTTAGTGTTTCTTCATTTCATTGTAGAGGTCCTTCACCTCTTTTATTAGGTATATTCCTGGGTATTTTTGCTTCTGTTGATATAGTGAATTACATTTATGGATTTGTGAATGTTAAACCAGCCTCGCACCCCTGTGACGAAGCCCACTTCATTGTGATGTATGATTTTTTTTTTTTTTAATGTGTAGCTGTAATCTACTGGCTAGGATTTTATTGAGAATTTTTGCATTTATATTGATTAGTGAAATTGATCTGAAATTCTCCTTTTAGTTGGGTCTTTTACTGATTTTGGTAACATGGCAATTTTTGCTTCATAGAATGTGTCGGGGAAGATTCCTTCCTTCTCAGCTTTTTTGAATAATTTCTAAAGTATGAGTATAAGGTCTTCTTTGAGGGTTTTATAGAATTCTGGTTTGAAGCCATCTAGACCAGGGCATTTTTTTTGTTGGGAGATTTTTTGTATTGTTTCTTTTATCTCAGTGCTTCAAATTGGTCTGCTAAGGAGATCTATTTCTTCTCAGTGAAGTCTAGGGAGAGGGTGTGATTCCAGGTATTGATCTATTTCCTCCACATTGTCATATTTCTGGACATAGAGTTTCTTATAGAACTCAGAGATCATCTCCTGTGGCTCTTCAGCATCTGTTGTTATTTCCCCTTTATCATTTCTGATTGAAGATATTAGAGATTTTACTTTTCTATTTCTAGTTAATCTGGCAAGTGGTTCATCAATTTTATTTATTTTTTCAAAAAAGCAACTTTTTATTCTGTTACTTTTCTGAATGATTCTTTTGTTTTCAATTTCATTAATCTCTAATTTAATTTTGGTTATTTATTTTCTTCTGCTGGGTTTGGAATTAGTTTGTTCTTCTTTTTCCAATTCCATAAGATGGTTTGTGAATTTTTTGATGCTCTCTCATTCTGGTTTTCAAATGTAGTCATCCAATGTGATAAATTTTCCTCTGAAGACTGCTTTTACTGTATCCCCCAGATTTTGGTAGTGTGTGTCCTCATTGTTGTTGTGTTTAAGAAATTTAACAATTTCCTCTTTTTTCTCTTCCTGAATCCAACTATTATTCAGCCTAAGGTTATTTAATTTCCATGTGTTTGTGTGGGGGGGTGAACATTTTTGTTGGAGTTGATTTCCATCTTTATTGCCTTATGGTCTGAGAAGATACAGGGTATAATTCTATTCTTTTAATTTTGCTGAGATTTGATTTGAATCCTAAGATATGTTCTATTTTGGAGTATGTACCTTGAATGATAAGAAAAATGTATATTCTTTAGCTTTAGGATGGTGTGTTCTGTATATGTCTATTAATCCCATTTGTTCTAGGGTCACATTTAAGTCCTTTGTATCTTTGTTTACTTTCTGTTTTGAGGATCTGTCCAGTTCTGTCAGAGGGGTATTAAAGTCCCCAGGTATTAAGATGTTATGGAATATCATATAGCTCAAACAATTCAAGGTCTGTTTCATAAATCTGGGAGCATTTAAGTTGAATGTGTAAATATATAAAATTGAAAGTCTACTCATTTTATTGTTCCCTTGACCAGTATGATGTGTCCATTTTTCCTTTTCTTAACTTTAGTTGCTTTAAATATGCCTGTATCTGAGAATAAGATTGCAACCCCTTCTTTCTTCTGATTTACATTTGTTGAAATATCATTTTCCATTCATTAACTTTGAGTCTTGATTAGTCCTTCAAGGCCAGGTGCATTTCCTGGAGAAAGCATATGGATGGCTTATGCTTTTTTAATCCAATCAGCTAGTCTGTGCCTCTTCAGTGGGGAATTCAGTCCATTGACATTTATTGAGATAATTAATAAGCATGGTGGAATTATATTCATCTTGTTTTGTAAGTTCATTGTGTAGTTTTATCCTTTACAACATGGTGGAAGCTATGTTTTGATCTTCAGCTTCTAGGTGTTTACCTTGCTGGTGGTCCATTGTGATAATCGGTGTTGAGAATAGGTCTAAGTATTTCCTGTACAGCTGGGCTTGTTGTGGTGAATTTCCTCAATGTTTTTATATCTGCAAAATATGTGATTGCTCCATCAATTTTGAAGCTGATTTTAGCAAGACACAGAATTCTGGGATAAAAATTGTTTTATTTAAGAATGTTGAAGGTGGATGACCATGCTCTTCTGGATTGGAAAGTTTCAGTTGAAAAGTCTGCTGTCATCCTAATGGCTCTGCCTGTGTAGGTCAGTTGGTGCTTACTCTTGGCTGCTTGCAGAATTTTCTTTTTCATCTTGACTTTGAACGGGTTCATTACCATGTGTCTTAGGGAAGCTCTGTTAGAGTTGAGATGATCCAGGGTTTGATATCCATTTCAAAGGAGTGTGTCAGGATCTTTAGTAAAACTTGGGAAGTTTTCATTTTTGATAGTCTCAGTAAGGCTTCCATTCCTTTGGGACAATCCTCTTCCCCTTCATGGATCCCAATTATTCATATGTTTGAGTGCTTCATGGAGTCTCATGGTTCTGTAAGCAACTGTTCTGGTTTCTCTCTCTAGGTTTCTGTGTCTTTAACTACCTGAGTTAACTCAAAAACTTTATCCTCTGTCTCTGAGCTTCTTTTTTCTCTGTGGTCTAATCTATTTTTGATGCTTTCTACTGAATTTTTACATTTTTTTATTGTCTCCTTCATTTCCTGAAGCTCCACCATATCCTTTCTATATTCCACATATCTCTTGTCTGTCTTGGTTCAGTCTTTCCATTTTCTCATCCATTTCCTCTATAGTTTTCACCACCATATTTTAAATTCCCTTTCTGTCAAATCCATTAATTCTTTATAGTTGGAATCTTATGTATTAGCTGCCTCATTGTCCCTTGGAGGAGTTGCTCTGCTTTTATTTTTCATGTTGCCTTATTTTTTTCTTTTCATTCCTCCTCATATGTGCTTTCTTCTTGTTCACCTCTTTGTCTTCTTTTTCCTTGTCAATTTCCTCTTTGCTTCAACTTACCTTGTCTCAGAGCTTAGGTATTGTAGTGACTTCTTAGTATAAGGCCAAAAGGAAGAGAAGCATAAAGAGCAAGCAGTTGAAAACAAAAGGAAAAGAAAGAAAGAGGAAAAAGAAGGGAATAGAAAAACATAAGAAAAAGAAAGGGGGATGAAAGAAAAGAAATGAATAACAGGAGAGAAATAACATAGGAAGAGAGGATGAGAGTGATACAAGAAATGGTATTGATAGGAACAGTGCTAAGGCCATGCCTGTAACTCAAGGATTTTGAGAGGCTAGGCTGGGTGGGTTTCTCGAAATCAGGAGCTCCTTACTATCCTGAGCAAAGTCAGAGTATTCCTCTGCCAAAGATAGGAAGAGAAAGAAAAGAGCAAAAATAAAAATCGAGTAGGAAAAAATAAATGAAAAAGAAAAAAAATTCTGCAGTGTGGACTTGCTAACACTATCTTCCCAGAGCCAAAGGTAGAAAAGCTCCCTAACCCATGATCTCTTGGCCTATTTGAGCCAGACTATTGCTGTGACTTCCCTGCCAGATCACAGCCATGCCATCCCAACTCTCAGTGAAAAAAGAAAAAGAGAAAAAAAATTAAGAAGAAGAATAGATAGTGAAAATTAAAAATACAGTTGTATTAAATAAAAGAGAGAGGGGCAGAAAGAAAAAGGAAAGTAAAAAGAAAGACCAAAAAAAGGAGCAGATATCTTAGCTGTTGCATGAATGATGTATGTCAGAAAAATGAGAAAAGTAGAAAAGTCTCTATCAAAAGATAGAATGGAGAGAAGTGAAATAAAGAGAATAAAGACTAAAATACCATAATGAAAAATACAGAAGCCCTTGCTCTTGATGAAAGTAAAAATGGAAGTTAAGACCAAGCAGACAAATTAGCAAAAACAAAACACAACAAAGCAAGACAAAAAAAAGCTCAAATAGCCAAAAGCAGCAACAGAAAGAAGGAAAAAAATACTAACAAAAAGAAATGTATATATACTTTATATATATATACACATATATATGTATATATATTTCTTTTGTACTTTATAAATATATATGTGTACACATATATACATACTTTATACTTTATATGTACTTTATAAATATATGTGTACACATATATACACATATATTTATAAAGTATACATATATACACATACACGCACACACAACATACACAAGATATGCATTATATGTACACAGGGATCACATATACTAGCTAGATTAGTTATCCTTGGTGATTGCCTGATTGTTCATTAGCATTCAGAGCCTCCTGTGTTGGGATCAAAAAGCTCTCCAGATTCCTTCAAAGGCAGGTCTCACAGTACCCCCTGACAGTTCCTGTGGGGTGTGGGAGCCACTCAGCCTATCCCAAGAGTGGAGTTCTGATCCCTGCAGGCAGAACCAAGACACCCGTGCTTTAAACCCTTGTTATGAGACCCATCCTCACAACCTTCTCACAACCTTCCCACAATGGCAGCC